>NC_135804.1:28274556-28585485 GCF_964213995.1 Mustelus asterias
TGTCAGACCAGTGAAGTATAAGTTTGAGTCCTGCTAAAGCTCCCTGATGTATTACTCAGACAGTACTTTAAATATTATATTCAATTCTGGTCACCAAATACGCTGAAATATCTGATTGCCCCCCAGAAATGATACAGGTTCCTGATGTCGGAGGCCTGAGTTATGGGGAAAAGGGTAGCGAATCCCAGATTTGTCCTTGAAAGAATGCAATCGAGGGAGTTCTATAGCCATGTACTTGATGCAAAGTGAAATAGAAATGTCTCAATGCAAAGTACTATTTGAAACAGGATTATGGGACAAAGTGCAAACTGGTAAAGGACACATCCAGGGCTACACACAATGATTGGTACAGCTTACCTGGTAGGGTAGTGAAACGTTTTTAAAAATTCTGCCAGTCATTCAAAAGGTGAGTTTGCAGCATAGTTTTGCAATATGGGTTGAAATATAGTTTTACAAAAATGTCCTTTAGATCTCCCAGGTGAGAAACAGTATTGAATGAAAATACCTTTGCATGTTTAAGTTTCTATAAATGCAGTAGGAAGATCTAATAATTTTGATATTGTAAAGTTACACTTTTAATTGTAATTGGACCATAAAGATATTTTATTCAGATGTGTGTCTTCAGTCAGATTTATCCTTGATTTCATCCAATTTTTAATGTACTTACCTTCCCCTTTATCATCTACGACTTAATTTTGGGATTAATGAGTGACAATCTTTTTTTCCTCCAGGGTAACCCAAGCAGCAGATGGAAGTACCTTGTCACTGTTCTTTCGGTCTTTGTTGCCAAATTTTAACCTCCAGGTAAGTGCTGCTGAAGAGGGACTGAGTGAATTTTTTTTAAAATCCAGAATATTATGGTAAAGTATATGAAACCATATAGTCCTTTTTGGATTGAACAAATGAACTCTGGAACAGGTGCAGCAAATTCTGACCTAGTTGTTCTTAATTAAATAAAAGAGAAAAAATCTGTGTCTGTAGAAAGTTCATTGTTCTTTACATTTTTACATTGCTCTTTTCCTAGTGTCGCTAAAATATTTATACACAGCTTTATACCAGGGACTAAAAAGGCAGCAACTTCTTCAGCATAGCTGTGAAAATCTATTTGTAAAAGGGAAAACTATTAAACAAATTCTATTTTCGGTGTGCACCCAGGTATTCATAGAACATAGAACAGTACAGCACAGAACAGGCCCTTTGGCCCACGATGTTGTGCCGAGCTTTGTCTGAAACCCAGGTCAAGCTATTTCCTCCCTATCATCCCGAAGTGCTCCATGTGCCTATCCAATAGCTTCTTAAATGTTCCTAAAGTTTCTGACTCCACTATTTGAAATTGAATTATTTCAAATGATTGAATTATTTCAAATGATTATTTGAAATTGAATTATTTCAAATGAATTATTTGATATTCGTGCATCAAATAAATTTGTTGGCACTATAGAAGTAGACGATAAGGCTTTAAAGTTTTGAACCTTTTATTATTGTGAAGCTTTATCAATATCACATCCAAGTAGCAGGTTTTCAATAAGATTATTACAAATGCATAAATTTATTTTATGATGGATTGAAGTTGCATTATACCACCTAACTTTACCAGCTGGATAATTTTGTAATTTATTTCATTCTCTCCCTCCACCACCCCACCCAAAATATTCATCCTGACATCTGGTATAACGTGTTTTTCAGGAGGACAGGAGACCCAATATGGAAGGTGAGGGTGCAGAGGTCCAACATGAATTGAATCAGGGAGTAAACCGACTCATGGCTGCAATGAGGGACATGTTGGCAAACATCCGCTTCCAGGAGCCACCACAGGAGGAGTATCAAGACGGTGACGGTGATGGTGATGGAGAATGGGACTAAAACGTCATGCCTAAATCTTCAGTGAACTTTATCTTATGCCTGTAATAGTGCATTCTATGACTGCTTACAAAACTGCACCACAGTGATATGGAAACATTTATTAAAAGATGCAATCGTATTACACTTAGTTCCATGGATTATTATTGACAGTAAGTGCTAGCAAAAGTGAAAGAAAGCACTTTAGCAAGAGTAATTTTCAAATGATTAGAAATAACTCAAAAGAAAAAATAATATGGTAAGTTCCAACTTCCCATTTGGCAAAATTTGATTTATAAACCTTAGTAAGATAACCATTTTGAATATGCTTTCAACATAAAGGGGAATCAGCACTATCCAAAAACTTTAAATTGCAAGCACAGCTGACGTTTTGTATTTATTGCCGTCTTAAGGTCAGCATCTAATTAAATTAAATAAAATTAACGTTATCTAGAATTTACACGAGCTCTCTATAATGAAAGATGCAATTACTAGGAATGAACAGTTCAGTTGCATGACAGCAGTATGCCTGCTTTGCACTGTTAAATTCCTAGTTTTGATTTGCAGAAAGGTTATCTGTTAAGCTGCTTAGCTATATATTTGAAGACCATGGTTTCCTTTTATCAAAGTTGGTGCTACATCTTCACTTGGAATCAAGCTAAGTTGCTTTTGCCTAAGTCTGTAGAATGGACACATTTTACTGAGAATGGAGAATCATAGAGAAGTTGGCAGTCAAGTTTGTAACTTGAGGGTGATAATGCAATGAATCTAAAAACCTAAATCCACTGATAGAAGAGCAATAAAAATGTAAAAACAAAATCAATTTTGAGGTAATTCTGATTGCAGTCAAGCAACAGTAAGCATGACTATAAAAGCAAAATAGTGCAGATGCTGGAAATCTGAAGTAGAGGAAAATATTCAGCAGGCTTGTAACAATTGTAATTAAGGACTCTCCAGTCACTATATTTAAAGGCTACTCCCTACCACTGACAATTTTTAAAAATTAATTTACAGGATATGGGAGTTGCTGGCTAGGCCAGCATTTATTTCCCATCCCCTAGTTGCCCTTGAGAAGCTGGTGGTGAGCTGCCTTCTTGAACTGCCACAGTCCCTGATGTGTAGGTATACTGACAGTGCCAGAGAGTTCCAGGATTTTGACCTGGTGACAGTGAAGGAACGATTATATTTTCCCAAGGCAGGATGGTAAGTGACTTGGAGGGAAACCTCCAGGTGTTGGTGTTCCCAGGTATCTGCTGCCCTTGTCCTTCTAGATGGTAGAGTTCATTGGTTTGGACTAAGCAACCTTGGTGATTTCTTGCAGTGCATCGTGCAGATAGTACACACTGCTTCTATCTGAATGGCTATAGATTGAGAAAGGGGAATGTGCAACGAGACCTGGGTGTTCTTTGTACACCAGTCGCTGAGTAAGCATGCAGGTACAGCAGGCAGTGAAGAAGACAAATGGTATGTTGACCTTCATAGCGGGAGGATTCAAGTACAGGAGCAGAGATATCATGCTGCGGTTTTGCAGGGCCTTGGTGAGACCATACCTGGAATAAATATTGTGTAGTTTTGGTCTCCTTACCAGAGCAAGGATATTCTTGCTATGGAGGGAGTGCAGTAGAGGTTTACCAGACTGATTCCTGGAATGGTGGGACTGATGTATGAGCAGAGATTGATTTGGTTAGGATTATATTTGCTGGAATATAGAAGAATGAGGGGGAAATCTCATAGAAACCTATAAAATTCTAACAGGACTAGACAAGATAGATGGAGGGAGGATGTTCCAGATGGCAGGGAAGTCCAGAACCAGGGATCACAGTCTGAGGATACAGGGTGGACCATTCAAGACTGAGATGAGGAGAAATTTCTTCACGGAGTAAGTAATGAGCTTGTGGAATTCTCTACCACAGAAAACATTTGAGGCCAAAACATTGCAAGTTTTCAAGAAGGAGTTAGATATAGATCTTGAGGCTAGAGGGATCAACGGATATGGGGAAAATGCAGGAATGGGTTACTGAGATGATTGATCAACCATGACCATAATGAAGTGGAGCAGGCTCGAAGGGACGAATGGCCTACTCCTATTTTCTATGTTTCTATCCTGGATAGTGTCAAGCTTCATCAGTGTTGTTGGAGCTGCACTGATCCAGGCAAGTGGAGACCACTCCATCACACTCCTGACTTGTACCTTGTAGGTGGTGGACGGGCTTTGGAGAGTCAGGAGGTGAGTTACTCACTGCAGGATTCCCAGCCTCTGACCTGCTCTTGTAGCCACAATATATGATATTTAATTTTATATAATTAAAACTATTATTTATACTTACAACTAGAAATTCATAAATTAACAAGCATACAAGATAATCAGGAGGATAAATTTGTGAAAATAACTTTGAGGCCTGAAAAGTAAAATCGATTTGAAATGTTCTCTTGTTCCTCATTCCACATGCTGCCTGACCTGCTGAATATTTCCAATATTTTCTGTTTTTATTTTAATAGAAATTTACTGTTGCTAAGTTTTACTGATATTATGGACACTAATATATTTTATCTTCATATTTTTATTTCTGAAGTTGATTTAGAATCATGATTTTTAAAAAATTTTCTGTTTTCTTCCCTTAAGATAACCTTTTTAACTCCTTGGAATCTGTGGGTTGTTTTCACAAATTGATTGATGTTAATGAAGTATTGTCTGAAATCCTGATTCAGTCTTAAATATAAATAACTATATTCTTCGAGTTGTTTAATAGTACAGAACTTGAGTTTTGCTGAAAACATCTTTGATGTATGTTTTTACAGCAGTACTGTATTAATGATCTTGTCAGTGGAAGGAGAGACCTTTAGGTAGTGATTGAGGATTCTGTATTAAATTCACCTATACTTCCTGGCAAAGGTCTAGTGGCACAGTGGATCCTATCTCTGAACCAGAAGCTCTGGATTCAAGTCCCACTTCAGGACTTATGTGGCCAAACAGGTTGATTATCAGCCTGTAAATCCTCACCAGATGCCTGATGGCAGGCGCTAAGAGCAGGAAAGTTTCCTGGCCAGCCGCACTGCAGAAGACGACAGCAAACCACTGAAATGCTTGCCAAGCATAATCACGGATCACTCCAATGGAGGTCCGTGGCCTTTTTAGGGCATGGTACCCCAAGGTCGAGGAGTAATTCTTGGCAGGAAAAGACCAAGGTGGCTTAAATTGTGCTCTGACCAAAGAAATACAAACCAGCAACAGTAATTAAATGGATTTTAAAATGATTATTGAAATTAGTTATTTTTCATCCTTTTCTCAATGAGATTGCACTTTTTATGTGGTGGTCACAGCTTGGCAGAAGTTCTAACCTTTTTGGGTGCAATGACACTTAATTTTGCACAATGAAATCTGTCATTTGAACCCATGTAAGAATGAGTATTCAGATTTTTGTCACGCTTTTCAATTTCAGGATAAACTCATGAGAACAAAACATTGGCATTATGCAAAGCAGATCAATGCATAACATGTTTACGTTGATTCTAATGTGATTGAATGCTAGTAAATTATTCTGAATTATGTCTGGTTTATTGCAGAATATCTTTTTCTGTGCATGCCGTGTTTTCCCTAATTCACAAAGTTAGAGGTGATATTGGAAAGAAAAGATTTTAAAATCACGAAATGAGCATTAAAATTGCTGTTATTCAAAAAAACGTTTTTTTAAAGAGTAGGGAACCTTAAAATAGTGGAATCTGCATCCTGAATGATGCCTGGCTAAGGATCTTTAAGGAGATGGGACAAAGTGAGCTTAGTGAAAAAGAAGAAGGAGGCATACATAAATTTCAGGAAATGGAAAACACTCTTGAGGAATATCGAGCAGGGAAGAGCTTAAACAGGGAGTTAGGAGGGCAAAAAGGGGCCATGAAATGCCTTTGGCAGGCAGGATTAAGGAGAATGCCACCAAGGCTTTTTATGCGTATAGAAGGAGAAAGAGGGTAGCTAAAGAAAGGTCCACTCAAGGATAGTGGAAGGAACTTGTGTGGAGCCAGATGCGGTGAGGGAGGTCCTTAACAAGTACTTTGCATCAGTATTCACAAAGGAGAAGGATGTGGTGGGTGGTGAGTGTAGAAAGGAGGATGTTGACTTTCCATGACCTGTTGAGATAAAAAGGAAGGCGGTGCTGGAGGTTTTGAAAAACATTCAAGGTGGACAAGACCCCAGGGGAAGATAATGTCTATCCCAGAATACTGAGAGGTGAAGGAAGAAATTGCTGAGGCCTTAGTCAAAATCTTTGTATCCTCTTTAGCCATGGGCAAGGTACCAGAGGATTGGAGAGCAGATAACATTGTTCATCTGTTCAAGAAGGGCAAAAGAGAGAATCTGGGAAATTACAGGCCTGTGAGCCTTATATTAGTGGCAGGGAAAATATTGGAGAAGATTTTTAGGGACTCACACCTGGAATAGAATTGGCTTATTAGTGATGGGCAGCGTGGTTTTGTGAAGGGGAGGTCGTGTCTCACAAACTTGATTGAGTTTTTTGAGGAAGTGACAAGAAATATTGACCAGAGCAGGACATCGGATGTTGTATAAATGGACTTTAGTAAAGTCTTCGCCGAGGGTTCCTCATGGCAGGCTGATACAGATTTGGTGGGCCAAAGAGCCTGTTCCTGTGCTGTACTGTTCTTTGTTCTAAGTGCTATACAAACCCCTTGGCTGCATCTTTGAGTTTGTTGCAATCTGAGGCTATTTGCTTTGACCTCCAAAGATATTAACATTGTTCCAATCTTTAATAGTACAGTTGCGGATGACTATAGGCACATTAGGTTGACGTCAGCAATGATTAAGGCGTTTAAGAGAAAATTATTAAGCATATATTACTTGGCTACTTAGAGAAGTTCATAGTAGACACCCAACATTATTCTGATACTGAAGATCGTGTAGTTTTTAAAGAAATCATGAGGATAAGAGATGAGGGAAACCCAGTAGACAATGTCCACAAAGACCTCCAGGAAGCTTTTAATAAGTTACAGCCTAAGAGACTTTTCTACAAGATACAGTATTCTGGAATTTGTGGTAATTTGCACCCAGATTGAGAATTGGCTGAATGCCTGTAGGCAGGATTTGGATCTCCTGGAGAATCCTGCAGGGATTGGTACTAGATTGGTACTAGAACATTTGTTGTTTGTTAAATTCATAAATGACCTTTATGTAGATGTTAGGTGGAATTACCTGCAGATCTGCAAGTTTGACCAATGTGTGAAAGGTGGGATTGGGGCCTGTGATTGAGAAATGATGTTTAACTTAGAAAAGAGCATTGTTGTGCTTGTCCACTGGTAAGATGATGAATTTACCTACACCATTGAGGGAAAATAATTAAAGGCAGTGGTGAAAGAGACCTAACCATTTTAGTGCATCAATCTCTAATGGTTCATGACCAATACCACAAAGCCATAGCTACATAAAATAAGGTGTAGGTAGAAGACAGTGTAAAACAAAACGTATCTTTTGGTCTTTGGTATTGATAAAATATCGTATCCCAGTTTTAATTTCCTCACATGATGGCTAATATTGAAACTTTGGAATGAGTGCAGAGGATGGCCAGAAGATTAATTCCCAGTTTAAAACACCTTGGTTATCCAATTAGACTCAAAGATTTGGGTTCCTCTACTTTAGAGAAGTGGTGATTTGTTCAGAGTTTATTAACATATTGAAGGGATGAAACTAGAGACAAATTGTTTGAACTGAATAGGTTAGATATTAGGAGTTTCTTATTTCTTACAGAATAGTGGACCTGTGGAGCAGGTTGCAGGGTCATATGAACACTGATTTGTTGAATTGTTAATTGAAGATCACTGTACAAAAGTCCGTACTTTGTAATGTTACTCAGGGTTGGGGCAGTCTTTTGGACTAGTTTTGATTTCCTAATGGAGGTCAGAGAGGAATTTTAAAGTTCTTTGCCTCTGTAATTGGCTTGGGTTTTTATTGTTTTTGCCCCTCCTAGAAGGTTACTTCGTGGGGAGTGCATTCGTATGGAACAGGCTGATGGGCCATGGGTCTTTTTTAATCTTTTCATGTAAAAGCTTAAATCCCTCCAAAAACAAGTCAACTTATTCACCAAATATAAAAGTCAACTTGTACACCAAAGTGAATCAGTGCTGTGTGTGGTTGCCATCTTTGTCATCTACCACATAGGATCTGCTCTGTGTGGGCATGCTTTAAAATCCCGTGTGTTGTTGCAACCCATATTGCCGACTTGACCCCTAGTAAGTGAAACATATATTTGTGGGTGAAATATAGGCTGATTTTAATGCGAGTATAGCATGAAAAAGGGGTTTACTTTTGCAAAAGCATGACTTTTGGAACTGAAAAAATTAGATTGTCTTTTACGCCAGGTAAACTTGTCTGTCGTGGACAACAGTAGACTAAATCAAACACAACCCTTGTTCACCATCCTTTTTATCTCAAAGTTCAGTCAAGTTAGTCACATGACTTTCCCCTATCAGTCATATTGATGAATCTGCTTCTCTAAGTGACTTATGCAGTCATTTTTTTCCCAATAATTTGCCCACCACCAATAGGCCCATTCCTCCACACAGTTAGCTTCTTAGTCTCTAATTGACCATAATCTTATCCTCTTTGTGTGTTTACAAAATACCTTCTGAGTTTTCCTTGATTTCACTTGCTAATATTTTTTTCATGCCCTTTCTTTACTTTCTAAATTTCCATAAATGTTCTGAACTTGTTATGGTATATATAGTTCATTAATCCTCATGATAACAAGGCCATGAGCTGTGAACCTTTTAAAAGTGGAATTTAAGTAAGGACGTTTAGGGGCCAAGTTATGGATGAACCCAAGTAATACCAAATTGGAGTTTAACATCTGCATAAAAACATCTATAATGTAACGAAGCGCAGTAGATGTTGGGTGCTCAATAAGGGGTGAATTAAAAACAGTGAATGTTCATGCTGTGTGTGTGAGATTACAACTTTCCAGTGACAGGAAACTGGTTATTGTACCATTTATTAAGCTGAATTTAATGATTCTTCTTGAGCAATCTGGGGAAAAAGTTTGACCATTGAGCCCTTTGTGAAATGCCTCTGCAGAGCGGGCTGCAACTCACTGCAACCTTTCCTGCATTCAGGGAACTTTGGAATATTATAACCAATGGATCTACTATCTCTGTTGCCACTCCCTTTAATACACTAGGATGTAGGCCATCAGGCCCTGGGGACTTGTCTGCCTTCAATCCCAATTGTTTGTTGAGTACTATTTCCCTATTGATGATGATTGTTCTAAGTTCCTCCCTTTCTATTACCTCTGCATTACCTGGTACTATTGGGATGGTACTAATGTCCTCCACTGTGAAAGCTGAGGCAAATTATTGATTTCGCGTCTCTGTCATTTCTGTGTTCTCACTATTAACTTCCCGTCTCATCCTCCAAGGGACTGACATTCACTTTTAGTTATTCTTCCCTTTTATACACTTATAAAAGTTTTTGCTATCCTGTTTTACATTTTGTGCTACTTTTCTTTCTTAATTTACCTTTTGTTCTTAACCCTTTGTTGTTCTTTAAAAGTTTCCCAATCTTCCAGCCTGCCACTGGTCTTTGCAATATGGTATGCCTTAGGTTTTGTTTTTATGTTGTCTTTAACTTCCTTAGCCATGCATTTTTTCCCCTCCAACAATCTTTCTCCCTCTCTGGAATATATTTTAGTTGAGAGGAATTGAATATCTCCTTAAACAACTGCCACTGCTCGTCAAGTATCTGACCTTATAGCCTTCCTGCCCAGTCCACTAGGGCCAGGTCTGTCCTCATGACTCTGTAATTACCTTTATTTAACTCCAGAATGTGAGTGTGCAACCCCAGTTTCTTGCCCTCAAACTAAATTTTGAATTCTATCATACAATAATCACTCTTGCTTAGCGGATCCTTAACTGAGGGTATTAATTAATCCCTGCTCATTACATGGTACCAAATCCAGAAGAGTCTGCTCCCTGGTTGGTTCTACAACATATTGCTCCAAGAAACAATCTCTAATACATTCAATGAATTCTCTCTTGAAGCTACCCTTGCTGATTTGATTAATCCAGTCTATCTGCATATTAAAATCACCCATGATTATTGCTGTACCTTTCCTGGTTTATATGGTGCCCCACTGCAGAACTACTGTTTGGGGACCTATAGATTACTCTTACCAGGGACTTCATTCTTTGCTATTTCTTATTTCTACCCAGACTGATTCCACCTCTTGATCTCAGGTGCTTATATCATTTCTCACTACTGCACTGATCCTTTCCTTCATTCACAGAGCTTTGTGGCGAAGGTTGATTGTTCAGCCTGAACAATCAACCTTCTCCACAAAGCTTTGCGAGTGAAGGAAAGGATCAGTGCAGTAGTGAGAAATTATATACGTTTGGCGGAACAGGTTAACCAGCCTAGATGCGTGTTGATGCTGTGGCCCGGGGGTCTGGAGCTACCAGCCAGCCTGGCCCGGGGCTGGGGGGGGGGCTGAGCCTGGGTGCGGGTTGATGCTGGGGGTGGGTTGGTAAGGGGGCTGAGCCGGGGGGGTGGGTGATGGTGTGGCCTGGGGCTGAGCCTGGGGGCGGGTTGATGCTGCGGCCTGGCCTGGGGGTGGGTTGGTTGGGGGGGGGGGGTGAGCCTGGGTGTGGGTTGATGCTGTGGCCCGGGGCTGGGAGGAGGGGGAGCTGAGCCTGGGTGCGGGTTGATGCTGCGGCCCGGGGGTAGGGGGGCTGAGCCTGGGTGCGGGTTGATGCTGTGGACTGGCCCGGGGGTAGGGGGAGCTGAGCCTGGGTGCGGGTTGATGCTGTGGACTGGCCCGGGGGTAGGGGGAGCTGAGCCTGGGTGCGGGTTGATGCTGTGGACTGGCCCGTGGGTAGGGGGAGCTGAGTCTGGGTGTGGGTTGGTGATGCGGCCCGGGGGGTAGGGGGGCTGGGCCTGGGTGCGGGTTGGTGATGCGGCCCGGGGGGTAGGGGGGCTGAGCCTGGGTGTGGGTTGGTGATGTGGCCTGGGGGGTAGGGGGGGCTGAGCCTGGGTGCGGGTTGATGCTGCGGCCCGGGGGTAGGAGCCTGGGTGCGGGTTCATGCTGTGGCCCAGGGGTAGGGGGGCTTAACCCGGGCGCGGGTTGATGCTGCGGCCCAGGGGGTAGGGGTCTGGGCCTGGGTGCGGGTTGGTGCTGCGGCCCGGGGGGTAGGGGGGCTGGGCCTGGGTGCGGGTTGGTGCTGCGGCCCGGGGGGTAGGGGGGCTGGGCCTGGGTTGATGCTGCGGCCCAGGGGGTAGGGGTCTGGGCCTGGGTGCGGGTTGATGCTGCGGCCCGGGGGGTAGGGGTCTGGGCCTGGGTGCGGGTTGGTGCTGTGGCCCGGGGGGGTAGGGGGCCTGGGTGCGGGTTGATGCTGCGGCCCGGGGGGGTAGGGGGTCTGGGCCTGGGTGCGGGTTGATGCTGCGGCCCAGGGGGTAGGGGTCTGGGCCTGGGTGCGGGTTGGTGCTGCGGCCCGGGGGGTAGGGGTCTGAGCCTGGGTGCGGGTTGGTGCTGCGGCCCGGGGGAAGGGGGAGCTGTGCCTGGGTGCGGGTTGGTGCTGCGGCCCGGGGGGTAGGGGTCTGGGCCTGGGTGCGGGTTGGTGCTGCGGCCCGGGGGGTAGGGGTCTGGGCCTGGGTGCGGGTTGGTGCTGCGGCCCGGGGGGTAGGGGGGCTGGGCCTGGGTGCGGGTTGATGCTGCGGCCCGGGGGAAGGGGGAGCTGTGCCTGGGTGCGGGTTGGTGCTACGGCCCGGGGGGTAGGAGCCTGGGTGCGAGTTGGTGCTGCGGCTCAGTGGTAGGGGCCTGGGTGCGGGTTTAGCTGCGGCCCGGGGGGTAGGGGCCTGATGCGGGTTGATACTGCGGCCTGGGGGGTAGGGGCCTGGGTGCGGGTTGATACTGCGGCCCGGGGTAGTGGGGCTGAGCCTGGGTGCGAGTTGATGCTGAGGCCCGGCGGTAGGGGCCTGGGTGCGGGTTGATACTGCGGCCCGGGGTAGGGGCCTGGGTAGTGGGGCTGAGCCTGGGTGCGGGTTGATGCTGCAGCCCGGGGGTAGGGGCCTGGAGGTTGGGGCCTGGGTGCGGGTTGATGCTGCGGCCCGGGGGTTGGGGCCCGGGGGTTGGGGCCTGGGTGCGGGTTGATGCTGCGGCCCGGGGGTAGGGGCCTGGGTGCGGGTTGATGCTGCGGCCCGGGGGTTGGGGCCTGGGTGCGGGTTGATGCTGCGGCCCGGGGGCAGGGTCCCGGGGTTAGGGGTCTGGGTGCGGGTTGATGTTGAGACTCGGGACCGCCGCTTGTTTACTTCTGGATTCCAAGATATTCAACCTAACTTGCTGTGAAACCGCTGAGCAGCCAATCAGAGCAGCTGGTGGGCAAGTAGCGTCACCTCCATTGTGCGTCTTAACCAATGGGAAGAGTCTCCGGGCAGAATAATCTGCATAACATTACATCGGGCAGCGTTGACCAATCAGAGACCAGTACACCCTGTCAATCAGGCTAGCCCCCTCGTGAATGATTGGCCGGTGGGCACGTCAATCAAAGCCTCAGCCCAATGGGAGCGGCGGCAGAAGGAGTTAAGTTTGGGTGCGCTCAGCCAGTTGCCAGTGGGCGGGTGGAGCGGCTGGGCCGGGAGCGGAGCGGCTGACTGACTGACTGCGGAACCCTGGGCCCGAGCTCGAGACCGCAGCCCGGCCCGCCTCCTGTCTTCAATCCGGGCAGACACCGCTCACAATGCCGTCCGAGAAATCCTTCAAACAGAGGAGGACTTTCGGTAGGAGCTGCGGGGCTTCGGGGGTCAGGGCGGGGGCTGGAGGGAAGGCCCATCCCCCGCCCGACCGTCCGTCCGTCAGTCAGTCAGGCCTTGTGTACACAACCGCCCGGGGCGGCTGCGGCCTTTGTCCCCTGGAACCGCGGGGCGGGGGGGAGGCTTCTAGCAACAGAAACCGTTAGTTTAAACTGTTTGGGGGGGGGGGGGGGAGTCAGAGGGCAGGTACAGACTCGATGGGCCGAATGACCTCTTTCTGTAGTGTAGGGATTTCATGAGGGGGTGGGGGTGGGAAGCTGCCGGATGCAGTGTTCACTGGCGAGCTTAACAGCCGTCATTGGGAGAGCTGTAAGTGGGTCAAGGATGTAACCGTGTGTCTCGGTGGTTGCATGACTCAAATTTTGCTTTGATCTCATTCGCCTTTTATTCTTAACTTTGCAACTGAAACACTTGATTCCTCAGCTTCATTTTTTTGTTACATGGAGTCAACGAGAGTATTCTATCTGAGAAGAAGCTGTTTGACTTGTCAAGATCATCTCTCTCCAGTGGCTGTACATCTATCTTGAAACTACCACTACGCAGGCTCTATTTGAAGTAAACACCCCCCCCCCCCCCCCCTCTCTCTTAATTGCAGTTGAGTAATAAAATGACGCAAATGTGCTGCTGAAATTGCATTATTGTTGCTGTAATACCGCACTCCCGTGAGCCTACCAGGGGCCTGAAGAGGAAGAATAAACAGATATGGCTGGACACATGGGGAAAATGAGAAGAGATGCCCCCCCCCCCCCCCGAATGTTTTAGAATAAATGCGACCTGAATTAATGATGAATTGGCTGCATTCCAGCTCTCAGTAAGTCTCAAGGATGTGTTGATGTCAGGCAAAATGACAGCTGCTTGTTTCATTGCTTCATGACAGTTAGGCTGATTGGTTTCCCGCCCCCCCCCCAGTCATCTTTGTGGCAAGTGCACACATCATTTCGAATTTCCCTGAATGTGCAAATGCCTCCCTTTTGTGGGGTCCGTGCTGTGATTTTGTTGCGTTCATGCATACTGCACCAGCATTCTTAATTTTATCAAGACCAATGGGGAGGATGCATTCAGCATTTCTCCCCATTCCAAGGTTTATTACCAGGAAAACGCTACAAAAGTCTGAGGACACGTACCAACTGTCTCAAGAACGGCTTCTTCCCTATTGTCATCAGACTTTTGAATGGGCCTACCTCGCACTAAGTTGATCTTTCTCTACACCTTAGCTATGACTGTAACACTACATTCTGCACTCTCTCCTTTCCTTTATGAATGGTCTGCCTTGTCTGTATAGCGTGCAAGCAATAATACTTTTCACTGTATACTAATACATGTAACAATAATAAATCGAATCAAGCCCAGTTTTCTGCAAGAGTTATTGCCATTTTGTGTCTAACTCCAGTTTGAATCATGGCATATCTTAGCACTGTCCTGGTCTGCTTATAATTTTGTAATGAATGAAAACTGTCGGGAAGTTTGAGTAATGATGTATAGGTTGGTCTGAAATGACCATTGTTGCTTTATCCTGCCCCCACCACCTACAATATCATAGATGCCATTCTGATTTTGTTTCTTTTAAAGTTAACTGCACTTGTGCCTTAATGAGTTGATCTTCAAATTGATGACTAATTAGTGTCCATAAATTAGATGGGATCAGGGAATAGTTCAGTGGAAATTGATGCGTATGGATGTACAGAAGGTTTTAAAATCAAATCCAAACTTGGCAGAACGTCATGGCAGGTCTGTAAGCAGGATTGACTACGGGCTAAGAAATCTAGGTTACCCAGTTCGTCTACAAGTAGGATTGATCACAGGCTAAGTACCTAGTTGTAGGCATCTTATGAAAGGAAAGCATCATTTTCAAATGTTGAGACAACAGGGTGATTTTAAAATGTAAACAAACAGCTGTAATGGATGTCCTTCACATAGCATTTTCTTCACATATAGCATTTTGTACTCAAAAGAGATTCTCTGTTAACAAAGCTACCAGTCTTGGGATTTACTTGATAACTTGACATTCCAGATTTGACCTCCTGAACATTGGCCTAGTCCCTGTGAAGGTTATCGATCTGAGCTAGATTGAATTTTAAAGCAATTGCCAGGAAATATTGGCTTGCTATTATTAAAATTGCTGATACAAAGGTAGAAAAGAAAGTTGTGAAGAGGACATACAGAGGCTACAAAAGGATATAGATAGGCTAACTGCATGAGCAAAGATCTGACAAATGGAATACAATATGGAAAAATGTTAAGTTGTCCATTTTGGCAGTACAGTTAAAAGCATATGGTGAGAGGATGCAGAGGGATCTGTGTGTTAGTGCAGGAGTCACTGAGGTTTAGTGTGCTGGATCAGCAATCACTAAGGAAAGCTAATAGAATATTATCATTTATTGTGAGGGGAATCTGTACAAAAATAGGAAGATATGCTTAAATTATACAGGGCATTGATGAGACCATGTTCATTTAAGGCAGATATGAAGATGATTTTTTTTCCTGAGGGTCATGCTTTGGAATGCTCGTCCTCAAAAGGGTTGTGGAAGCAAAATGTTTGAACATACTTGAGGCAGAGCCAGATAGGTTCCTGATGAATAAGAGGGTGCAAAGTTATCTGGGCAGTGAGAATGTGGAGGTTACATCAGCTATTTTTTTTGAATAGTGGCGCAGGTTTGAGTGGCCACCTCCCGCACCTAATTCGTATGTTCATATCCAACTGTAAAATCACTTGATTAGTCTGAGCAGGAATTAATAGGGGGCTACTGGATTGTAGGGACCAAGAACTAAATAGTTTGAGTCTTGAAATCTGAAGTTGAGAGTCTCTGGCAACTGGTGCAGGAAGGAGTGGATAAGTTTTCTTTTCTGCTGAGAAACATTCTTTACATTGAAAATGAACAATACGTTTTAGTGGTGACTAATGGCAAGGTTTCTTTCTTGGAATAGGTTTGAGGGGTGTTTATTGCTTCTGAAGTTTGAAATTATGGCTAGATTATTAAAATAAGTAGGTTTTGGATGGGTTGAGGTTAAATTGTCACTTGGATGTGATATTTGGTCAGATTTTAAGGCTTCTTGTATTTGAAGAAAACATTATGCTAAATAACCCATTTTACATTGTGCATAGGAAATTAGATTTTTGAAGGTATTTCTACATTGCTGATTTTAGTAATTATGTATTTTTATGGCTAACATTGAATCAAACAGTTATGTTTGATCTTATGTATTATCTATATAAAAATAACGTCTCTTTAGTGCGGCAGCTATCTTGGAGTAAATCAGAAGGACAAGATTAGATTTGGACATTTCTAAGCAATAACCTCCACTGGCAATTCTATGCCAGCTACATCTAATTGTTTCTTTTAGTCCTTCTCCCAGTATGAAGAATAAACCTATATATTATTTTGCATCATTACCCAGTTCTGATGCCAATTTTGTTTCCAGCTCACTGCTGTTTGGTCGTCTTTTTTAAACATCAGATGCAATCAAGTTGGAGCACGGTAATTATGGGCTCTTTGGTTAATTAACCTTCCAGTTAACTAAGTTTGTTTGAAGGGATTGACAAGGTAGGTAAAGGGAGTGCAGGATGGTTTCAAATGCTGTTCCCTGTGGGCAGCGCTGAGTCCCACTTTGTGTTATATGTGTATACAAATAATTAGGTTTAAGCACAGTAGAAGATGGTCTCAAAATTTGTTCCAAACTGATGATTTGGCAAGTGCCCAAGTGGACTCAAGACTTCAGAAAGAATGGGAGTGGCAGAAAACTGGCAAGTGCAGTTTAATGTGAATGCAAGTGTTAGATATATTTTAGGAAGAACAAAGAATGGCAGTATGTGCAGTGAAAAATAGAGAAGGATCTGGACAAACAGACCTATGGATGCAAATAATACTTCTCCATAAGATACTTCATAATAAAACGATGTCAAAGCCAAAATACACAGCATTGGTTTACTTGGATGCCAGGGGTCAGGACCTGTGGTTAGGAACAGATCGTGTGACTATTTCCATTTAATTAGAGGAAATTTGAGTTTTTTTATTTAATTATTTTTCATAGTGAAATAGAAAAGATTACTTCCACTTGGTAAAAGGTGTGATACCAATTTAAATTGTAAGAAAATAAGTTAGAAATTTCTTCACGTAAGCTTTTGTTGGAGCATGCAATGCCGTGCATCAGGATGAGTCTAATTCCAGTTTGAGCGGCACGGTAGCACAGTGGTTAGCACTGCTGCTTCACAGCTCCAGGGTCCCGGGTTCGATTCCCGGCTCGGGTCACTGTCTGTGTGGAGTTTGCACATTCTCCTCGTGTCTGCGTGGGTTTCCTCCGGGTGCTCCGGTTTCCTCCCACAGTCCAAAGATGTGCGGGTTAGGTTGATTGGCCAGGTTAAAAATTGCCCCTTAGAGTCCTGAGATGCGTAGGTTAGAGGGATTAGCAGGTAAAATATGTGGGGTAGGGCCTGGGTGGGATTGTGGTCTGTGCAGACTCGATGGGCCGAATGGCCTCCTTCTGCACTGTAGGGTTTCTATGATCTATGATTCTATGAGGTAGGCAAAATACTGCAGATGCTGGAATTTGAAACAAAAATAGAAAATGCTGGAAAATCTCAGATCTGACATTTGTTGCCTCTCTCATTGCCCTTGATGTGATGATGAGATGCCTTTTGGACCTGCTGCAGTCTGTGGAGTAGGTACACCAGGGATTCCAGATTCATGATCCATTGACAGTAAGAACAGTGAAATAGTTCCATGTCAGAATGGTACGTAGCATGGAAGGGAATGTGTGGGTTGTGGTATTAAAAATAGTAATTACTGGAAAAATTCAGAAGGTCTGGCAGCATCTGTGGAGAAAGAAACAATAGTTCGATATGACTTTTCTTTGGAACTGAAGGGAGATAGCAATGTGATGGGTTTTATACTGTTGCAAAAGAGAAGGCAAGGCATAGGTTAGAGGGCAGAGGAAATTAAATGCACAGATGTCATGGTACACAAGGCAAATAGTAATAGTATTGGTCCAATTAGCCGCTAATAGAATGAAGGTTAATACCCTCTGAAAATCTAACAGCAATTCTATCTGAAAGCAAAAACAGGAGAACAAGATGTGGGCTGACACTTGGCTGGGGGCGAGAGAGATGGAGGACAGAGTTAATGACCTGAAGATGTTGAACTCAAATGTTAAATCCAGAAGGCTGTAAAATACCTAATCGGAAGATGCGATGCTGTTCTTCCAGCTTGCGTTGGACTTCACTGGAGCATTGTAACAGGCCAAGCACCGAAATGAGAGCAATTTGGCATATTGAAATGGCAAGCAACCAGGAGGTCCAGCCATGCCTGCTGGCTGAGCGAAGGTGTTTCGCAAAACAATCACCAAGTCTGCATTTGATCTCCCATATATAGAAGAGCTCACACTGAGCAGTGAATACGGTAGACTAAATTGAAAGTACAAATAAATTGTTGCTTGACCCAGGAGTGTTTGGATCCTTGGACAGTGAGATGGGGCAGGTGTCACACCTTCTGTGATTGTGTGGAGGCAGGTGTCATGGGAAGGGGATGAGGTGTTGGGGGTGATAGAGGAGTGGACCAAGCTGTTGCAAAGATCCCTTTGGGATACTGATGGGGGAGGTGAGGGGAAAATGTATTTGGTGGCGGAAATGGCAAAGGATAATCCATTGAACGCACAGGCTGTTAGGGTGGACAAGAAGGACCCTACTGTGGTTTTGTGAGGGAGGGAGAAAGGGTGAGAGCAGTAGTACAGGAAATGAGTCCACCACAGTGGCCTTCTGTCCTCCACAGTGAGGTGAGGGAAATACTTTTTTGAAGAAAAAGGAAGACACTCAGAAGTGCCATTCTAGAGTAGCATCATCAGAACAGATGTGACAGGTAAAATGGAAAGGAGTCCTAATGCAGGGTGTGAAGAGGTATAGTGAAGGAAACTGTGGGAGTCAATGGGTTTGTAATGAATATTGGTAGACAGTCTATCCAAGAAATGGAGGTACAGAAGTCGGGGAAGGAAAATATCAGGGATGAACCAAGTGAAGCGCTGAGAGGGGACTCTAATGTTTGCGTGCAGCTCCAGCCGCCTTCCCAAGTGGGGGCTGTGCATGTGGGAGGTCCATCTGAAGAAATCTGTGATTTTCCCAAAAAGTATCCTGGAGGTGTTAGATGCTTGGTCATGATACAATGGTGATGAAGAGAATGCATGTTTATGCTGGTGGTTTGATGGTAATTAAAGCTCAGTTGAATGGTTTGAACTTTTTGGTGTTGCAGCTGCACTCCTCCAGTCTAGTGGAAGAATTCCATCGCACTCCTCCTGTGCCATGCCATATTAGATGGTGGAGAGATTTTGTGAAGTCTAATTGTGAACCACTCGCCACTGAATTGCTCTTCATTATTTTCTCACCTACTGAGCAGTTCCTAAGCCCAAGTTTTATTTCCAGTTTTCCCTTTGAATTACTCAGATGTGGCACTGACTTCACGACTGATATTTGCATATGTGTTTATGGATAAAAGTAAATTACTGCAGATGCTGGAGTCTGAAACAAAAACAGAAAAGATCTCAGCAGGTCCAACAGTATCTGTGGGGAGAGAATAGAGCTAAAATTTCAAGTCTGGATGACTCTTCGTCAGAGCTCAGGTTTTTTTGTGTTTTTTTGAAGTTTGTTCTGAAGTGAATGGGTGTCATTTACCTTTCAAAATGTTTTGATTTTGACAAAAAATGCTAATGAAAAGGTGTTTCCTGACTGGATCTGATCTTGTCAAGAGTTGAAGCTTTCAGATTTGGAGCATGGAGGTTCAGAAACATAGATTTACAGCACTGAAGGAGGCTATACAGCCCATCATGTCCCATGTTTAATTTTGGGGGACCTTATCTTTGTGTACGTAGAGGGATATTTGCTTGATGTGCATGGTAGGACTGCTGTATCTTGTTTATTTGAGCCTTTTTTTGTGTATTGGGGGCTTGCTTTTTATTATAGGGCTCTTGATTGTTTTTGCATATTTTGGGATCTGTAATTGTGTTGCTCCACTATGGCAGATCTAATTATCTTATGGGAGTATTTTTTGGTGTCTGGAGGGTCTTGTTTTAGCCACTTTATTTGTTGTATATTAGGGAGTTGCATTATTACATGACTATTTCTTGGCCTCTCTGGTTTTGCTAAAAAAAATTGGGTCATGTCAATGGAGAGGAGCTGCTGGAGGTCTCTTGTAGATCGCCAAACTATTCTAAACCAGAGAACATCTGGGCATCAGCTTAATGTGATTTTTTTATTTAGCAGTCCCAGTTCAAGGTTTTTGCAGTATGGTTTTTTAAATTCATTGTTATGCTATTTTACAGAGCAGAGAGTGGAAGATGTGCAACTTATTCGAGAACAACATCCCAACAAGATCCCTGTGAGTATTCTTGGGGGAATTTAAAACTAAAATGGCTTTTGTTCTAAGAATAGTATTTTAAGTTGTAAAATAGTGTACTGGCAATGGCAATTGAGCATTTGTTTAATATAGCACATTTATTGGCTCTTTGTGATATGACATCTTGGGTCAATTTGACTTGGCAAGTTCTTCATGCAAGTTTCACTGAATATGTAAATAGACATCCCCAAAAAGTGGACACTTCCTAACAGTCCTGTGTAATTTGCAATATAATATAATTGCACTTTAAACCACTGACTCCCTCAACTTACAAACAAAGGACAACCTACAATGCACCAAGTTATTAAATAAGTAAATCACCTGACCTGCAGGTCATTGAGGTGACAAGTGAGCAGCAGCTAAATGGAGATCTCTTTACCCAGCATGCACAGTAACAAAGAAACTTCTGTTCTTTAAATAAAACTTGCCAGACAATATAACAAGGACAGAATAGTTTCTTTGTCACTACACCTGGGTAAAGATATCTCAATTGGACAACTGTTAGCTGGGGAAAGTCACAAATCGGGCTGGCTGAAATTGTGGGGTTGAAACTATGGGGGTGGTTAGCAGGTGGGAAGAGAAGAAATGGAGCAAATGCTTTCCTGTTCCCTCTGCTGTCCCTGCCCCGCCTAGTCCACTGGTTCATGAAAGTTCTCACAACGGTTGCTGGCATAAAGCCACAAATAAAGATTCTGAGCTATACTTAGTCTTTCACTTGTACACTGACAACACCCAGCTCTTGCATCACAGCCACCTCTCTCGACTCCTCCACTGTTGTCAGGCTGCTTATCCAATGTCCTCCAATTAAATATGGGGAAGACTGAAGCAATGGTTCCAAATTCCAAACTTTAATTATCAACTCCAGTCCACCCCTTGGCTACAGTCTGAGATTAATTCAGTTTGTTCCAAACCTTGGTGTCACATTTGATCTTGAGTTGAGCTTTTTGATTTCCTATTTGTGCCATTTCTTGATAACATTGATCAACTTTACCCCCATCTTGGCTGATCTGCTGCAGAATTCTTCATCCATGCCTTACTCTAGACTCGAGTAATCCAATACTCCTGGCTGCTCACCCACATTCTACCTCCATAAACTTGGCCTGTTACCCTTGTCATAACTCGCAGCTAGTTCTGTTCACTGACCTACAAAAATGTCTCCATTTTAAAATTCTCATCCTTGTTTTCTAATCTCTCTGGATTTACACCACCTTATCTCAGTAATCTCCCTCAACTCCACAATCCTCTGAAATATCTGCATTCTAATTCTTGCTGCCTTCCCTACGATAGCCGAGTGACTTTGCATGCACAAGCTTTAAAGGGAGCACGGGTTGTGTACATCCTGTTTGTTTCCTGCACGATATGCTCCACGTTGCTGTCTGGTCACTCCACACAGCTAAAAGGGAAAATTAGTAGCCACTGATGTTAGATAGAAAAACACAGTTGTCAATTTATGCACTGGATTCATGATCAGTCCCTTTTTTGTAATTTTGGTTGAGAAATTGATTTTTGGCAGGAAGACTCTGCTTTGCTTCAAATAGTGCAGTGGATTCTTTAACGTACATCTGAGAAGGCAGATTGGGCATAAAGTCCGATCTCACTGACAGCAAGTATGACAATTTAGTGTTGTATTTTTTTGCCATGTTAATGTGTTAGCTTAGATTGCATGCTCAGATTTGACAGTCGGCTTGATGGGCTGCACAGCCTTCTGGACACAAGTTCGGCAACTCTGTCACAGTCTGCCCTCATTTTATTTTTCTTTGCTGGTTTTAGTTCTCTTTTTTTGATTTCATATGACAGCTGTTCCCGATTCTGTCATTCATGCATCCTTTCTACATGTCCCAATACCACAGTCCTTGGCCGTGCACCATGAAGACTTCTGTCATTTAATATTTCTTGCCTTCCATCCTATCTCAGATCTTCCCTTTTTTGTTCTTATTAACCACCCTCCCCCTTTCACTTTGTTATAATTTATTGTATTTATCATGATGAAAGGCCATCAACCTGAAACATTATCTCTCTCTCTGTCTCCACGGATGCTGCCAGATCTGCTGAGTATTTCCAGTATTTTCTGTTTTTAACGCAGCTTGCATTCATGATATTCTAGCTGGAGGCAAGAGTGCTACCACTGAGCCCATGCATTCACCAACTGAACCATGTTATACTTTGCTTTCCAATTTTCAGGTCATAATTGAAAGGTACAAGGGAGAAAAGCAATTGCCTGTTTTGGACAAGACCAAATTTCTTGTCCCAGACCATGTAAACATGAGTGAACTGATCAAAATCATAAGGTAAATTTTTAGTTTTAATTCACATTTAAGAAATGGATTGTTGCTTTGTCTATCAAAGGTGCTGGAATATTCTGTTCTGTGATATGTACAATGCTAGCAATTTTTTAATCAACAAAATTTGACAATTTGGACTGTGATAGCTGAGTCGCGATAACGCCTCTTTGTAACTGATATTTGAAAGACAGGAAGGAAAAGGAGGTGGGGTAGCTCTGTTAATTAAAGATAACATCAGAGCGGTAGTGAGAGACGATATAGGCTCTAAGGAGCAGAATGTGGAATCGTTGTGGGTGGAGATGAGGAATAGTAAGGGGAGAAAGTCACTGGTGGGCGTGGTCTATAGGCCCCCAAATAATAACTTTGAGGTGGGTCGGGCTATAAACAAGCAAGTAATGGATGCGTGCAAAAACGGAATAGCAATAATCATGGGGTATTTTAACCTGCATATTGATTGGTTGACTCAAGTCGGACGCGGTGGACTTGAGGAAGAGTTCTTAGAATGCTGTCGGGATAGTTTCCTTGAACAGTATGTTACAGAACCTACGAGGGAGCGAGTTATCGTGAATCTGGTCCTGTGTAATGAGACAGGTAAAATTAATCTTCTTGTGAGGGACCCTCTTGGAATGAGTGATCACAATATGGTTGAATTTCTAATACAAATGGAGGGAGAGAAAGTAGGGTCCCAAACCAGCGTCCTCTGCTTGAACAGAGGGGAGTACAATAGGATGAGTGCAGAATTGGCCAATGTAGACTGGGAGCGCAGACTAGTTGGTAGGACAGCTAGTTGGTAGGACAGTGGCGGATTTTTAAGGAGATTTTTCTCAGTACTCAGCAAAAATATATTCCTGTGATTAAAAAAGGAATGGAAGAAAAGGGATACCCAGCCGTGGATAACTAAGGAAATAAAGGAAAGTATTAAATTAAAAACCGATGCGTACCGAGTGGCCAAAACTAGTGGGGAATTAGAAGATTGGGAAAGCTTTAAAAAACAACAAAGAACTACTAAGAAAGCGATAAAGAAAGGAAAGATAGATTATGAAACTAAACTAGCACAAAATATAAAAACTGATAGTAAAAGTTTTTACAAATATATAAAAAGGAAAAGAGTAGCTAAAGTAAATGTTGGACCCTTAGAAAACGAGAAGGGGGATTTAATAATGGGAAACGAGGAAATGGCCGAGGCCTTAAACAAGTGTCGGTCTTCACGGTAGAGGACACACATAGCTTACTGAAAATTGATGGCCGTGGGACTGTAGGGGGTGGGGTCCTTAAAACGATTACTATTACTAAAGAGGTAGTGCTCGGTAGGTTAATGTGACTAAAGGTAGACAAGTCCCCGGGCCCGGATGGAATGCATCCCAGGGTACTGAAAGAAATGGCAGAAGTAATAGCGGATGCGTTGGTTGTAATTTATCAAAATTCGCTGGACTCTGGGGAAGTGCCAGCTGATTGGAAAACAGCTAATGTGACGCCACTGTTTTAAAAAGGAGGTAGACAAAAGGCAGGTAACTACAGGCCGGTTAGCTTAACGTCCGTAGTTGGGAAATTGCTGGGATCCATCATTAAAGAAGAAATAGCAGGACACCTGGAAAAAAATGGTTCGATCAAGCAGACGCAGCATGGATTCATGAAGGGAAAGTCGTGTTTGACGAATTTACTGGATTTTTATGAAGATGTAACGAGTGCGGTTGACAGAGGGGAACCGGTGGATGTGGTGTTTTTGGATTTCCAGAAGGCATTCGATAAGGTGCCTCACAAAAGGTTGCTGCAGAAGATTAGGGTACACGGAGTTGGGGGTAAAGTGTTAGCGTGGATTGAGGATTGGCTATCTAACAGGAAGCAGAGAGTTGGAATAAATGAGTGCTTTTCTGGTTGGCAGTTGGTGACTAGTGGCGTGCCGCAGGGATCAGTGCTGGGGCCTCAGCTGTTTACCATATACATAGACGATCTGGAGGAGGGGACCGAGTGTAGGGTAACAAAGTTTGCGGATGATACAAAGATGAGTGGGAAAGCGAATTGCGTGGAGGATGCGGAAAGTCTGCAGAGAGATTTGGATAGGCTAAGTGAGTGGGCGAGGATCTGGCAGCTGGAGTATAACATTGACAAGTATGAGGTTATCCACTTTGGAAGGAATAATAGTAAAATGGACTATTATTTAAATGGTGAAAAATTGCAACATGCTACTGTGCAGAGGGACCTGGAGGTCCTTGTGCATGAATCGCAAAAACTCAGTTTGCAAGTGCAGCAGGTGATCAAGAAGGCAAATGGAATGTTGGCCTTTATCGCGAAGGGGATGGAGTATAAAAGCAGGGAGGTCTTGCTGCAATTGTACAAGGTACTGGTGAGGCCGCAACTGGAGTAGTGTGTGCAATTTTGGTCCCCTTATTTGCGGAAGGATGTATTGGCCTTGGAGGGAGTATAGAGAAGGTTCACCAGGTTGATACCGGAGATGAGGGGGTTAGCTTATGAGGAGAGATTGAGTAGATTGGGCCTGTACTCGTTGGAGTTTAAAAGGCTGAGGGGAGATCTTATAGAGACATATAAGATAATGAAGGAGCTCGACAGGGTAGAGGCAGAGAGATTCTTTCCACTTAGAAAGGAAACCAGAACTAGAGGACACAGCCTCAAAATAAGGGGGAGTCAGTTTAGGACAGAGTTGAGGAGGAACTTCTCTCAGAGAGTAGTGAATCTCTGGAATTCTCTGCCCATTGAAGCAGTGGAGGCTACCTCGTTAAATATGTTTAAGTCACAGGTAGATAGATTTCTGATCAATAATGGAATTAAGGGTTATAGGGAGCGGGCGGGTAAGTGGAGCTAAACCACTATCAGATCAGCCATGATCTTATTGAATGGCGGGGCAGACTCGAGGGGCTAGATGGCCTACTCCTGCTCCTATTTCTTATGTTCTTATGAAATCACATTACTTGGGTCTGAGCTGTTCGTTAAAATGCTCCCAAGGTTTAATCTAAATTTATTTTTATTAGCTCGTTGTAAGGGTGAGAATTATTTTTAATGTAAAGGTACAAAATGAAGTGATTAAGCTTCTGCTCCTCAAAGATTGAGGAATGGCACTCACCTTGGGCATTGTACACTCTTGATTTCTGTTTTTCCTGTGAGCAATCATCTTGATCCAAAGCGTACTAGATTTGACACAACACTAAGTAGATCGATTTGTCAGTGTTTTTGATCATCAAAATGTCTTTTTGCTGAACAGCCAATCATCAAGCTCGAGTCACCAAACCAAAAGTTACTGAGAAATGAGACTTAATATATTCATATAGGTGCACATCTAAATGCCAGAGAAATTGGACACAAATTGGCAAGGCTTGGGAAGACCCAAAGTATGTGAAAAGGTCTGACTGAAAGTTTCCTAGCTAAAACCAGACTGCTTACCAGAGAGCTCTAGTAAGCATCTTGCTGCTTGCCCATTCAATTACCCTGTTTATAAACACATTGGTTCACCTTTATAGTAGCAAAATGTTCCAAAGTGTTGCACAAGAGCATTATCAAACAAAACAAACAAATATTAGAACAGCTTTATCAAAGAGGAGGAGAAAGAGATTTAGTGAGGAAGTTCCAGAGCTAGGATTGTAGGCAATGATTTAAAGCCGGAGCACATTAGAGGCCAGAATGAAAGGAGCAAGAGACCCCTGGAGTTCTCTGGTTGGAGACGAGCTTCGGGAGAATACTGAGATATTCTATAAATACATGAAGGGGAAGAGGTTGACCAGGAAACGAGTAGGGCCAATTAGGGACCAATCTGTGTCTGAAGCTGCAGAACATTGGAAGGGTGTTAAATGAATACTTCCCAAGAGTCTTCACTCAGGAGGAGGCTGTAAGTACAGAATTCAGGAAAAGGGACTGAGGACCTTGAGCCGTTTGACATAGGAAGTGTGGAGGTTTTGACAGACTTGAAAATGAACAGATTTTCAGACCCGGATGAATTACATCCCAGGCTGCTGTAAGAGACGAGGTAGGGAATTGCAGGTTCTCTGACGCAAATTTTTAATTCCTCTTTGGCCTTGGGGGAAGTCATGATGTGGAGATGCAGGCGTTGGACTGGGGTAAGCACAGTAAGAAGCCTCTCAACACCAGGTTAAAGTCCAACAGGTTTATTTGGTAGCACAAGCTTTTGGAATGTTGTTCCTGAAGAAAGGAGCGACACTCCGAAGCTTGTGCTACCAAATAAACCTGTTGGACTTTAACTTGGTGTTGTGAGACTTCTTACCATTGGGGAAGTGCCAGAGGACTGAAGAATGGCTAATGTGGTCCCACTTTTCAAGAAGGGTGATAGAAATGAACCTAGGAGTTACTGACCGGTGAATCTCACATCAGTGGTAGGGCAACTATTGGAGAAAATTCTGAAGGAAAGAATTATCTCCACTTGGAAAGGCATGGGTTAATTAGCGATAATCAGCATGGCTTTGGCAGAGGGAGGACATGCCTAACAAATTTGATGGAATTTTTTGAAAAAGTGGTTGTGTGTGGATGAGGGAAGCGCTGTTGATGTAGTTTGTGGATTTTAGCAAAGGCTTTGACAAGGTCCCACATGGGAGACTGAGAAAGTTGAAGCACGTGAAATTCAGGGAAACTAGGTGAGATGGATCAGAAACCGGCTCAGTAATAGGACGCAAGGGTAGTGGTAGATGGCTGTTTGAGTGACCGGATGCCAGTATCCGGTGATATACAACAAGGATCAGTACTGGGATCCTTATTGTTTGTTTTTATACATAAATGTTAGAGATGAAAATGTGGGGGCACTGATGAGTAAGTTTGCAGATGACACCAAGATTGATAGGGTGGTTAATAGTGAAGAAGGTTGTAGGTTACAGGAAGATATAGATGGGTTGATCAGATAGGCAGAGCAGTGGCAGATGGTATTTAACCCTAAGTACAAGGTGATGCACTTTGGAAAAAGTAACAAGATAAGGGAGTGTTTTATGAATGGCAGGACATCAGGAAGCTGAGAAGAACAGAGGGATCTTGGGGTACTTATTCACAGATCCTTGAAGGCGGCAGAGCAGGTGAATAGGGTAGTTAAGGCATATGGGACACTTGTTTTTATCAGTCTTTGCATAGCGTATAAGAATAAGGAGGTTATGCTGGAGCTGTACAGAATGTTAGTTCGGCCACAGCTGGAGTACTGTGTGCAGTTCTGATCACCTCACTAGGAAGGGTAGAAGGGATACAGAGGAGATTCACCAGGTTGTTGCCTGGGATGGAGTATTTGAGCTATAAGGAGAAATGGGATATGCTTGGATTGTTTTCTTTAGAGCAGCGAAGGCTGAGAGGGGACATGATTGAGGGGTATGGACAGGGTGAATAGGAAGCAGCTGTTCCCCTTGGTTGAGGGGTCAATCGGAAGGGGGCATAATTTTAGGGTGAGGAGTGGGAGATTCCGAGGGGATTTGAGAAACAAAATTTACTCGAGGGTGATGGGAATCTGGAATGCATTTCCTGGGAAGGTAGTGGAGGCCGGAAATCTTACAACTTTTTAAAAAGTACTTGATGAGCACTTGAAATATCATAACATTCAAGGATATGGGACAAGTTCTGAAAGATGAGATTAGTGGTAGTTATTGTCGGTGCAGACTCGATGGGCCAAAGAGCCTTTTCTGTACTGTATAACTCTGACCTTGGAGACCACGATTACTGCTGCAGCTACAAGTCTATTATTTGCCTCTAAAATTGGAACATGGGCTGCTTAATGCCTTTGACAAGGTCCCTCATGGCAGACTGGTGCAGAAGGTGAAGTCGCATGGGATCAGAGGTGAGCTGGCAAGGTGGATACAAAACTGGCTCGGTCATAGAAGATGGAGGGTAGCAGTGGAAGGGTGCGCTTCTGAATGGAGGACTGTGACAAGTGGCGTTCCTCGGGGATCAGTGCTGGGACCTTTGCTGCTCATAATATATATAAATGATTTGGAGGAAAATGTAACTGGATTGATTAGTAAGTTTGCGGACGACACAAAGGTTGGTTGATTTGCAGATAGAGATGAGGACCATCAGAGGATACAGCAGGATATAGATCAGTTGGAGACTTGGGTGGAGAGGTGGCAAATGGAGTTTAATCCAGACAAATGTGAAGTAATGCATTTTGGAAGGTCTAATACAAATAGGAAATATGCAGTAAATGGCAGAACGCTTAAGAGTATTGATAGGCAAAGGGATCTGGGTGTACAGGTACACGGGTCACAAAGTGGCAATGGAGTTGGAGAAAGTAGTCAAGAAGGCATATGGCATGCTTGCCTTCATCGGCCAGGGCATTGAATTTAAAAATTGGCAAGTCATGTTACAGTTTTATAGAACCTTAGTTAGGCCGCATTGGAATATAGTGTTCAATTCTGGCCGCCACACTACCAGAAGGACGTGGAGGCTTTGGAGAGGGTACAGAAAAGATTTACCAGGATGTTGCCTGGTATGGAGGGCATCAGCTATGAGGAGAGGTTGGAGAAACTTGGTTTGTTCTCACTGGAACGATGGAGGTTGTTCCATGGACAGAATGGATAGTCAGAAGCCCTTTCCCAGGGTGGAAGAGTCGATTACTAGGGAGCACAGGTTTAAGGTGCGAGGGGCAAGGTTCACAGGAGATGTATGAGGCAGATTTTTTACAGAGAGAGTAGTGGGTGCCTGGAACTCGTTACCGGGGGAGGTAATGGAAGCAGATGCGATAGTGACTTTTAAAGGGCATCCTAACAAATAGATGAATAGGATGGGAATAAAGGGATATGGTCCCCAGAAGGGTAGGGGGCTTTAGTTAAGTCAAGTAGCATGGTCAGTGCAGGCTTGGAGGGTGGAAGGGCCTGTTCCTGTGCTGTAATTTTCTTTGTTCTTTGTTCTTATTTGTACCCGTGTAAAAAGTGGCTTGCAACCTGTTAGATTTCATTAAGTCCATATCTGATTTTGTACTTGGTCAGAAATGTGGGTGGAGTAGGAAATTTAAATACAAAATAATTATTTCATGCTAAAAGTACCAAAATATTTTTAATACACATGAGCACAGAAGATTTTTTAAAAGAAACTAAAGAAAATGGTTGTAAAATGGTTAGATTAGATGGAGTTAAATAGTTTACAAGACTAGTCTCAAGATGTACAATAGAAACTTCAGCTATTGGTACTGAAAGCATTGTAAATGGGAGTGAAAGGCTGGTATTCCATTGCAAGCAAGATGTGGAGAATCAAGTGACTTTCCTATTTTAAACGTGCTTGTTTTGTTAATAACACTAAGTAAAGAAATTTTTAAAAAGCGTAGCCTTCAGAAGTGGAGCTGCACATCAATTTTACATGTTCCATTTTGTACTTACTCATCACTGGGGGGGCAGTTGGAGTTGAACTTAAATGGCTTGTTGGTGGGATATTTATCATGGAAGTTATTGTATCCAAACAGGTTCCTGGCTACGTGAACAAGGGGGAGCTCTAGCTGTCTTTAACAGCCCAAACTGATGAAATCCACTAACTCCTGACTTAAATGATTTGGTACAATACCAGACAGTGTATTCTTGTTTGTTTCATAACTTGAAATTACTGTTGGAATTTGCTGTAAGGAAGCCTTTTAAATATCAAGACTTGATTCATGGCATTTATCAGATGTATTTAAATGATGATTTTGCTGATGGACAAGTGCTAATATTACATTCTAATATGTTTGAAAGAGGAGAAATTATCAAATGAATGAACTAATATCTGCTTTTTGGCATGTGCTTTGTAGGAGGCGTCTGCAACTAAATTCAAATCAGGCTTTTTTCCTGTTGGTGAATGGGCACAGCATGGTTAGTGTTTCTACACCCATATCTGAGGTTTATGAACGCGAGAAGGATGAAGATGGTTTTCTCTACATGGTCTATGCATCCCAGGAAACCTTTGGAACGGACACGGCACTGTAACCACAATCCTGTTTTGGAATAGCTCCCTCCATGTTCCTGTAGTGCCCCTATCATAGTGCATTGCACGACAACAGGTGATTTCCCCAGCTCAGCCAGGAATTAGAAGAGGCGATGCATAAAATTATTTGGATCTAAAAGTTGGTAGTGTAACTGCAGTCCTTTTGCTTGTTAGGTTCTGAAAAATTGGATATGATATTCTTGTAAATGCTATCTGAAGCAATCTTAAGCCAAATCCTAATTGTGTTCAGAGGTCATCGGGTATCTTGCATTGACTACAAACCCTCGAGTCAATTTAAGAGACTTTTTAAAAGTAACATTGACTAAGCAGACAATGTTGCTTTGAGTGAGATTATCAAGAAGTATGTTTTAAAAATACTTTAAACCCTAAAATTCCCATTTTAAAGTGCCATCATTGGAGAGCTATTAAATGGCTAATTTTCATAAAATGGCTGTTTCTAACCTTTATCAAACACTGCTATATGACCACCTCATTGAGACTTGGGCATGAAATTTAAATGGGTGTGAAAATACTGCAAGCAGTAATATGAATCCAGCAACGAGGTGAGACAGGAGAGCCATTCTTTGTGAATGAGCTACTAAGTGGGGAATTAATTAGCAGGTTCTAAAATGGAAAAGGCTGATCACACTCTCTTTCTGTATTTTAATTTGTGTTCAGAAAATACCACAATGCAAACAATCTCTTAACATGTTTCTTCATTCCATGTCCCCAATCCAGGGTAATTTTTTTTTTAAAATGCTCTTTCTCATGAGCAGCTGTTTGGTTGCTTTCAGATTGGTTTCCACTGGGCTGTTTCACAAATGTATCTAATCTCTAGCTATCCCTGCTGTTGCTCAAATTTATTAATTGTTGACAAATTACAGGCTATATGAAAAATCAACCCACATTCAAAATATATCTAGAACATGTCTCTTGTGAAGCTATGATAGAAAAGCATCAGAAAAAAGTTTTCAAATAACAGTTCCAAAAATGCATCATATACGTACACTTAGTCTTCAGAAATATACATACAAATCATAAAATGCTTTACCATTTTGTGTAAAACCTTCATATCCTCATTTGAACCTTCTAATCACTTGTAGTGAAATTAGTCCGACATTTTATTATTCATGTGTACTCGTTCTCAAGCTACTGTTGATATTATTGCAAATAAATTGGTTAACCCGTTCTCTGCTGTATGCCAATATTTCGAATGGACCATGAATTTGGAATCAGCCCTTTTTGAAGTGCTAGGTATCTGGAATAGTTAGGCGTGCAGATTGTAAATTCAAATATCAGTCATAACATTTCATGTCTTATCTGTACATCTAAAGATTTTATTCTGTTTTGTTTGCTGACATCAAGTACCTTTAACTATTATCTTTGCTACAAAACGTATTTAAACAAAACTTGTTCTGAAGTTCTTGGAATGCCAATGGGGCGGGACATTTAAGAATATGAAGCTGACTGAATAATTAAGCTTATGCTATGACTTGTTATGCACACCTTTTGTTCATGTGTTAATAGTGGAGGCAGTCTCATCCCTGATGCTCTGCTTTTGCTGCATACATTAAATACCAAAAGGGGTAATAATTACAGATAATGCTTGATGGCATCCTCAGATTACCATACTGTTATAGGCACTGAGCCAGTAGAAGGGTTAATAACATTAAAGTTTATGAGTGATGTTATTGCCTGGAACTGTTGTACTTTTTTAGTTGTAAAATTAGCTACTGCTGGCACTGTCAACATCTGGTGGGGCATCAGCTGCATTCTGGAATTCTTGATATAATACAGCAGGTTTATTTAACTAATTCTAATAGGTTTGATAAATATGCAGTATTTTATATCAGAACATGCTCAACTGTTAGTGATCCACATTCCAAAATCTGTCCTAAAACAGAAGCCATGTATTGAAGAGAATTATTGATGGCCAATGAAACTAGGAAATTGGTGCCAGACATTTCCATTGTCACCAGTATTTCACTTGGTATCTCCACTGTACACTTGGTCTGATTGTAACAGAAAGTCACTGAAACCAGAATGCAACAAAAGTCCAAAAATGTTCAACAGTGCCTTTAAGTTTTTAATTGTCATTTTAATTTTTTTACTTTCGCATTAATTCTGGAAATACTTCAGTGTCATTCAAGATCTTCACTAATGTATATTATCGAGCACATAAAACAGATTTGTGTGTTTTGTAATTTAGAACTTTTTTTAAAATTGTATTATTTGGATCTGCTGTTGACGAACCTGAACTGACGACTTGTAAATATATTGTATATGATACTGTTTTGAGACGTGTGCCTGTATGGAAAGATGCATTTGCCCTTTTCAAAATAAATAAGAAAGGTATCAAATCTATCTTTTTTTTTCAGCAGTACACAAAAACTACATAGAGTAAAATCTGTTCATCTTTAACTATCTACAAATAGACAAGAGTAATCATAATTTCATAGTTTGAGGGTGAGGAATTTGGGTCTGAAACTAGTGTCTGGGGACAGTTGGCAAAATGGTGAAAAGTAGAGAAGCAATGATGCATTAGGAGATATTTCATGACTTTCAACAAAGATATATTCCATTGTGAAAGAACTCTACAAAAAGGATGCACCATCTGTGGCTAGCTAAAGAAATTGGGGCTGGTATCTAATTGAAAGAAAATACGTATAATGCTGCAAAGATTGGTAGGTCAAAAGATTGGGAAGATTTAGAAACCAGCAAAAGATGGCTTTTAAAAAAAGAGGGAGAACTTAGAATTTGAGAGAAAACTAGCAATAAATGTAAAAGCTCCTACAAATATATAAAACATCCTGGGGGTTAGCATTGACCAGAAACTGGACTGGATCAGCAGCAGTGTGTACCACCTGCAAGAATTCACCAAGGCTTCTTACTCAGCACCTTCCAAATCCACGACCACTACCATCTGGGAGGACGAACAGCAGACACATGGGAACGCCACCACCTGGAAATTGCCCTCCAAGCCACTCGCCATTCTCACTTGAAAATATATCAGTATTCCTTCATCAGCATTGGGTCAAAATCCTGGAACTCAAAGAACAGCACAGGAAACAGGCCCTTCGGCCCTCCAACTCCTTTGCTAACAGCACAGTGCGCTTACCTACACCAAAGGGACTGCAGCGGTACGAGAAGACAGCTCATCACACCACCTCGGGCAATTAGGAATGTACAATAAATGCTGGCCTAGCCAGTGACCCCCACATTCTGTAAATAAGGAAAAAGGTAGGTACAGTGTGCACTGATCATTAGAGGGTGTGATTTGGGGATTACTGATGCCAAAGAGGAATGTAAAACATGATCACTGGAAGAAAAAGTGCTAGGAAAACCAATGGGACTAAGGGCTGATAAGTTCTCTGGACCTGCATCCTAGGGTCTTAAAGGAAGTGGCTACAGCAATAGTGGATAGTTGCAATCTTCCAAAATTTCCTAGATTCTGGAAAGATTCCAGCAGTTCGGAAATCTGCAAATGTAACTCTAGTCAAAGAAGGAAGAGGCATCGCTGAAATGCTGGAATTCATTATTAAGGAAGTAGTAGTGGACCTTTAGAATTAGCATGGTTTTGTGAAAGGGAAAAACTGTAAAATGTGTTAATTCTTTAAGGGTTTAATGAGTTGAGTGGATAAAAGTGAATCAGTAGATGTGTATTTGGATTTCCAAAACGGTTATTGTGGAAGATAAGGGCTCATTGTGTTGGGGGTAATATAGTAGCATTGATAGAGGCTTGGCTAACTAACATGAAATAGTTGGGATAATGGTAATTTTTCAGAAAAATAGCGGAGTGCCACGGACATCGGTACTGGGCCTCAACTATTTACAATCTTGTACTGACTTGGATGAAGGGACTGAGTGTCTTGTAACCAAATTTGCTGGTGATGCAAAGGGAGGGAAGCAATTTGGGAGGAAATGCAGCTAGGCAAAGGGAGCTAGAATGGCTAAATGAATCAGCATAAATTGGCAGATGGAGAGTATAATATGGGAAAATGTGAGGTTGTTGACTTTGGCGGGAAGAATAAAAAGCAAAATATTTGAGTGGAGAGAGACTAGAATATTGCAATACGAGATGGACCTGAATCACAGCAAGTTGGTGTGCATATGCAGTAAGTAATTAGGAAGGGAATATTGGCTTTTGTTGGAAGTGTATAAACTGAAAGTCTTGCTACAACCATGCAACGCATTGGTGAGACTGCATCTGGAGCACTGTACCGTTTTGATCTCTTTAGTTTAAGGATGTACTTGCATTGGAAGCTGTTCAGGGAAGGCTCCCTCGACTTATTCCTCGGATGAAGGATGCCTTATGAGGAAAGGTTGAGCAGGTTGGGGCTATACTCATTGAGGTTTTGAAGAATGAGAAGGGATTTATTAAAACGTATATAAAATCCTGATGGTGCTTGATAGTAGATATTTTTGTTTATGGGGGAATCTAGAACTTGGGACTCTGTTTCAATAAGAAGTCTCCCATTTAAGATGGAGTTGAGGAATTTCTGAGGATCGACTAGCCTTTGGAAACAGGTGAAAGGTTGATGGGCTGAATGGCCACCTCCGATTTTTTTTGAATCTTGGTTAACAAGTATATTAACTGCAATACCATATTTGTTGCAAAGGAATCCTTCATTTGCTAAATTTTAAAGTGGTTTAAACATTCAAATATCAACATATATAAAAATTGCCATCAGTGCGTAGGTGGGAGCACTATCACTTTCTGATTAACCACATATGGTCAAGCCAACTTATTTGTAATAATTGGTCAATGCTCTTGATTTTTGTGTGGGTTACCATGCTCTTTTTTTTGGAAGTTTTGAAAACAATCCAAAGACTCTTCCTATACACTTTGAACTTTAAACTTCTCCACAGTCATTCTGTTGAATTATTCTGACACTAAACTTTAAAATATTGATTGAAGCTTAACCAGCAACTGATATTAGGTTCCAAGTTTTAAATTCTGTATGAAACATGTCCATTGTTGCATAACTTCAAAATGTGGAAACTTTTTGACCCATAACATTGAGTTCAACATTGTTGATGTGTTCATTGGAAGGCAACTCTTGTTGTTAAAGTAATCGATCCTAATGCATTCTGGTACAAAAGTCTCTGGTCCTGTTTAGAATAGAAATATTCATCCACTCAATAGATGAAAGAATTGAGTTTCAACAGAAAATATTGAACACTTTCCCAGGCTGACTTAACTAGGAATCTCTAATCCTTAGGGTGTACACTGACCTCGTAATGAGTGAACTCCTGAATAAATGTTAGAATTATAGTCTTTGAAATCCCCAAATGCAAGATTTTTGTTTCTCCACAGATTATCCATGACTTGGTAGAAACTCTGACATTTAGAAAAGAAATAAATATTTACAAAGAATGCAAGAAATGGGACTAGCGCATATCGCTGCAGTTGAGAGGGTTGGCTTATGAGGAGAGACTGAGTAGGCTGGAACTATACTCATTGGAATTCAGAAGACTGGGGGAGTGGGAATCTTATAGAAACATATAAAGTTATGATGGGAGTAGATAAGATAGAAGCAGGGAGGTTGTTTCAACTGGCGGGTGAAACTACAACTAGGGGGCATAGCCTCAAAATAAGGGGGAGCAGGTCTAGGACTGAGTTGAGGAGGAACTTCTTCCCCAAAGGGTTGTGAATCTGTGGAATTTCCTGTCCAGTGAAGCAATTGAGGCTACCTCGTTGAATGTTTTTAAGACAAATATTTTTGAACGGTAAAGGAATTGAGGGTTTTGGTGAATGGGCAGGTAAGTGGAGCTGAGTCCATGAAAAGATCAGCCGTGATCTTATTGAATGGCGGTGCAGGCTCGAGGGGCCAGATGGCCTACTCCTGCTCCTAGTTCTTATGTTCTAGTAACAGCAGAGCTGTAATCAATCAAATGGCAGTCTGTACTGTAGTCTTCCATTTCAAGGTTATTTAACAGTACTGCATCTTTGAGTATAAAGTAAGCCATCCATCACCTTTTCTGTGTGTGCCCACGAATGGACAGGAGCTTCCATGAGGAAATTACCTCTTAAACCAAAAACTCCTTCATGCTCACTGCTGTGTATTAGTGTGCTAATATTTAACAATTATCAGCAAGTCATTTAATGTTGATCCCCTTATCGACTAATGAATTATAAAAGATTTTCAAATCTCCAGTGACTGACTGGCAGGATCATGTGACCAGATCTCACATTTTGGGACTTTTAGTTTAATAAACAACCTAAAAGTAACATTGCCTGAACACACAATAGGGAACCTATACTTTAAAGTACAGAAAAGTTCCCTCATTTAGCTTTTAAAATGACAGAAAATCCCCTCCACTATTGCACTTTACTCTTGTCCCTTAAGTGGACATATCATTCTCCAGGAACCAGTGCAAAACTATTCTCAGCTCCCAATGGCTTGCTTCCTTCTTCGTTTTCCAGTTCGCTAATTTATAATCCCCAAACTGACTTTCACAGTGAGGGTTACCTTGGCGATCCCTCCCTCTAGCCAAAGATAGGCAACTTGTCCAGCCTTGTTTAAATCCTCACAAACTTGGTCTCACCTGTCCAAGCTCAAACTCCCACATGCATTATAGTCACCTCTACCTCTGCTTTCTCGCTTTCAGATTTTTGCAGACTCACCTATCTGTGATGTTCAAGGATATCTTAGGACAATTGTAAGCCAATAAGCCAATACTACAATGGCTTGCTATGGACTTTTGTCTCTCAGAGCCCATCTTCATGACAGTGTGAATCACATGGGTCTTGTGTCTACATAGAAATGCTAACTAGCTGTCCTTTCAACTCTGGGTTCCCAAACAGGGTTCCACGGTGGCACAGTGGTTTGCACTGCTGCATCACAGCGCCAGGGACCCAGGGTCGATTCTGGCCTCGGTTCACTGTCTGTGTGGAGTTTGCATGTTCTCCCCATGTCTGCGGGGGTTTCTTCTGGGTGCTCTGGTTTCCTCCCACAGCCCAAAGATGTGCGGGTTAGGTTGATCGGCTATGCTAAGTTGCTCCTTAGTGCCCCGGGATGCGTAGGTTAGATGGATTAGTGGGGTAAATATGTGGGGTTACGGGGATAGGGCCTAGGTGGAATATCTCACACCTCCTTCCCAGTAAGACAAACTGACCGCCCCCCCCCGCCTTTAACAAACAAGTTATTCAGCTTTTCCCCAGGCAAATTTCAGAACAGGTCACACAACCCCCTTCCTCCATTTTACATGATTAAATTGATAGTCCCAAAACATACCAATCTTCCAAACTTCTTATTTGTAATAATTAGCAATTAGTGAATATCACAAGATCACAAGAAGAAAGGAACAGAAGTAGACTAATTGATCCCTCAAGCCTGTCCATTATTCAATAAGATCATATCTGATCTGATAGTGGCTTTTGCGCCGGTTCCCCATAAACCTTAACTACCTTCTAATATCAAAAATATGTGGGATGCTAAGTTCTCTCATCAGTTAAAGTGGAAAATACTGCATTGTTTCACTGTAAACACATAGAAATATGTTTGTCAGAAAGATTCAGTAAGACAGTTAAACTATTTTTAAATGCAATTTTCTCTGTAAATTTCTATTGGAGTTGGTCTTTAACTCATGATTCAGACGGAATAAAATTATTCTCTTCACTTTCAAACCCTGTATTGGCATCTGTAGACTTAAGGAAATTATTTCATCAGTTCTGTATTCCCACATATTTAATCTTCAACTGACAGGTTATAATTGAGATTGATGGACAGTTTCTCTTCAGGGAATTCCCAAACTAACATTAGGACAGATTGCTTTTTTATTATTTTGCCATATAGAATCATAGAACATTACAGCAGAGAAGGAGAGTCTCTTGCAAAGAGCAATCCCTTTAGTCCACTCCACTGTTCTTTCCTCCATGCACTATTCTTCCAAGTATTTAACTGTTGTATAAAAGAGAATCCTGTACAGAAACTATAAATGAAAGCAGTGTAGTAGGCAATATAGATTCCATAACATTAAAATTATTGTAACAACTTTAATCAGGCAATTGAGGTGGGCCTGTTAGAATATGAACTCCCTGATTAAGGGCCAAATTGATGGGCCGATCAGAGAGCCTCTTGCTTTGTACTTAACCAGGCATGTCAGTTCCTCTGGGACTCCTAGTGTAGACTGCTAACTGATAACACTCTGTATGCTGCTGTCAGACTTGTAAATAAAGGACTTTTGGTGAAGGATCTTCTGCCTCTGAGGACTTATTACAATTATATCCTAGTCCTGGATTATGTTCAAATCCTCCATTATATAAACATATTTTTAAAATAATCCTTTGTGATGCTAAATGAGATGCCTTGTGGAATCATTGGAGTAGACAGCGATACTAGTGACAGTGAAGACAATCTCTTTTTTTAGTTTATTTATTGTCACAAGTAGGCTTACCTTAACACTGCAATGAAGTTACCGTGAAAATCCCCTAGTTGCCACACTCCAGTGCCTGTTCAGATACACTGAGGGAGAATTTAGCTTGGCCAATGCACCTAACCAGCACGTCTTTCGGACTGTGGGAGGAAACTGGAACACCCAGAGGAAACCCGCACAGACACAGGGAGAACATGCAAACTCCACGCAGACAGTGACCCCAAGTTGGAAATCGAACCTGGGTCCTTGCTGCTGTGAGGCAGCAATGCTAATCATTGTGCCACTGTGCCGGGAAATGCAGCAAATTATCAAACGTCAAACGTATAACATTTTTCTCAGCTATTTAATATTTGTACGGTTAAGTTCCAAAGTTGAGGGGAGAGACAGCTGTGGTTAAATATCCAACAAAATAAATAATTTGTAAATAGGCTGAAATGTTGTAATCATAAAAAGTTTTGAGTTTATTTATATTTCATTATTACTCCAATTCATTATTGGAAAGACAGAGGCTGTTGTATTCAGTCCCCACTCTATTCCATAGCTACTGACATTATCCCTTTCCCTGACAATAGATATTCCAAAACCTGCATTAGTACAGATTTCTTTTTGTGCCATTATAGAATCATAGAACATTACAGCAGAGAAGGAGGTTCCCATTGAGTCTCTTGCAAAGAGCAATCCCAATAGTCCACTCCATTGTTCTTTCCTCCTTGTACCCTTCCAAGTATTATGTTGTGCAGGGGTCAAGAATTCCTGAGGTCTGAGACCAAAGCAGCCTGGTCACAACCTTCCTGTCATATTTTACTCCAGAATTAAATTCTGAACATACATTTGCACCATTACGAAGACCATCTGTGTCCTCCTCCAAAACTTGGCTGTTGTTTAAACCCTCATTAATTCAGGTTACCACTAGACTTGACCATTTCTATGAACTCCTGGCTGGTCCCTCGCATTCGACCCTCTGTAAACTTGAGGACACGCAGAGCTCTGCTGTTCACGCCTTCACTCACACTGTCCAGTTTACCTTTCACACTGTGCTCACTGACGCACATTGGCTCCCAGTCAAGCAATGTCTTGGCTTTAAAATTCTTGTCCTTGTTTTCAAATCCCTCCATGGCCTCACTCCTCCCTGTCTCTATAATCTCCTCCAGCCCCCACTACTCTTCAAGATATTTGTTCTCGCCTAATTCTGGCCTCTTGAGCATCCTGATTTTAATCACTCCATCATTGTGGGCTGTGCCTTCAGATGCCTTGACCCTAAGCCCCAAAATTCCCTTCTGCCTCCTCTCTGCCTCCCCACTGCACTTTCCTCCTTTAAAGCACTCCTTAAAACCTACCTCTCTGACCCAGCATTTGGTAATCTGGCCTTAAAACACCTATTTGAAGGAAAACATGTCTTGTCCTGGTTTCCTGGAGTGCATTCCTCCCTCGTCCAACACCAGAATCTGATTGCTCATTGCTGTTTGGGCTGCTGAATTTACCAACTCTGTAACAGTGATGGCCCTTCAAGAGTAATCCATTAGTTCTGGAATCAGAGAATCCCTACAATGCAGAAGAAGCCATCGACTCTCTGACAGACTATTTTACCCAGACCCTCTCCTCCCCCCATCTCTGCAACCCCACACATTAACCATGGCTAATCCATCTAACTTACATATCTTGGGAAACTAAGGGGGCAATTTAGCATAGCCAATCCACCTAACCTGTACATACTTGGGACTGTGGGAGAAAACCGGAGCACCAGGAAGAAACCCACACAGACACGGGGAGAATGTGCAAACTCCACACAGAGAGTCACCCAAGGTCAGAATTGAATCCAGGTCCCTGGCACTATGAGGTAGCAGTGCTAACCTCTGTGCCACCGTGCCACCCTTTTGGAGTACTTTGGATCATGCTGTAGATATATTAAGGTGCAGTATATTATTAATTGTACACACAGGTCATGACACCATTTTAAACTGAACAGAACATGTGCTAACTAGTTTCAAGTTATTTTCTTCCTATGTTATTTGAGCATTTAAAGAACAGTGGGTAATTTGGATCGCTCTTACAAAGGCCTCACGCATGTAAGATGGGCTGAATGGCCACTTTCTATGCTGTATATTTCAATGCTTCTCTGTTCAAACCTGTTTCCCCTGTATGAACAGTAAGAAGTCTCACAACACCAGGTTAAAGTCCAACAGGTTTATTTGGTAGCAAATACCCCTGTATGATGCAGGAATTTTGAGTTTTTTATTGATCTCGGGAATCAGCTAAATGAAAATGTGCAAATTTCATGGAGGTTATATTGAACACTGCCAAAGGTAAGTCTTCAGAAAGAAAATGAAGAGTTGTAAAGACTTTCAGCGCATGACATAGCTCTGATGTATTGTCAGTGGAACTAAATGTCCTGCTTTTCCAAAGGAGTTTCTGAGCGTAACATCTCTCTCAGGGTAAAAAGATCATAGATCAGAGGTGTTTTATTCATTAAAATCTGAAGAACACAGTTCACCTTTCATAAAATAACCAAGTGTCATAATCACCGACAGAAGATGGCACTATTGGGTTTCCTAGCATCGTTGGATTTTTCAGTTGAAGCATTTCTTCATGTTCAAACAATAAAACAATTTGAAACTCACGTTATTGTGTGGTGTGAGTGGGATGCTGAAAACCTTCCTGGGTCAAACACGTCAGCACCACACTGTTTATGTCAGTGTATTTCTACTTCAGCAGACCATTCTAATAAAGCCTGTAGTGCTGGAAATTATATTTATCCGTATAATTATTACATTTAATGTAACAAATGATTACATGCTGACAGACTCACTGAACCACTGAAACATCAGAGAGTGGAGGAAAACTCACTTTCAGGTAAGGCCAAAAGCCAAAGTGTTGAAATCAAGAATTGATCTTGAGATGGATGAAATGTTGCACAATCTAGTAATTCATATCTTCTGGGAGACCTGGTACACAGAAATTATTGATTAATTGAACCATAGAAAATTACAGCTCAGAAACAGGCCTTTTGGCCCTTCTTGTCTGTGCCGAACCATTTTATGCCTAGTCCCACTGACCTGCACTTGGACCATATCCCTCCACACCCCTCTCATCCATGAACCCGTCCAAGTTTTTCTTAAATGTTAAATGTTAAAAGCATTTACCACTTTATCCGGCAGCTCATTCCACACTCCCACCACTCTCTGCGTGAAGAAGCCCCCCCTAATATTCCCTTTAAACTTTTCTCCTTTCACCCTTAACCCATGCCCTCTGGTTTTTTTCTCCCCTAGCCTCAGCGGAAAAAGCCTGCTTGCATTCACTCTATCTCTACCCATCAAAATCTTATACACCTCTATCAAATCTCCCCTCAATCTTCTACGCTCCAGGGAATAAAGTCCCAACCTATTCAATCTCTCTCTGTAACTCAGCTTCTCAAGTCCCGGCAACATCCTTGTGAACCTTCTCTGCACTCTTTCAACCTTATTTACATCCTTCCTGTAACTAGGTGACCAAAACTGTACACAATACTCCAAATTCGGCCTCACCAATGCCTTATATAACCTTATCATAACACTCCAACTTTTATACTCGATACTCCGATTTATAAAGGCCAATGTACCAAAGGCACTCTTTACGACCCTATCCACCTGTGACGTCACTTTTAGGGAATTCTGTACCTGTATTCCCAGATCCCTCTGTTCAACTGCACCCTTCAGAGTCCTACCATTTACCCTGTACGTTCTACTTTGGTTTGTCCTTCCAAAGTACAATATCACACACTTGTCTGCATTAAATTCCATTTGCCATTTTTCAGCCCATTTTTCTAGTTGGTCCAAATCCCTCTGCAAGCTTTGAAAACCTTCCTCACTGTCCACTACACCTCCAATCTTTGTATCATCAGCAAACTTGCTGATCCAATTTACCACATTATCATCCAGCTCATTGATATAGATGACAAACAACAATGGACCCAACACCGATCCCTGCGGCACACCACTAGTCACAGGCCTCCACTCAGAGAAGCCAGAGAAGGAGTGTGCAAGGAGGACATGCAGCAATGCTTGACTGAAGAATTGTATGTAAAGACAGGCAGATAAGGTGTCATCAGAGTCAACACAGCATGTAGTACGTCCTTTGGAGTTTCCAGGAGGTGTACCTTTAACATTCTGACAGGTTTTGTGTGGTCAGATTAGAATTAAATAGATTAAAACTAATCAGGAAGGTAGTGATCAAGTATAATGACATTAAAAGCTTAATTCGATTAAGGTTTTGTGGTTTTAACTATCCATTTAATCTATATGCATAATGAAATGACTTGTGTCTTGTATATGGATCAAAAAAGGTCATAGGGTATTGAGAAATTGTCTTGTAAAGCATGCTGATTGATGTTTTTAATAAATGAGCTGTTTCAGAATCAATACCATTGTCTCAAACTATTTTCTCACCATTTTTAAAATCGCTCTACACATTTCCCATTCACCAAGAAGCAACAATTCATGAATGACCACAATATGAAGATGAACAGTTTAATTGTTTATGCAAAAGGAAAACAATTTATGACTTTAGTTGCTTTTCAATGGTTAGAATTTAAAGAGATTTTTAAAAAAAATCTTTTCAAATACAGAGCTTCCCAGTTTGCGACATATCAATCAAAGTTGTCAGTCCTCGATGGTTTCCCTTATTGCTGCAGTTGTGTGTGTTCAGAAATTAATTGTTGAAGGTTATTCAAAGTCTAGGTCAGTCCCTATTGAGATGTTCATGTATGTAAATTTGCAAACTCAAGGAAATAATAGAATTCATTACTTCTAAAACTGACCACCATGATCACCTTGAAGAGAAGACAGTTAATATCTCGCATTTGATAAGTGTGACGATAAAGTTTTTCTGGCACTCCGATTACTGGTAATTTTCCATTAAGTATTGGCATTCAAAATTTAGCCTCCAATCTGATTCAGTTTCTGTATTTAATTCCAAATTCATGTAGTGGAAGGTGACAGTACTTGACCAACAAATAAAACATTGTGTCGAAATCCTTATGGACCAAGGTAGGTAGAAAGTAAGTTGTCAGGAGGAGGTTAAGAGTGTACAAAGGGATTATAGATGGGTTAAGTAAGTGGGAAAAATTTGGCAGATTGAGTAAAATGTGGGAAAAGTTGTCGACTTTGGCAGGAAGAATAATTCCTAATATATGAGAATTTGGTGAGACAGAGGATGTCTGGTCCACAAATCACAAAAACTTAGTATGCAAGTACAGCAAGCAGTGACAGCAAGTGATGCAGAAGACAAATGGAATGTTGCCATTTATTGTAAGGGAAATGGAATGTAAAAGTGGGGAAGTTCTACTGCAGTTGTATAGGTTCTTGGTAAGTACTGTGGAGTACTTCACTTCGAACCATAGAATCCCTACAGTGCAGAATGAGGCCATTTGGCCCATCGAGTCTGCACCGACTCTCCAAAAGCACATCTTTGCGCATTTACCATGGACAATCTACCTAATCAGCACGTCCTTCAGACTGTGGGAGGAAAACAGAGCACCTGAAGGAAACCCATGCAGACGTGGAGAAAACATGCAAATTCCACACAGAAAGTCACCCAAGGCTGGAATTGAACCCAGATCCCTAACACTGAGGCAGCAATGCTAACCACTATACCACCATGCTGCCCTGGCGTAGTTTCAATCTATTTATTTGAAAAAGGATGTAATTGCTTTTGAAGCAGTTCAGAGAAGGTTTATGTGACTCATTCCTGGGCTGAAGGGCTTGTCTCTAAGTTTGAACAGGTTGGGCATATACCCATTGGAGTTTAGAAGAATGAGAGGTGATCTAACAGAGAAACATAGAAAGTAGGAGCCGGCATAGGCCATTCGACCATCTGAGCCAGCTTCACCATTCATTATAATCATGGCTGATCCTCCAACTCAGTAACCTGTTCCTGCCTTCCCCCCATATCCTTTGATCCCATTAGCTCCTTCTTGAAAATATACAATGTTTTGGCCTCAACAGCTTTCTGTGGCAGTGAATTCCACAGGCTCATCACTCTTTGGGTGAAGAAATGTCTCCTCATCTCAGTCCTAAATGGTTTACCCTGTATTCTTAGACTATGAATCTTGGTTCTGGACTCCCCCAACATTGGGAACATCCTTCTTGCATTTATCCTGTCTGGTCCTGTTAGAATTTTCCAGATTTCTATGAGATTCCCCTCTCATTCTTTGAAATGCCAGTGAATATAATCCCAACCAACTCAGTCCCTCCTTTTACGTCAGTCCCGTCCACCAGGAATCAGTCTGGTAAACCTTTGCTGACCTCCTTCTATAGCAAGAACATCCTTCCTCAGATAAGGGGATCAAAACTGCACACAGTCGGTGCGATTCTCCCAAAAGTGCTGAATTGGTGGGAAAACTGTTCTAGATCACGACTGTTTTGTCAGTTCAGCTTCTCACTCAAATCTCCCCAGTCTGTGCACTGCAGAGGTCCCAATCGTGAATATCATTAAAAACACATGGGGGTGGGGACTATTCTCGCCGGAGTCTGACAGTTCTGGAACTCTGCGCATGCGCAGTGGCCCTGATCTGTCAGTCTCCCCGTTTGCTGGCCAGCTCGATTGCTGGCCAGTCCGGGACCTCCACAGTGCTGCCCCTCCCACGGCCCGATTGCGGCTCCCACAACAATTCCCAGCCCTGACCCCCCCATTCCGGAGCACCCCGATGTCCAGGCACCCCCCCCACGGCAGTGACGATCCCCCCACCCTCCTCACCCCAGCAGACCCCCCCCGCCCCCCACTGACTCCCCTGGGGTCAGACCCTCCCTGGGAGGCAGCCCCCCCCCCCCCCCCCCCCCGGTACACCCCCCCCCCCCCCCCCACCTCCTCCAGCCCGCCCCAATCGCTGCCCTCTCTCCATCCCAGACCGATCGCCATGCAGAGTGGCAGTGGGACCCCCCTACCCTCACCGATCACCCCTAGGCTCTGCCCACAGTGGGCCCCATCCCCCTGGCACTTCCGGATGCCCAGTGGGCAGTGCCAAGGTACCCCCTGGGCATGGGCACTTTGCCCTTTAGGCAGTGTCAAGTGACACAGGCTGGCACTGCCGGGGTGCCCATGCCCAGGGGGTGCCCCCCCTGCCACCCAACCCCCTGGGGGGGCCCCGATTGCCCCCCTTCATTCCGGCGGGGTCTCCCGCTAGTTCCCCAAATGTGGGGAGCTACTCTAAACCCTGCCGGAATGAACTACTCCTGGCGGATGGGAGATTCAATAGGACCTGGCAAGTTCCCAATAATGAAATGTAAAACATATTTAAAATACATTTTAAAAAGATTCAAATGACTTATCTGGTTTCCCGCTGATTTCCAGTGTGGTCAGGTCTGCGACTGTTCTCCAGCTCTGGGAGGTGCGCACGTGTTCCCGGCACATGCGCAAATCCCAGAACAAGACCAATGGAGTGCATTTCCCATCGCGACCCGCAAGAAATGTTGTGGGTTGCAATGGGAGAATCGCCGCCATTACTTCAGCTGTGGCCTCACCAAGGCCCTGTATAATTGCAGCAACAAGAGTTTTAACAACACCAGGTTAAAATCCAACAGGTTTATTTGGTAGCAAATGCCATTAGCTTTCGGAGCGCTGCTCCTTCGTCAGATGGAGTGGAAATCTGCTCTCAGAAAAGGGAACGGAGACACAAAATCAAGTTACAGAATACTGATTAGAATGCGAATCCCTACAGCCAACCAGGTCTTAAAGATACAGACAATGTGAGTGGAGGGAGCATTAAGCACAGGTTAAAGAGATGTGTATTGTCTCCAGACAGGACAGCCAGTGAGATTCTGCAAGTCCAGGAGGCAAGCTGTGGACTTGCAAGTAACCCCACAGCTTGCCTCCTGGACTTGCAGAATCTCACTGGCTGTCCTGTCTGGAGACAATACACATCTCTTTAACCTGTGCTTAATGCTCCCTCCACTCACATTGTCTGTATCTTTAAGACCTGGTTGGCTGTAGAGATTCGCATTCTAATCAGTATTCTGTAACTTGATTTTGTGTCTCTGTGCCCTGTTTGAGAGTGGATTTCCACTCCATCTGACGAAGGAGCAGTGCTCCGAAAGCTAATGGCATTTGCTGCCAAATAAACCTGTTGGACTTTAACCTGGTGTTGTTAAAACTCTTACTGTGTTTACCCCAGTCCAACGCCGGCATCTCCACATCATAATTGCAGCAAGACATCCCTGTTCCTGTGCTCAAATCCTCCTGCTATGAATGCCAGCATACCATTTGCCTTCTTTACTACCTGCTGCACCTGCATGCCTACTGGTGTACAAGGTCACCCAAGTCTCTTTGCACATCTCCCTCTCTCAATCTATAGCCATTCAGATAATAATCTGCTTTCCTATTTTTGCTACCAAAGTGGATGACCTCACATCTATCCACATTATACAGCATCTGCCATGCATTTACCCACTCACTCAGCTTGGCCAAATCACACTAAACCATCTCTGAATCCTCCTCACAGCTCACCCTCCCACCCAGCTTTGTGTCATCTGCAAATTTGGAGATATTACATTTAGTTCCCTAATATAAATTATTAATATATAATGTGAATAGCTGGGGGTTCTGGCACTAATCTCTGTGGTACCCCACTAGTCACTGTCTGCCATTTGGAAAAATGGCCCATTTATTCCAACTCTTTTTTTCCTGTCTGCCAACCAGTTTCTATCTATTTCCATGCACTAGAACTAGGGGACGCAGTTTAAGAATAAAACAGAGATAAGAAGAATGTTTTTCTCTCAGGAGGTGGAGGCTGGTTCATTGAATTTATCCAAGACTGAGTGATATAGGCAAGGGAGTGGACGGTTATGGGGGACAAACAGGAAAGTGCAGTTAAGACACTATCAAATCAGCCATAGTCTCATCGAATGGTGGAACAGGCTCCAAGTGCTTGCTCCTAAGTACTCTATTGATATGTTCCTATGTTCCTCAGACAACAGCCTGCAGACTCTAGAATTGGTGACGACACAAATCCCATTTCTGCCTAGGCGAACCCGAAATACGGACTCGCACCCAATTCAGATAAGATTCTCTCAGGCGTATATTGATTGACTGTCATTTATTGCTTTTTGGAGTGAAACACAGAGAATTGGGGCACGATTGGTGGTCACTGGTGCTTAAGAATGTAAGAATGGGGTCATTACTGGTCCTGTGATATGCTATTCCATTCAGGCATCCATTAAGAAGATTCGGTCAGTTTATGAAAACTCTTTGAGTTGAGCTTGAGTTAGAAGTATTGGAAGGAAGCCTGAATCATTGCAATTACCACAAAAACAACAAATCATTTTTTTTCAATCTTCTCTGAGTGGTGATGTTGGTTTTCCGCCCACTCCTTTACTAATAATAAATTTATAGCATAATTGCAGGACAGGCGATATTGTAGAAGTGTTCATTCCTTCTAAAGATGAGGGGAAAAAAGAATCAGAAAGGCATGAAACAAATCTTAGGCATATTTAATGTTTCGTGATCTCACGCAATCGATTCCAATCCATTTCATGTGTGCTTTGCTCAAAAGCATGTCCGTGGTTCATTGTCTGCTGACGCCTCATCCGGATTAGTTTTCTTGACATTTTTTGTCAGTTTGCTATTGCCTTCCACTCTCAGGGGCAGGGTTTATTTATTACTGTCACAAGTAGACTTACATTAACACTGCAATGAAGTTACTATGAAAATCCCCCAGTTGCCACACTCCAGCAACTGTTCGGGTACAACTGAGGGAGAATTTAGCATGGCCAATGTACCTAACCAGCACGTTTTTCAGACTGTGGGAGGAAACCGGAGCACCTGAAGGAAATCCACACAGACACAGGGAGAACGTGCAGGCTTCGCACAGACAGTGACCCAAGCTGGGAATCTAACCTGGGTCCCTGCGCTGTGAGGCAGCAGTGCTAACCACCATTGGAGGTAGATCCTAAATCTACCTCAACCAGAATGGGAATTGAACCACACTCTGGCCATCCAGCCCAGATGGGCTACTTGCTCCCCACGCTCCCCCCACCCCCAATCTCCCCACCCATCAATTTCCATCATCCTATTATAGCAAAATACCTTTTAACATTAGCTGTAAATTGTAGTGTTACAATATCCGTCTGCATCTTACAATCGACTACTCATAGTTATGTTGTTACATTATTATTATTATTGTACAGGCAACAGGTCAGGCATATTAAGAATAATATCAGTAATGTTCCATAACAGAGATATAAAGTGCCAGTAACATTATTTTGTCAATGCATGATTTTATTTATACAAAATCAATGGTTTTCAATGTTTTCTATGTGGGAAACGCCACCCCCCTTGAAAATATTCACACATTCTGGGATCTGCCCCTCTCTATCACCACCTCTGCAACAAATGAAAACAATATAATCATTGTCAACGACAACAGGAAAGTACGGAACATTTGAGAGCTCAGGAGATCCCACAGGAACCCAGTGTGGACCTGTCTTAGGTTGCATTTGAATCCATATTCTGCTCATTCATTTTGGCCCATGGTGTCAAGAGCCGTGTCTGGCTTTGCAATGCACTTGGCCAAACTTAGGATCAGCAAAGACCAGTGAACGCGAATGACCCAATTGCTAATAGCCAGACTGACTTTAAAGCCGGAATTTGCCCGCCACAGGAATCGGAGCGGCCAAGGGACGGAGCATGGGAAAGCCCGTTGACCTCGGCGGGGGATGGGGGGGGAGGGGTGGGGGGGGGGGGGGATTTTACGGTTTCGGGACGAGTGAGGCCATAAAATCCCGCGTTAATTGTCAGCTCCGCTTGTTAATTTTCCCCAATTATCTTCTGCTGTTGCAGTCAACAATATCGAAAGCATTCCATAGTAAAAGGACAGAATGTTCCTCTGGCACACAGCAAATCTTTCTGAACACCCCCTTCTTCAAGGCATCCTCTGCTTAGCCACCATCAGACATATGTTGGCTGATTTGATCGGCTTTGCATCACCAGGAACTCAGTGCCTGTTGGAGCCGACCCTATCTCAAATGCAAGAAAAATCCATTAATAAACTGAGGACACTTTACTGTCCTTTCATAATGCATGATGTACTTGGCTGCACAGACTTCATTGATGTGGGATTTCCTCAGGAACCCCCACCTTTAAAGTCAATGTGGTGGAAAAGTAATTGGAACTCAAAGAAAATCTGAATGCAAACATTTGATGCACCAATAAACTGATCAGGCCCCAGCCACAAACATTTTGGCCCTTAGGGCTTTCTATTGACCCGTGATGAATGTCTGCAGCATTGGTAATCCCTCACCTTACGAGAAGCAAACCCCAACTCAAATCATTTGTCCTCTCACCTCAGGGGAGGCAGAGTATTGGGGATGAAGTAGGCCTGAAGTTTCTGCACCCAATGAAGTCATTATGGATCAGTCAATTTAACAACAATTGAAGAAAAATGAAACTGAAGACATGTAGGGGAAATGTTTATTCCTAGAATTTGCTAGACCCCTTTTGGGGCCTTAAGAAAGAAAAAATCCCTATTGCTATAGTGCCTTTTTCTTCACACCCAGTGAAGTTGTTTTGAAATGCGATCATTGTTGTGATGTAGGAAACAGCAGCCAAGTAGCACAAAGCAATGGCCCACAAAAGTGATGGGATAACTACACCAATATTGGTCACAGTATTTGGCTCTGTATTGCCGGTACATTTGGCATTGCTGATGCCAGTTTAGATGTAAAATGGAGCCATATTGCTTCCGCCTACTTTCAGCATGGGCTGTGCCAATGCCGTCATGGTAAGGGCATTGGCACAAGCAGCATAGGCATGTGTCAAAACAATGCTGAGCAGGCAGATTGTGGCATCAGTCAGGGATCTAATTTGGCATCAGTCACCACTGCTCCAGCTAACACCATCTTTCAAACTCATGTTCAGCAGCACAGAGACCAGCTATTTGAAGGCAACATCAGCCAATTTACAGGTTAGTTGTTCATCACTTTCCACTGGTTCTGTCTGAGGCTTTGGAAGTGTTTGGAGGGATTGGCGAAGGCTGCGGGGATTGGTGCTGTATATGGAGAGGGTATTCATAGAATCTACGGCATGGAGACAGGCCTTTCAGCTCAAACTGGTCCATGTTGACCAGAATGCCCATCTAAGCTAACCCCATGTGCCTGCATTTGGCCCATATCCATTGATGCTACTGCAGGAGCTCTGGGTACACCACTTGCTGCACCACTTTGGATGCCCTATTAACGGAGGGAGAAGATGCAGAGGCAACCAAAAGATGAGGAGTTGGAGGGGGAGATGGCCACTCAGCAGAAGCCATTTAAATGTAGAGTCTTCTGAAAGCACCTCTCCCCAGGAGCTGTGATCCACTATCTGTGATTCATCGTGGAGGTGGTCACCAAAATCTGCCACCTCTTGGAACCAGATCTGCAGCCACAAAACCAAGCAAGGGTGGCACTGCCAGTGGCCATGAAGGTGGCCGTGGTCCTCAACTTCTATACAGCAGGATTCTTCCAGCAGAAATCATAGTTGGTAGCTCATGGTGTGCTGTCAATCATTGCCTCCAGGAGGTGGGTAGCCCAGGAGAGGAGACCTCATTGTCTACCCTCTGAACAGAAGGAAACAGGAGGTGCCCCCAAGTGGCTTTGCCAGGGTAGTCGTCTTGTCTATGGGCTTCAGTGAATGGCTAAAATCTTGAATGCACTGCCTGAAAGTGTGGTGGAGGCAGATTCGATCGGCTTACAAAAGGGAGTTATACAATTATCTGAAAAGAAAAGGTTTGCAGAGTAACAGGGAAAAGTAAGAGAATGGGACTAGATGTGTTGTACTCGTAGGGAGCTGGCACAGACACAATGGGTCAAATGGTCTCATTCCTCATTTCCATTAGGTGGGGCGCCATCAACAGCAGACATGTGGCTTTGTGAGTGCTGCATCTCAATGCTGAGATGCATCCTAAACTGCAAAGGTTGCCATTCACTCCCTGTGCAGTAGATATGTAACAACCCTCAGCACGGCGTGGCGGTGAATGTCAGCTATCCTAGCACTGACATATTGCACTCATTCTGTGCCAGTCAACTGTTCATCAATCTTTCAGCCATTACATTAAACCAAAGGGCGACTGCTTAGCAACACGTGCTATCAGTCCTATACCTGCCTGATGGTCCCCTCACAACAAATCCACTTGTGGCAACACTCATATAAATGAGAATCATTCTGCCACAAGAAACATCGCTGAGCTGACAATTGGAGTGCTGGAGAAAAGTTCCTGTTCCCTTGGCTGCTGTGGAGGAACCTTCCTCCAATCGCCAGAGGGAGTGATAATGCGCTGCATTCTCCACAACCTTATATTCAGGAGGACACAGCTTAGCCACTGATGCACCATTGATTATGCAAAGACTCGTTGTTGCGAAATAACAGGCTTTTATTTACGAAAGAATTGGAGCACACCCGAACCAATAGCTAATCTGAACTGAGGCAAAAGGGGCGGAGAGCAGTCGCCTTTATACCCAGAGAAGGGCGGAGTCCCGGATTGAGGCAGCAGGGGCATGTCCAGGAATATCACACAAACAGAAAATACTACAGTGGTTCATCACAGCCACCGTGGATTTGGTGATGATTTCAGCAGGAGTAGGAAGAAGAAGAGGAAAAGACACAAAGGAGGAAGGGAGGATGCAACCAGCACATTCAGTTTGGGCTGTTTGCCCATGCCTAATCGACTCTGTTTTCCCTGAATCCAACCGCAGGTCCCTATTGTTGAGTAGTCCATTCCTCAGTTTTGGACCAGCACAACATCCTCTTGGCCAAATTCCTGAAGATAAAAGTCACAGCAAAACAACCATTTCATACTAACGTTATATAATCGATTCACCCATGTTCCTTGCTGTTTGTCTCGCCTGCCTTTGCTTGGCGCAGTGCTCCTATGCAAGGTAACCCCAGTGGCTACAGCAGGACTGATGGGAGGTTGAGTTGTTTAATGAAGGAGCCTGCACATGGACTTGCAGGATGCCCTCAAGCGACTCTGTGACCAGAAGGCCCAACTTCAGACTGCAGCTAAATTAAAGTAAAACACCGCAGATGCTGGAAATCTGAAATGAAAACAGAGCATGTAGGAAAAGCTCAGCAGGTCTGGGAGCAACTGTGGAGAGAGAAAGAAAGTATTTATATTTGGCATCCATATGACTCTTGGTCAGAGGAGTACTGGAGAAGGAGGGTCCACAGATGCTGCCAGACCTGTAGAGCTTTTCCAACATGCTCAGTTTGTATTTCATACTGCTCCATCTTTGACAGCAGCCTGGCTGTGTGGCTGACAGGCAACAGCAGGGCCAGTGGCAGACTGGCAGTGATGGGAGTACTAATGCTCTCATCCTGAGAGAGAACAGATTCAGGGTCCATAGAACCACTGCCTCTCCCCCATATCAGCGCCTTAGCAATTCCAGTAATATCTCGAGGCACAGATTGCTGGACCTGCTGTCAGAACCTGCAAGTTGGCAGCATCTGAACTGGCATCACTGTGAACATGTGGCTCATTGCCTCAACCTGAGCTTCCAGTGCAGCACTCAGACATTGTGTGGCTTCACTTTTGTCCGACAAAGGAAGCTGAGGCACTGGCCATCAGACATTGTATCATGGTTGGGTTTACAAGTGTTCTCAATGGAGTTGGCAACCAGCTCCAGGCTGGAATGGAAAAGCTCCCAGCTCTGCATGAAGTCCAAGCAGTTGGAGGCAGGTTCTTTCATGCTCCCTTATACCGATAGTAAGTTCTCTGACAGGCCTGTCAATGCACCAAACATTTCCATGTGAATGGTCATCCATTTGCCTTTTTTGTACATCCCCCCATTGTATATACTCCACTGGGGAACTCTTCTGTTACTTTGCCCTCCAGAGAACTGACACACCCATTCTCCCTTGCCAGGCTGTACCAGGCATGAGTGACAATGTGTCTTCCTCCTTTTTTCCTCTGAGCTGTCAGCTTCCCACATCACTGTCTGGTCAAACTGTAGTCCTTGGTTATCTGAAAGCAAGAAGGCACAAAGGCAGGGTAGGGGTAGGGAAGGGTGTAGGTGAGAGGTTCACGGTTACACCATCTGCAGCTTTAACATTACAGCAGATTGTAGGCTGAAAGTCAACTGAGCTGTGAGACAGTGGATCAGGCATCTTCCACCCTGCTGCTGGCCATGGCTTATAGTGCTGGCCTCTCTGTCTCCTCCATGGCCACTGGCTGTCCCCTGCCAGTTAGCTGCTGCTGGTGCCTATAATGGAACATCTTACCTGTGAGAAAAAAAGGGAAGCTTCTCAATGGATTTGGAGCATTGAATTTGGATGACGAGTCTGCCACGGTTGAATAGTTGACAGTGTGTATACAAGCTGAAATGTGAGGGGAGGCTATGGACATGAGATATAAAATTTGTTTGACAGAGATTGTGGCTAAGGAAGTGATGGGGGTGTGGTGCATTGAGCAGTGTGCCAGGCTAGTGGTGTGGTTCATGGGAGGTGGCATGAATGCCACTGAACTTGACCATTTGTTTGAGGTCATTGAATTTCTTTTGGCACTGCATCCAGGGGTTAGACCGCTGGTTTTGACCACCACAATATATCTACTCTCACCAACTTCTCACTAGCTGTCTGGACGGCCTCCTTCCCCCTGAAGGAAGACCTCTCCCTCCCTGTGCATCTTCAGTGCTGAGTCTGGGATGTACTCTGTGGCCTTTTGCACCATCTCTGTACATTCCTGCAACACTTCAATATTTCTGTAATCATTTCTGGCTGCTGAAGCTGCTTAGAATACACTTCACCCTCAAGAGGTGCAGTCTGGCTTGAAATAGTGCAGGTTAACTTCCAGTGACACAGAAGCAAAAATATCGCGCATGTGGGAAATCTGAGTTAAAATGATAGAAATACTTAGCAAGTCAGACAGCAGCAAGGGGGGAGAAACGGACAATCAGAATGAGATGTCACCGACCGGAAAAGTTGAATTAATTTTCTCTTTTCACAGTAGTTTTAAGTAATGCTAGCCTTGCCTGAACATGGGCCTCCCTCTGAGACACAAGCCACTCAGCAGTGCATTCAGTGCTGTGCTGTGTGCCACAGTCATTATAATTAGCTTGAACTTTGCAGGCTGCCTGCATAACTGTGATCAGACACAAGGTAATGGTGCACCATGATGCACCATGACCCCTGCTCCACACTTACTGTCAAGCTTCCTTTTCTCTTGGATGACAATGTGACCCATAATATAGGTCTCAGGGACAAATATTGACCGGAACACTGGCAGAATCCCTTTGCTGCTTCTTTGTCCTGAGAGATCAGATGGGGCCTTAATGATTTCACCCATTCGATAGCAACTTTGTAAACGCAACCCTCAGTACTGCATTGCACCAATTATCTGCTCAAGTCTCTGAAGTGGGATGCAAACCCACGTACTTCTGACTCAGAACCAAGAATGCCACCACTGAGACCAGGGCTAACACCTGATAATAGTACTTAAACTGACACCCTTCACACAGAGATTGATAAGTATAATTGAATGGTTGGTTAATGCAGCTTCTTTACCAGGGCACAGTGACAGTGCAGCTGTGCTGAAACAGTCAAATTAATTTCCAGACTCGAGATGGTTCACGGGACTTAGTCAGAAAATGTTTGACACAACTGAGTAACGTTCATTCTGTTTTAGTTTCTAACAAGTGAAGTTTTGTCTAAATGCTTCACTAATTGCATATGAAACAGCCAGCACAATATATTTATTCAAAAATGTCATTCAGTTGTTACCATGACATGATGATTGATGCAAATGCATGTCATTCTCTATGCAATCATCTATGTTGGAGATAAATCTATATGCAGCCTTCTGAGCCTTAGCAACTTGTAGGTCTCGAGCAAGAGGCCTAGAGTCATAGAGTCATAGAGGTTTACAGCAAGGAAACAGGCCCTTCTGCCCAGCTTGTCTATGCCACCCCTTTTTTTAAAATCCCTAAGCTAGTCCCAATGCCTGTGTTTGGCCCATATCCCTCTATGCCCATCTTACCTATGTAACCGTCTAAATGCTTTTTAAAAGACAAAATTGCACTTGCCTCTGCTACTCCCTCTGGCAGCTTGTTCCAGACACTCATAAGAACATAAGAACATAAGAAATAGGAGCAGGAGTAGGCCATCTAGCCCCTCGAGCCTGCCCCGCCATTCAATAAGATCATGGCTGATCTGACGTGGATCAGTACCACTTACCCGCCTGATCCCCATAACCCTTAATTCCCTTACCGCTCAGGAATCCATCCATCCGCGCTTTAAACATATTCAGCGAGGTAGCCTCCACCACCTCAGTGGGCAGAGAATTCCAGAGATTCACCACCCTCTGGGAGAAGAAGTTCCTCCTCAACTCTGTCTTAAACCGACCCCCCTTTATTTTGAGGCTGTGTCCTCTAGTTTTAACTTCCTTACTAAGTGGAAAGAATCTCTCCGCCTCCACCCTATCCAGCCCCCGCATTATCTTATAAGTCTCCATAAGATCCCCCCTCATCCTTCTAAACTCCAACGAGTACAAACCCAATCTCCTCAGCCTCTCCTCATAATCCAAATCATCTATGTTGGAGATAAATACTCACCACCCTGTGTGAAAAAATTGCCCCTCTGGACCCTTTGTATCTCTCCCCTCTCACCTTAAACCTATGCCCTCTAGTTTTAGACTCCCCTACCTCACCCAATGCACTGCATGAAATTCCTTCGAAGTACATTTAGTTGATGCAGAGAGGTTCGCCATTTTCATTTGTTACTGAGGTCCCAAGTAGCATTTCCTTTGTTCATAAAAAACAGAAGCCCGTTCTTTTTTCCTTCTTTTGCACTCAGTGTAATCCTAGCTCACTGTGGATTACTCCAAGGGAATGTGTGTCCGAGTATGTTACTGCCTTTATGCTTTTCCAGCTGTTTTCCAGTGTCTGCTAGCCACCGACTTTGCAACCGGTGCAGTGAGAAGCTCTTGAGAATGTGTGCCAGTGAATTGTCTTCTGTTCAGCAAAAAGGTCAGGAAGGAACTGAAAAATAATCACAGAGAAACAGAATTGATTTCAGAAACGAACGTCTGCTGTCAACTGTGCTCTAAGTATATGATGGACTTTTGGGATAGGTATGAATAACAATAAATATGGAGCAATAGCAAATAAAGTCCAATTTCAGAATGTCAGATTTACAGAATATGGAAGTAAATGGGGAATAGAAAAGTTTAATTTTAAAATGATTCAATATTTCAATCAATGTATGATAATGTTACCTTGCTAAAAGAATAGAATTACTGAAGACAAATCCTGCTTAAATCCAGCCGATTTATCCCATCACAGTAAATAAAGAAAAAAATCTGTTTTCAGAATATTAAAACAATTAAGTTGCCTCCCTGTAAAAAGATTATCTGGTCACCACCTTTCAGCCATTGTTCTCCTCTCCACTCTCTCTTTTATTCGGTGCTATAAACTTCAGTTTCCAATAGATTATGCCTTTGTTAATTAAATTGGTAAAAGTGGCACTGTACAAAGACTCAGTTCCAAATGTGCCCTCATTAAGAAGGTACTATTAACAGTAACCTAACCCGTGCTGTCTAATTGAACTAACAGAGATCTAAACTAAAGCAGTATTACATCTGTCAGTTATACAATGAACATCCTGCAGTGCCCACTGCCCTCACGGAAGTCTTCGAGCAGTCTCACAGACACTGCTTGCTCCCTCTTCAGGGTCACTGGGGAACAGGCTAGACTGGGGAAGAGAAGCAGACAACCTGAACGATCTCCATTCTGCTCCTGTGAACTGCTGTTTCAGCCTGGCTGGCGAGCAGGTCTGCATACCCCCTTTGCATACCAGGTCAATCCATATTGGGCAGATATTTAGAATCATAGAATCCCTACAGTGCGAAGGAGGCCATTCAGCCCATCGAGTCTGCGCTGACAACAATCCCACCCAAGCCCTGTCCCCTTAACCCCACGTATCTACCCTACTAATCCGCCTGACACTCAGGGGCAATTTAGCATGGCCAATCAAACTAACCTGCACATCTTTGGCGTGTGGGAGGAAACCGGAGCGCCGGAGGAAACCCACACAGACACAGGGAGAATGTGCAAACTCCACACAGACAGTCACCCAAGGCCGGAATTGAAACCGGGTCCCAGGCGTTGTGAGGCAGCAGTGCTAACCACTGTGCCACCGTGCCGCCCATATTTGGTGAGATTTACTTACGTGTACAAACAAAATAAAGGTGCAGAAGCACAAATTCCTCGTTAGGATATTGCATCAGAGAGTGAGGACTATTTCCAGGGAGGCTTAATTAGTTTTTGACTGATCAGAATTGAATCTTATAATGAATTATTCATATTGACAGCAAACCAGTTTTTATGATTAACATTTTTCTCAACAGCAGCTAAAATCAAGGAAGATGCAATTCATTACAATATTATAGAAAACATGCACATAGTTTGGAAATAACACGCAGTACCCAAAAGGGTTAAATAATCAATGAAGGAATTTAACTACAGCAATTCATGTCACCACAAAGGCCTTTCAAAACAGATCTCTAAAATGACTAGAAAAATATATATTAACTTCTTCACTGGTAAATGTGGGTCTTTATTATTGCTGTTACTCCATTTAAGGTTATTTTGTAAACTAATTAATGAATCAGATCGTCAGAAAGTTCTGTGAAATCAAACAGTGGATGATGAATGGTATCAGTCTGTGCACCATGTAATTATCTGCAATGTAATACATGGGGGAAGGCAAAACAGCAGCTTCAATAAGTTCAACAGGTTGTCTATTTACTAAAAGCATCTCATATTATAGAAATATCATCAAAGAATTTACCAAAATAATTATATAATGCATGTATAATAATTTGCAACTAAACAATGAGATTAGAAACCAGCTTTGGCGCCGCAGTAGCAAAAGGAAAAGAAAGACTTAATAGCCACATTGTGCTAAAGTCAATGTGATTCGAAGTTGATGGGCATTGGATGACTAAATTGTTGAATTACGCGGAAGAATATAAGCAGTGTAACCATGGAAGCATATAAGCTGTGTAACTATGGTTACAAATATAAATTCAGATCAAAAGCATGTGACTAGTGGCTGATTGAAGGGACTATATCAACCCACTTCTGAGCTGGTTGCCTACAATATTGTAACAAGTCTTCTACAGGGGGCTCTGCAGTCTTTCTCCATAAAACCCTGCCTCACCAGGTACAGAAATCAAGGATATACACACAAATCTTTTCAGAAAGCGACTGCTCCCAATGCAGTGGATCTTATTTTAAGGTATGCTATTACTTAGAAAACTATTAATTTGGGGAAAAGTGCAAGTTTGAAAGAAGGAAACTGACAAGAACCTTCTATTCCAAATCTTAAAAATGAATAATGTTCATGTACAGTAAATTAAAAACTGACTAATGAAGCTTACAAAATACATCAAATAAACATAGTTTACAATTTGAAAATCTAGACTGTTGATTATGCAGATTATATTCCTTAATCGCTTGATTGAAATACTAACTGCATTGCTTGTAAAATAAAAAGGAAGACAGTTGCAAGTAGGGATATGGATAATTTCTTTTCAAATGTATTAGCATTATCTCCCAGCATGAAGGGAAGTTGATAATCCGAGATGTTAGCTACCTTCAGCTAATCCGTTTTTAGCTGTTTTTGTTTTAAATCTAATTAATTGTTAATTATATGTGAGATGCTTATGTGTGACTGTATGCTAAAGTTGCGATTTTGAATCAACAACTCACCATGGATGCTCACATTAATAATTTACTAACTAACCATTTATTATAGGAAACTAAAATCAACAATATTCAACATCCTGGAATGGAATAAATGTATTAAAAAATGCCAGTGGATATAAACAGCTGAACGGACATACGAGTTAGTAGATTTCAGAATCATCGTATTTATATAGTAAAGGAATAAATACATTAATCACACCTTGATGAATGAAGCAGTAACAGAAGAATGCACCAAGATTCTGTTTTAAAATAGATTCCAAATGCATTACATTTGAACAAATCTTTGAAAGTTCTCTTTTTTTAACATAAAGTCAATCTTTAGGTATCCATGAAGCAATCATTTTTCAAGATGTTTTTAGGAACGTCAGCAAATGCTTTTTGAAAGTCTTTCAGTTTTCAGGGGTTAAGTAATCAGTTTGCGATAGACAAGTGAACAACTTTGGTATGGCGTGTGTATATTAATAATGTCGTCTTGAAGAAAATATATTGAGTGTAAATAATGGCAACTGCTTATTTTTCAGCACTCAGTGGGGCCACAGAAACATCATCATCCAAGTTAAACCCTTTATCTCCTCTTAACCTTGAGAAAGAAAGACTTATTTTTCCACTATGAAAAACGTGAGTAGATTTCTGACCCCCACTAATATCTCCCTGGCAAATGCAGCTTCCGCAGGGACAGACTTGATTTACAAATCCATAGAGTACAAGGCTGCCTCGGTGCTGTTGGTGTTGGCCATTTGTGGAACTGGGATCATCGGGAATATTATGGTGGTCCTGGTGGTTCTGACTGCCAGACACATGCGAACCCCAACCAACTGTTACCTGGTCAGTCTTGCTGTGGCTGACCTGATGGTCCTGGTGGCTGCTGGGTTACCCAATATTTCTGACAGTCTGATTGAGGAATGGATCTATGGGCATGCAGGCTGCCTGGGTATTACCTACCTCCAATACTTGGGCATTAATGTGTCATCATGTTCCATCACAGCATTCACAGTGGAAAGATACATCGCCATCTGCCATCCAATAAAAGCCCAGTTCATGTGCACTGTCTCCAGAGCTAAGAAAATCCTAGCATTTCTCTGGGTAATTACCTCCTTCTACTGCATGCTGTGGTTTTTCTTGGTGGATATCAACATCAATAGCAGGCAGAATGCCGAGTGCGGCTACAAAGTCTCCAGGAATCTATACTTGCCCATCTACTTCATTGACTTCACCATCTTCTATGTGATACCCCTGATTGTGGCCACAGTGCTGTACGGTCTGATTGGGCGAGTCCTTTTCCTCAGTCCTCTTCCAAACCAAGTTGAGACAGGAACGGAACGTTGGAAGGAGCGCCCCGGGACAGAAAGTAACAGCTCACAATCTTCCAGCCGGACAAGCAAGGGGGCCATCTCATCCAGAAAACAGGTAATGCCATGTTCCAGGGAACTCGACAGACCTCAGCTTTTGGATTTTATTAGTCTGGAAAGCTACATGAAATTCCATGGCCTTTAGTGGTGACCATTTTAATGAAGGAGGGAGATTGCGGAAAGTAAATAAATGATGCAAAGTCAATAAAAACATTTGAAATTCTGTGGAAAATAAGAAAAATAAAGAGCAGCCCATGGTACAATTTGATAAGGATTTTCACCCTTCAACAAGTAATGCAGTAAGGAACATTTTCTCTTCATGAAACTTCTCTGCCTGGCTTTATTTTAGATTACATGTCTCACGCAAACTGCCATGGTGATGATGCAGCGCTTATTTTTAAATCACACCTTGACTTCTGGCAATTTCTCCTCCTCTGACCGTCTCCCTTTGTTCAATTACACTCAAGATTCACCTAAGTTTTGTACAAACTTTCTCACTGAGGTATCTCTCTGCTTTCCTTCTTCACCCCCTGCACTAGGCAGCTTCTCATCTTTGGTGATTTCAATCTCTATCTCCATTCTTCTTACTCTCTTGTCTCTGAGTCACTGCTCTCACTTCCTCCATTAATCTTGCCTTACATACTCACTATCCCCCCAACATTCACAACCTCCTTAATCTTGCCAACTCACGTGGCCTTGCTATTCCCATTGTAATTATCATTGATAAGGTAACCTTTGCTCACTTCCTGATATTACTTTCCATCTATTTCCTCTTTTCCCCTCCTAACCCCACTTCTTTCTGTGTTAACCACTGGAAAAACACTCCTGCAAATCATTTCCCACTGCACTTTCCAATTCCCAACTATCAAGCCTTTGGCTCACAAGTCATCATGACATTTCTGCAGCAGCCGATCTGTTAAATCACACTCTCTCTGCCACCTTTGAGCCCATTAAAACCATTACAGTTTCTCATCCTAGTGATTCCCCAAGTCATTTCTCCCGCTTCCCTCCCCACCCCTTACCTCTGCTCCCTTAAGTATAGGGAAACAGGTTTGAATATATTTATTGGAGAAACTAGCTTAAGCTCCCTTTACCAGATCCAGCTGGACCACACCAAAGTATGATTGGATCCTGGTCACCATCACGAAAACTGCTTACTGTTCAAAAATCATGCAGGAAAGTAAAGGTGGTTTCTCTTTCACCACAAGTTATCTCCCTAAAACACCCTCCCTTCACCTTCACCTCCAACAACAAGTATGAGGGCCACATGGATTTATTGGGTGGGATTTTCTGGCCGCGCTCACCCCGAAACTGGAAAATCCCATCCGAGGTCAATGGATCTTTCCATGGTCCGCCTCTCATTCGCTCCGATTCCCGTGGCGGGCGGAACGGGAATATTTGCCCCAAATTGTCACAAATATCATGACCTTCCATTCAGCTGCCTCTCCTGCTCTATTTCTAATGGTCCCGATAATCCTCGTCCCTTGGTGACATCATCCAAAAACACAGCATCATTCTCCACATGTACTCTGAAATCACCATCCAGCGCTACCTCATTATCACCTCTTTCAATCCCTCCATTGTCTCTGCATGCCTGACTTCCAATAGTTCAATGAGCAGAAATTTCCTCCAACTAAATATTGAGATACAGAAGCCCTTGTCTTCAGTCCACTTCACTAACTCTGTTCCCTCGCAACTGACTCCATCCCTTCCCATGGGAACGGTCTGAGGCTGAACCAGACTGTTTGCAAACTTAATGTCATATTTGGTCTCGAGATGGGCGTCTGATCATTTATCTTTGGCACCACTGAAACTGCCTATTTCCTCCTCTGTAACGTCGCCAGGTCCAGCGGAGGTTCACGAGAATGATCCCGGGAATGAAAAGCTTGACGTCTGAGGAGCCTTTGAGGACTCGGGGTCTGTAATCGATGGAGTTTAGAAGGATGAGAGGGGATCTAATTAAAACTTATAGAATACTGAAACAGAGTTGGATGTGGGGAAGATGTTTTGGTCGGCTCTGAGGGCACAACCTCAGAATAAAGGGACGACCCTTTAGAACCGAGAGGGGGAGGAATTTCTTCAGCCAGAGGGTGGTGAATCTGTGGAATTCATTGCCACAGAGGGCTGTGGAGACCACGTTATTGAGTGTATTTAAGACAGAGATAGATAGTTTCTTGACTGATAAGGGAATCAAAGGTTATGGGAAAAACGCGGGAGAATGGGGTTGAGAAACTTACCAGCCATGATTGAATGGTGGAGCAGACTTGATGGATTGAATGGCCTAATTCTGCTCCTATATCTTATGGTCTAATCTCTGTTTCTGCCTCAGCATATTTGCTGTTGAAACTCTCATTCATGACATTAATACCTCTGGACACATTCTTTCCTCTGTAATTTTGAAGCAGTCATCTAAAACTTTGCTACCTGTGTCCTAACTTGCACCAAGACCCATTCACCCATCACCCATGTGCTGTTGACCTACATTAGGCCAGCTACACAAATCCTTGATTTTAAAATTCTCATGTTTTAAATCCCTCACTATCTTAATGATCTCCTCCAGGCCTCGGACCCGCTGAAATATCTGTGCTCTTCAAATTCTGGTCTCTGTACATCACCAACTTTAATTGCTCCACAGTTGGTGGTTGTGCTTTCAACTGCCAAGATCGTAAGCTCCGGAATTCCCGCACTAAGTATCTCAAACTCTCTTCCATTCTGTCCTTTATGATGCGCCTTAATACCCCTTTGACCAAGCTTTTGATCATCTGCCCTCTTTATGGAGCTCAGCATTAAACTTTATTTGATAATACACCTGTGAAGGACCTTGGGATGTTTCAATACATATTTAATACATATTAGTGCAAGTTTTTGTTTTAAAGTGTCTTTCCCGGGTTTGGAATTTGAGCTTTTTGTTGGGTTTTAATGAATCCCCATTCAGTGATCGATACTCTTCAACTGAACAAGGGTTAAAAAAATTCATTTATCCTTATGTCAAGTTCCTATTTTTGGGTGAATTTTAGTGCCTATCGAAATATGATTGCTGCTACTGTGACAATGTTTCTTATTGTAGACTGAGGGGCAGCACCTCAGGCTATTTGGACATTTGTGGCAAAGATCAGTTGCAATAAACAGTTTCACCAAATACCTGTGACAATACAATCAGTGCCTGCTTGGCTCACATCAGTGGCACGTTTGCTCTGAATTAGGTCATAGTGCAAGCCACATTCACAACTTGAACCCTTATTTTATGAATTTGACCCTTTGAGCCTTCTTCACCACTTAACAGGATAGATTCTTATCTTCTATCTCAGTTATATCTCCAGCACTAACCCTACATCCCCTGATTCCCATTGTATCCAAGAAGCTTTCAGTCCCTGATTGAATATCCTCAATGGTGGAGCATCCACTGCTCTCTGGGGCAGGGAATTCCAAAGGTTCACAACCCCTGAAGTAAAACAATTCTTTTTGTTTCAATCCTAAATAGCTGACTCTTTATCTGGAGACTGTGACCCTCAGTTCTAGATTCCCAAGCCAGGGGAAATATTCTCCCAGCACCTATCATGTCAAGCCACTGAATCTGTTCGATCTCTCCACATAGTCTAGTTGTTTCATCCCAGGAATCAGTCTCGTGAACCTTGACCCCCTGAATATCAACATTTCCCAGTCTCTGGTATTTAAATAAATATTCTGCTTTTCTATCTAACTTCACATTTTTGCACACTATATTTCATCGGCCATATTTTTGTCCTTTCACTTAACCTGTCTCTTTCCTTCTGCAACCTCTTTGTGGCCTCCTCACAGCTTCATTCCCCACTAAACTTTGCATAACCGGCAAATCTGAATACATTACACTCACTCCCATCATTTAAGTTTTTGATGTAGATGGTAAATGGCTGAAGTCTAAGTAGTCATTCTTGCAATATCCCACTAGTTACAGCCTGCCAACCCATAAATAACCTGTTTATTCCTATCCCCTGGTTCCTGTTCATTAAGCAATCCATGATCAAAGCTAATTTAGTGTTTTCAATCCCACAAACCTTAATCTTGTGTAATAACATCTTGTGTGGCCCATTATTGAATGATTTTTGAAAATTCAAAGAGATTACATCCACTGGTTCCTCTTACCTGCATTGCTAATTACCAAAAGCTCCAACAGATTTGCCAACACAACTTTCCTTTCATAAATCCATGTCAACTCTGCCCAATCATATTATGATTATCCAAGTAACCTGTTACCACATTTCTAGCATTTTCCCTACTACTGATGTCAGGCTAACTGGCCTCCAGTTCGCTGTTTTACTCTACCTCTTTTCTTGAATGCTTTCTCTTCCAATCCTTGAAGACTTTTCTAGAATCTAGTGAAGATCAAAACCAATGCATCCACCATCTCTGCAGCTACCTCTTTTGGAATCCTCCGATGGGGGAGTGAGATCTGGGGGATTTGTTAGTTTTTAGTCCTATTAACGTCTCCAGTGCTGTTTCTTTGATAATACTAATTTCCTTCAGATTCACATTTCACTTTCAGACTACAAGAGAAATTACGAGGCCCTGTCAGCCTCTATTGTAAAAGATCCTACAACATTGTTCAAAGGAGGGCAGCAGAGCTCTCTAAGGTTCCTGAAAAACATTTGACCCTCAACCAATACCACCAAAAACAGGTTTCCTTTTCCATTTATCGCTTTGCTGTTTCTAGGATCTTGTTATGTACATTTTCTTCCCTGTATTGTCTGCAGAACAAGAATGCCTATCTTTCAAAAATAATGCACTCTAAAGTCCCACATTCAAATGAGAGTCTATCTGTTTTGTTGGTAGCGATTGCTGGATAAGTGCCAGCCAGGAAAGCCTCCCTGTTCTTCTTCCAGTTTACAGTAAGAAGTCTCACAACACCAGGTTAAAGTCCAACAGGTTTATTTGGTAGCATCATGCACCCCAGTCCAACGCCGGCATCTCCACATCACTTCTTCCAGTTTGGCAATGGAACCTCTTTACCACCATAAGAGACAGCTGAAATATTGACAATGGAACCATACTGACAAAACAAAGGCTGCTGTAGACTGGAATACTTTTTTTTGTTCATTCATGGGACATGGGCGTCGCTGGCTGGCCAACATTCATTGCCCATCCCTAGTTGCCCTAGAGAAGGTGGTGGTGAGCTGTCTTCTTGATCGCTGCAGTCCATGTACTGTGGGTTGACCCACAATGCCATTAGGGAAGGAATTCCAGGGTGTTGACCCAGCGACTGCGAAGAAACGGCGACATATTTCCAAGTCAGGATGATGAGTGGCTTGGAGGGGAACTTGCAGATGGTGGTGTTCCCATGTATCTGCTGCCCTTGTCCTTCTAGATGGAAATGGTCATGCGTTTGCAGTGTAAGACCTTGTATGGACTAGGATGTAAGCAGCGGAGCTCTGGATGAATTAGAGTTCGCATAGGTGGAGCTCAGGAGACTGGCTTAAAGAATATTGGAAGGAATAATCTGATACCCCATTTATACTTCTTTCTAGACTGAATGGACCTGAAACACAAATCAAGCCTCCTTCTAACAGGCTAAATTTGATGAACCTTCCACTCTTTTGCATAAAATAGTTCAGTCAAAACTGTCTGTTCATCTTCCTTCTTTTGAGTTAGATTTCATGCCTCTGGTTACAGAAATGCAAAGTATTGCTGGGGTTTAGTTTATTCGTACGAGAATCTTTAAGATATTCTCTCTTGAGCCTTTTTCCAGTTCTTTAGTTTATCATGGTATCTTAGGTACCCCATCTCCAGTTTTAGCATTCTTGTTTGTCTCTTTCCTCACCAAAATCAGGCTGGGGAGAAGTTAGTTTTTGTATTGCCAATTTATGCAGACACTTATCATTCATTTAAAGACCATTAACATTTAAAGAGAAATGTGAACATCTCATTTTAATCAAAAGAAATATATTGCAAGATTTCACTTGTTTTTTTAACAAACCACAAACTTAATTGCAAAAGGAACCAAATAAAAAAAGCAATCATGATTAAGTTAACACTACAGATTATATCCACATATGCTAGACCCTTAAGTTTCTTCTTCCTTCCCCTAAGAATTATCTTATTTGTTATGATAACTTAAAAGTTATTTCTTCTTTGGGAACAACCATAACAATGTGCCAGCCAATTGTAACAATGTACAATTCTCCTGAGCACCAGCTACTCTCAGAGTTAAAACCTTCATTTACTGTCTCTCAACCATGGAGGCTTCAGTCTTTTGCTTTGGTTACTTTCTGAATACTTCCAAGTTAACCTGTTGGCTACTTTCTTTTGCCACACAACTATGAGGACCATTATTGATTTTTCCATTACTTTCAAACTAAGCCATTTTCTGTCTTTGTTTCCTCAGAAAATTCAAACTGAGTTCAACTCTTACTCATTGTCTGTCTATATGGTCAATAATGAAGCCCATTTCTTTTTACTCTGCTTACAGTACAGGTCTATCTAACTGTCATTTACTTTGGTTATCTTCTCTCAGTGACTTTCAACTGCACAAGGTCTAAGCTGCAACAACCTTTACCAGGAAAACATTCAAATAAACTGAAATCAGAAAACCTTCCTAGGCTCCACCCTCCTCCATGATGACAAAGCCTGTTCTAGGATGTCCCCAAACTGACCTTTAGATTAATTATCCCTCATTTCCAATTTCTTCTTTGGCCTGATGAAGTAAACAGGATTTACATCTTTTCAGAGTTCACTAAATGCTTTTAAACTAATTTAGTTCTAATTCTCAAAACAAACAGATCTCTCCGGAATGCTCTTCTTTCAAACATTGCAGATGTCACATCTCTAGTTCGTTAGCTAAGTAAGCTCACCTGCTGTTTTATGAACTTCCCTTTTTAGTTGTTAATCTCCTAATAATACATAGCCCCAACTGTTTAAGAGTAATAGACTCTAAACTTGCTTTAATTGCATTGGTCCCATTTATTACAGTTTTTTAAAAATTCCTAAAACTTAAATTTATGTGTTAAAGTGCATAAACCATGAACCAGCATATTCGCAACAAGGCCTATACCAATTTCAAGGGTGGAGATAGTGCTACTTGAACGGATTTCTCTCCCTTGATGTTCTATTGTAGCACAATGACCTGAATTGTAGTTGAACCAATGTTTCAGACAATGTTGTACCATCTTGGCTATATATCAGGAGGATAGAATTTTGGGAACTTGTTGCATTTCAGCTCGTAGCTTTGTGCAAAGTCCCACTGCTGAAAGTCTGAGGATAGGCCACTTGCTGCCTCTCTTAGGCTAAGATCACATTTGGCCTGAGATATGGGAAAGGAAGCAAAATGATTAAAGACATGGGACGACATCTTGTCGAGCCGATGGAGGTCTTGCCTGCTGGCTGAAGAGCCAACGGCAGGCCGTGTTGTCACCTTTGGCTTGTGGTTTGGTTAGCCTTCCACAATCAGCTGGTGGGGTATCCAGTACAGGCCTTTGCCTGGGATCAGGACATTGTGGACAGGGGTCATGCCTACCGAAAGCTGCCAGCCAGTCAGAGACCTCTGGCTCTTATACACAGGAAGGTGGTTGCTCATGCAGGAAAGACACCCACCACAGGCCCAGGATCACAGAGCGACCCAGGCCACAGGTAAGTAATAATGGGTGGGGGAATCGGGGGGGTGTTGGCAATGATGGCACGGGTGTGGTTATCAATGGATCCTCCCTGCCCCTCCACAATGCCAGGTCCCCCAATCAGCCAGTGAGTGCCCTTGAAAGAGGGGTGATTCTACTGGGAAATGATAAGCATAAATAGTAAGTTTATTTGTCATGCACGCCACACAGCAACATACCTCCTGCTGCTGGGTTAATAGAGGCAGCACGATGAGGCACTTAAGTGGTCATTAATTGCCCACTTAAGGGCCTCAATAGGCAATGGGGCAGGAAGGTTGACCACGGGCCCTCCTGCACTGGACTTAATCGAGATGGAGACAGGAAGGTGACGAGGTGCTCATCCATCACATTCTGATCTGATTAAATGCCCTCTGTGCTTCCAAACACGCCACTAGAGAGGACAATACAGTCCACCCCTGAAGTTTTTGATAGTCTTGTACATTGAATGCTGGTCTGGGATAGTTAGATAAAATGATGGAAAGCAGATTAATTAATGCTAGTGGTTGGAAAATAACTTCACTTTTCAATACATCTTCCAGTTTTCAAATGACAAAGGTGCATCCAAATCATGTTTGCAACAGCTCACTTTCAAAGGAAGTTCATGAAATTTGTCACCAAATTGTGTCTAAGATTTGCAAGAAACTTCCTGAAGCAAAGTACATTTTATTCAAGATAACCTAAAAGGCTGTTCACAATGTATGGATTTGATTCCTTGCAGGTCACTAAGATGCTGGCAGTGGTGGTTATTCTGTTTGCTTTGCTCTGGATGCCTTACAGAACAATAGTGGTGGTCAACTCCTTCATAGACAAGCAGTATGAAAATGCCTGGTTCCTTTTATTCTGCAGACTGTGTGTGTACGCTAACAGTGCTATCAACCCTGTCATTTACAATCTAATGTCCCAGAAATTCAGATCTGCTTTCAAAAAACTGTGCAACTGTAGCCGAGACGACACTCAGCCGCGTTCCTTGTACACAACTCCCCTTAAGTACAGTGTAGTGCGAGCTCCAATCAGTGGGAGCCCTGAAGTCAACGGCAAGACACAAGGTGATAAACAGACACAGCGGGAGGAAGCTTCCAACATCAAAACGGAAGAATGTAAATCTACAGCTAAAGGCCAGATGTACTTTAGTGTTGTTTAAAATACGACCTTTATCTAAGATAATTTGAATCAAAGTAGAAGAGTAAAATAGAGAAAGTTTCTCTGGCTATGAATCGAAGATTATGTAAAACATTTAGACGACATAAGTAATGCCCAGGAAAGCATGTTGAGCATACCACTGGGACTGTTCTCCATAGTTACAAATCATCTGAAACAATTTCAATTTCTGACTGTGATTGCAATGCTCTGCTTGAAGCTACAACAACCTTGCCCTGAAAATCTGCAGTCCCTTTGCTTACAGTGTCAGCCGATGGGGACCCTCTGCTCCTGATCCTGCTCATCATTCTGGGCTCAGTAATAATATATCCTGTCTGGTGTCTGCACCCATTAGGAACAAATCTCGGTACAGTGTAGGTTGGAGATGTTCAACTGCTTTCAGAACAGGAGCGGTGCTGTCCACAAACGGGCATACGTTTCCAATCGAACTCCTTTCAGAAAGGGTCCCATGGTTCAGAATTTCAGGAAGTCCAGGTTGCGTCTTTTTCCCCAGTCACTGTCCTGCGGGCAGGCCCTGACACACCTTCTCACTGGGTGCACTGGCTTGCTGGAGGATTATCAGCCCAGGGATGGGGAAACACCTAATCTAAAAGTTCCCCAACCCTTGGTTACACCTCCTTTGATGCAGACAATGGCCTTGACCCAGGCAGCCCCAATGAAGTGGGAAGGGTGGGCTTGGACACAGGATTTTGGTGTTTACTTCACACATGCGGCCCCCACCTTAAAGCAAGAAGTTCCACTCTTGTCCACCCCACCCCCCCCTTCCACCTCCCCCTCTTCCCCCAAGGGCCTCGGGCCTCATTTCAGTAATTGAGCTCCAGCTGGTGGTGCCTCAGTTGGAGCTCGCTCAGTTCGGGAAAATAATTTTGGGCTTTGTGGGTGCAGCCCTTGGCGGGGCCCGCAGGAGTTTATGGGCGCAGGTGGGTGGGCGATAGAAGTAGCAGCTGTCAGCAACCAGCTGCAGTGCTGCACATGAATCTTCTTAAGAAATGGAAGATGCCTTTTAACACCACAACCACGCACAGAAAACCTCCTGTATTCAGGGCAGCTGAATCTCCACAAGGGCCAGAAAGCATATACAAGGCTAGCATGTTATTTTTAGGCATCCTTAGGGCCCAGGCCATTGCCCTTTAAAATGGCCATTTTGGCCACCACTTTCCATCCAATTTCTACCCCAATGACCACATTACACAGTTTTTTTTATGATGGAATATACACTGTGAGGGAAAGTATTTTCAATTTACTCGATAGAGAATAAAGCTAACTTTATAGCTGCGGAGCCAATTGGTCGGGGGCATAGATTGTACAAATAGATAGAAGCTCAATCTAAAATGGGCTGCATTTTACAACAAAGATACAATAAACTGCATTGGTCTCACTCAAGCTCCAATTTTCACCTTAATTGGCCCATGGTTGTATTTTGCAGTCGCTTCCTTGACAGTGTTGCCGCTGACACATTTGAAAATGAAGAAATGGATGCAGACCCTCATCTAGAATAGATAGAGGCTGGAATTCTCCAATCTCGTACGCCCCACCACTGCTGCCAGCGAGAATGGAGAATTTGGTGCTCAGCCAAATCTCCGTTCACTGCAGCAGGACCACAACTGGGGGTGAGGTCGGAGAATCCGCCCCAGAGCGCAGGGGTGCGACACAGATTTGACCTGTGTCCTCGACTGCCTCTCTGTCACAAACATTCCGCTATAGGGAGTGGGGGAGCATTTTCTCCAGCAATTTATCTAGAGGGGAACAATTATCTGCGGGAAACATGCATTCACTTTAGATTGGCTTCAATGGAGGCCTAGGATATCTCATGGCAAGTGCATGAAAATAGAACCTGAGGACATTTTTTTTTAAAGAGCTTCTAAACTCTTCAATAAAAAGCACATTTAATTTTAGTTTAAATATATTTCTCTTTGGATCCATATTAGAATATATTATTTTTTCATTCTTTGGAACTGGACATTGCTGCCAAGGCCAGCATTTGTTGTCCATCTCTGATTGCCCTTGAATGGCTTGGTTGGCCATTTCAGAATACAGTGAAAAGTCAGCCACAATGCCCTGTGGGTCTGGACTCAGCTGTAGGCCAGACCAGGTAACAATTTTCTCCCAAATCAGATGAGTTTTTACAACAGTTGATGAGGATTGCCAGGGTCACCATTACCAAAACACCCAATTCCACAGATTTGATTCATTGGATTTAAATTCCAGCAGTTGTCATTGGAGTTTGAATCTGTGTCCACAGCACATCAGTCTGGGTCCCTGGATTACTAGTCCAGTGACATTCCCACAACACCACCATCTCCCTACACATCGCTCCATTTGGAATTGTAGCCCAATTAAAAAAATAGATGATTTCAGAAAAAGGATTGAAGTTCATTCTGGATTCAAAAATGATTAAGATTTTGAGATCATGCTTCATCTTCTAATTTGGGAAACACCTGTTTTCTTGGTATCTTGTGGCTCTTTTCCTGAGCTTCTCTTCCAGGGTGGCACAGTGATTAGGACTGCTGCCTCACAGCGCCAGGGATACGGGTTCGATCCCCAGTTTGGGTCACTGTCTGTGTGGAGTTTGCACTTTCTCCCAGTGTCCGCGTGGGTTTCCTCCGGGTGCCCCGGTTTCCTCCCACAATCCAAAGATGTGTGGGTTTGGTGGATTGGCTATGCTAAATTGCCCCTTAATGTCAGGAGGATTAACAGAATAAATGCAAGGGTTATGGGGATAGTGCCTGGGTGGGATTATGGTCAGTGCAGATTCCATGGGCCGAATGGCCTCCTTCTGCACTGTAGGATTGTATGATTCTAATTGTTGGTACCATGTGCATGCTCTCTGTTACTGTAATCTATCTTACTTTGTTCGTGTACCAAAACCCAAGTTTAATTTTAACTGTTTGATTTTTACTCTATTACTATAGCATGTTAAATGTACCTGTGTATATATTCTGTATACTTTATCCTGTATTGACAGACATATCTCAGATACCAATTTGTTTGGGTGCATGTTACTTGCTCAATAAAGTCCTTCCTTATTATTTAAATACAGACACTTTGATAGTTGATACAATGATACTTACATATTTCAGTGGTGTTAATTGTTAAAAAGATTAAATAACCTTATAAATAATGCAAGGTTCATGTTTGCAACGGTGTAACAATGTGCCAGAATATATTCATACAAGTGAGGTATTAAACTCATTATCAGCTCAGTGACTTGCGTGCATGCATTCTGACAGAGAAATTGGACAGTATCACAATGTTAAATGGTGTTGGTTATGAAACTGTTTAATGTAAATTATAGATAAGCAATTTTTGATATGCAATATAACATCTTAATGCATGAGAAATTTCTACAGTTTGTTTGCCCGATAATGTAGTGTTTAAAGCACTGCCGTTATGGTGTTGTAATTTCCGAGTCCAGGCTGGGTCTGTCAATTTTCTGTCAATTTAACACAGACTGGCTTTAGCCTATGTCTGTAGCTCTTTCAGTTACCAACTGAAGGAGGAAGTATAATGTAATGTTTAAGGTGGTGACATGATACTGCTGTGATTACTCCAGTCTAGGCTGCATCTAGCAGTTTAACATGGAACAGCATTGGCACTATGGTGGCTGCTTTCACCAGCTGAAGTTGGAAGATTAAGAGGATGCTGCATATATATTTCTGCATGGCAGGATAGCATAAATAACTTTTGCATAATTAAACAGCTTAGTAAAACAACAGGCATTTATTTAATTTATTTATCTCCTAACGGAATCGGCAAGTGAGCAGGCTATGAATCCGAAACCATACTGTTAACAATTAACTTTGGTGACATTGAACGGTTTGAAAATACATTCTGTGAAAGATGCTGAGGGGTTTTAGTCTTGTGCTTTCATTTTCTTTTCACTAAAGGCCTCTTGCTCGTACGTGCTTCCTGTCAGCCAGATAAGCAGGCAGGCTTCTCGGCCTTTTGGCTAAGATCAAGGATCGGATCAAGCCCAGGCTGGGGGTGCAGTACCTTAGCTTGTCAGCTTGGATTTTGTTTGTCTCTCTTGTGGGGACCATGAACTGGATTCAATTGAAACTTGACTTTGCTTTTCCCAAGCAAGGGATGGATTTGGATTTGCCCGCTCCCCTCTGAGCATTTGTAACTTTAAGGCTGGAGTGGAAAATTTGAAAAACAAATCCAGACAGTCCAATCTCCCGCATCCACTTCCCAGTGATTTTAGGTCACTGGTTACAAGTCAAGTGAGCATCTTGCTTATTGCTCCATGTGACTCAGAATGTTACTGCTTTAAGAGGCAGTTGAGCTGGTGAGATGCTGAAAACTGCTTGGCACAAATGAATGTTGACTGTTCCCAAACTGAAGCTAATACCATTATCAATAAATTTATGGACTATCCAATTAATTACATATTTTTCAATTTGATCTAGAAGCAGCCTAGACACAAAAACGTTGGGGGGGGAATATTCCCGTCACGTCTGCCACGGGAATTGTAGCGGGCGGCGAGGGGACGGGATGGTGGACCATGCAATCAATGGTCTGTTGGCCCCAGGTGGGATTTTCCGGTTTTAGGGTGAGCACGGCTGGAAAATCCTGCCCGTTGGTGGAACAATAGTCACACATGAGTTAACTGCAGTGGGATTTTGCAGTTGTTACACGTACACAATTTTAAAAAATGAATTTTGCATAATTTGCATCAAATTTGCTTGTATCTTAGATTTGAGCCTGTAAACTGATGTTAATTATATAAATGAGAAATGTTACATTGCTGGCACACTCTCAGCTTGCTGTAGCGTTTGGCAGAATTAGCAGCTGTTTTGACCAGATGTATTGTTTGGTACAAATGTGTCCCTGATTTCTAAATGATTTTTATTGTATTACTGTAGTATACGGTATAATGTAATATGAATGTCATGTTGAATATTGAAACTGGGATATCAATATGTTACTTTGGCTTGAAAAAATAAAAATGAAAACATGCACTTTTTGTTTGTCGTGATAATTCTAAATGACTTCCATTCCCATTCTTTTCAACAATGGCAATGTAGAGTTCTACACTTGGTTTCTACATCCATTGCTTAGCTTGAACAGATTTCCAACTCCTTACACCGTCTTATCACACCTGCTCCAAGAAAGAAAGACTTGCATTGATATAGCGCCTTTCACAAGCTTAGGATGTTCAAAAACACAACACAGCTAATGGCATATCGGTGTAGTTACTGTTGGAATATAGAAAATGAGGCAGTCAAATTGCAGACAACAAATTTCTACCTGTCTCCATCCAGGCAGTGCCAGCTGGTGGGATCTTCATGTATGGGAGGCAGCGATGGACTCAAGTTAAGGTAGTAGGCCGGAGGTGCAGAAGGAGGTGTACTGATAACAAAGTGGTCAAGTTAAAAAGCCCACGTTCATTCGCTGATACATTTGTCCAGTTCTGTAAATGAGTGCAAAGCCTTCCTCACTCTACACCGCTCAGCCCCTCAAACCTTCATACCCAACCCTTTTCACCCTTTCACCCACTCACTCTCTTCACTCCTTCACCCCAATCTCCCCGTATCCACTTTATAATGGTAACTCACAAGCTCTATAATAACTTTTGGTGGTCTTTGAAAAGGTCATGAATGTGTTAAAGCAAACAAACAACACTTGAATCAGCACTTAAAAACCATTATCCTCTTAGGAGCTCATAAATCTAACAAAATAAACACACTCCCCTGGATAGCTGTATAAACAAACCTTGCAGTGCAGAATCCAATAATGTGTTTGAAGGCAGGAAAAATCTCAGACATTGTTAAAACTTTGAAATAGCAAAATAGATGACTGAGATGCTCTTTAAAGAATGACTGAAAACCCTGGGAAAAGTTTCAGCAATTAGCTATTGATTTCACATTGGGCTACGCTTTCTGTATTGTACAATGCATAATCATGCCAAATCCAGTGGACAAATTCGAATGCAGCTGAAGACTCTATCTGCCTCATTTATGGTTCACATCAGCACTCAGCAGATGCAATTTAGAAAAGTTTCCAAAACATGGCTGCTTCCATGAAAGCCGCAGAAGTTCTGAAATGCTCATTGGCGGAATGGTGCCAGCAACTTTGAAACAGCAACCCGCCCACCCCCTTTCCTGCAACACTAAAAATACAGTAAGAAGTCTCACAGCACCAGGTTAAAGTCCAACAGGTTTATTTGGTAGCAAATACCATAAGCTTTCGGAGCACTGCTCCTTCGTCAGATGGAGTGGAAATGTGCTCTCAAACAGTGCACAGACACAGAAATCAAGTTACAGAATACTAATTAGAATGCAAATCTCTACAGCCAGCCAGGTCTTAAAGGTACAGACAATGTGGGTGGAGGGAGCATTCAACACAGGTTAAAGAGATGTGTATTGTCTCCAGACAGAACAGCTAGTGAGATTCTGCAAGACCAAGGGCAAGCTGTGGGGGTTACTGATAATGTGACATAAATCCAACATCCCGGTTTAGGCCGTCCTCATGTGTGCGGAACTTGGCTATCAGTTTCTGCTCAGCGACTCTGCGCTGTCGTGTGTCATGAAGGCCGCCTTGGAGAACGCTTACCTGAAGATCCAGGGCTGAATGCCCGTGACTGCTGAAGTGCTCCCCCACATCAACACTAAAAATAGCCAGAGATGGAAATGTGGGGGGGAGTGAACTTCCACATGCGTGCTCCAGTGCTATATTTTTCTCCCACCTCACACTGTGTAGTGAAAAATCCAGTCCACAATTCCTATCCTTCATCAAAGAATTATTGAATCCCGACAGTGCAGAAAGAGGCCATTCGGCCCATCGAGTCTGCACCGACCACAATCAATATCCTTCAAAATCTAAAAGCAGCTATGTTTTGGCAGAGCAAGTTGCATTCCGACTAATGGCTAACAGTGAATTCACTGCGACAACAGTATGAAGAGAAAGTCTCAAATCGTAAGCCACTGAACTCACCGACTGCTGTTGTTTTCACTGTACAGATGTATACCAAAAAGCATGAGAACAGTTAAAGAATGGAGAATGACTTTGCAAATTAGTGCATTAAGAATTATCACAAATATAATGTTTTGATGATAATCATCTGTCCCCCCAGAACAAAAGAAGACTATCAATAATCACTAATTTAATAGAATCCTATAGGATGGTTTAAGTAAATGACTTCACTCGAACCAACACATTCCATGCTACACTTCAGGCAGGAACCTTCTGACCTGAGGCTGATGGTCACAATAACTCAATGTCACTTTCATTCTCAGCATAGATATTTCATTTGATGGAGGTAAATGTCTACTTGGAAATTACTTTGTGGCTTTTCTTTTGTCCCTTGAACTTTAATCTTTTTAATTCCCCTCCTCAGGCTAAATGGGAATAAATTCTGTTCAGTACCCTGATTGGTATTTGAGTAATTCCTTGTCTAATCCAGGGTTGAAATACAAGAACAGCATTAAGGCAACAAGAAAATAATAGTTCTGACAAAATAAACCTGCTTTGAGACTATAAATAGCTGGAGCATTGGATATTTAATATCTTTTGTAATGTAATAATGAACAGATAAGATTTCATGTCTGGTGCAGGGAAAAGATCATAAATCACTATGTGCAAATAACAGTGTTGAAAGAAGTCAGTGGAGGTTCAGTGGCATGGTGGCAGTGTTCCTAATTCTGGGTTCAAATCCCACCTCAGGACTTAATGTTGCTGAAGGTATATTCACTCATAGACTGATTATCAGGCTGTAGATCCTTCCAGTGCAGGTGAGAAGCTACAAGAGAGTTTCCTAACACTTTGCCAAGCATAATCATGGATCAATTCAATGGAAGTCCATGGTTGCCAATGCCCTCTTAGGGCATGGATCCTAAAGGAGGAGGCAAAGATGTCAGCACCTTAGCGAGAATGCTAAGATGCATTCTTTTGTTTGGCAAGGACAAAGTAACAGAAAAACCATACTTCATTTCACCAAATTGACCTCAAGTACAAGTGACATAAAGGTGCATTATTCAGTTAACATGAATATGCCGAGTGCTTGCAGCAAATATAAGCAGGTTTGCCAAATCATCTGTCGTTAGAGAAGATAAACAAGCATTATTCACTATTCCCATTGCAACAGCGTACATTAAAAAAAAATCATCTAAACTTAGAAAAAAATACAAGTGATCAGAGATAATTAAGCCGATGGGAATTTGGAGGCCACATGAAATGGCAAAATCAGGGAGATAGCTGTGAATGAGAGTGAGAGAGTTTATGTGGAAGGAGGATAGGATGTCAGTGAACCCAGAGGAAAGAGGACAAGCTGAGTAAAGAATGAGGTTGAAATAAAAGAGGATGGCTGGGATTCTGTGCTGTCGTGCGCCCCACTATCACTGTCAGCGAGAACGGAGAATTCGGCACTCAGCCAAATTCCATTCACTGCAACGGGACTGGAGAATCCCAGCTATGGACAAGGTCGGAGAATCCCAACCGATATGTCTCATGGTGCAGTGACTGAGAGAAACAAGTAGTGAAGCTATCTCAGATCTTGGCCGGAATGTTACGGCCGTTTATGTCGGCGGGACTTTTCTAACCTAAGATGTTTAGGTTGGGGGATTAGTGGGGTAAATGTGTGGCATTAAGGGGATAGGGTGGGGGGTAGGCCTGGCTAAGATTCTCTGTCGGACAGTTGATGCAGACTCGATGGGCCAAATCGCCTCTTTCTGCACTGTAGGGATTCTATGAATGTATCTGCATTGTCATTAAAACTGCCTGTTTCTACTCTTCTAATAACACCTGATTTTTGCCCCTGCCTCAGCTCTTCTGCTGCTGAAACCCACATTCATGTGTTTGCTATCTCCAAACAACTATTCAAGTGTATCCCTGGCTGGTCTCTTACATTTTACCCTTCATAACCTTTCGATCATCCAAACCACAGCTTTCCATGTCCTAATTAACACCAAATCCCATTTATCCATCACCCCTGTGTTTTCTAACTTATACTGGCTCCAGGTATAATACCTTGATCTTAAAATTCCTATCTTTGTTTTCAATTCCCTCCATGGTCTTGTCCCCCTCCCGATCTCTGTAATCTACAGCTCGCAACTCTCCAAGAAATCTGCACTTCTCTCTAATCTCTTCAGCATTGTAATTACTCCACCACTGGTGAACGGCCCTTCAGCTGCCAAGCACCTAAACTTCAAAACTTCCTCCCTTAACCTCTCCACTTCTCCATCTCACTTCCCTCTTTTAAGACGCTCCTTAAAACCTACAGCTTTGACCAAGCTTTTGATCATCTGACTTAGTAGCTCTCCAATGAAGTAAATATTATCATTTATGATTGAATCATGTGGTACAGAGGTAATGATTGAGCACCTGACACTGTGCAGACCAGCAGTAAACAAACCTGGAAACCAGTGAACCATCACACATGAATGGGCTTTTGTGCATTACAAATACTGCCGCACTATATTGTGTACAGTGAGCCAGTAACGTGCTTGGATGTTGTGGTAACACTGTACTACTGTCATTGCCTGTTATGCGTTATCCTTTCTATTTTATGGAATATTTCATTCCTTTGAGATTCACCATCTGAAGAAGCCAAACATTTTGCGAGATCTCATGTTATTTTCTGCAGCCCATTTGATAGTCTGTGAGGTCGTGATCGTTGCATAATAAAACTTAAATAAAATCAGCAGCTGAGGGTTAAAAGGACAACGCATCTATATGAAATACAAGAGGTATTATATTTGATTTGATCTGATTTATTATTGTCACATGTATTGGGATACAGTGAAAAGTATTGTTTCTTGCATTATACAGACAAAGCATATCGTAGATAGAGTACATAGGGGAGAAGGAAAGGAGAGGATACAAAATGTAGTGTTACAAACATAGCTAGGGTGTAGGGAAAGATCAACTTAATATAAGGTAGGTCCATTCAAAAGTCTGATGGCAGAAGGGAAGAACCTGTTCTTGAGTCGTTTGGTACGTGACTTCAGACTTTTATACCTTTTTCCCAACGGAAGAAGGTGGAAAAGAGTATGTCTAGAGTGCATGGGGTCGTTGATTATGCTGGCTGCTTTTCCGAGGCAGTGGCAAATGTAGACAGAGTTAATGGATGGGAGGCTGGTTTGCATGATGGACTGGGCTATGTTCACAACTCTTTGTAGTTTCTTGCGGTCTTGGTCAGAGCAGGAGCGCTTGGTCAGAAAGGATGCTTTCTACGGTACATCTGTAAAAGTTGGCGAGTGTCATAGCAGACATGCCAAATTTTCTTAGCCCCCTGAGAAACAATTGAGTTCAAACAACCAACAGGCAATGGGCATCACTGGCAAAGCTAGCACCAACTGTCCATTTCTAATTACTTTTCACAAGCTGGTTATCATATTATGTGCTTATTATGGGTTCTTTATATTGCAATGATGGTGGTTCATTGATGAGATCTTGAGGCTCATTGGTCGACCTTGTCTTTTTTTCGAATCCGTTTATGGCATGTGGGCGTCATTGGCTGGGTCAATATTCATTGCCCATCCCTAAATGGCCTCCATTTCATAGGGCTTTTGAGAATCAACCACATTACTGTGGATCTGGAGTCACATGTAGGCCAGGCCAGGTAAGGACAGCAGACTTCATTCCCTAAAGGAATGAAAGTGAACCAGATGGATTTTTGACAAAAAAAAACCAATTGCTTCATGGTCATCATTAGACTTTTAATTCCAGATATTTATTGAATTCAAATTTCACCATCTGCCATGGTGGGATTTGAACCCAGGTCCCCAGATCTTACAGACTTACTAACCCAGTGACAATACCATTACGCCACTCCCTCCCCTATGTACAGTTTCAAGTATTGTCTTTTATGATATAGCTTCCACCATTCAGGCTCACTGCTTAGGGATTTCTGTTTTCTGACCATGTGACTACATACATCACACTGCGGGTGGTACCACTCTCCAGTCCCACATTAACCCTTGCTCTTATATTATAATGCATGCAGGCACACATCATCACAGTGGTGAACTACCACAGTCCATGTGATGTAGATAGACCTACAATGCTGTTAGGCATGGAATTCCAGAATTTTGACCCAACAACAGTGAAGGAACAGCAATGTATTTCCAAGTCAGAATAGTGTGTGACTTGTTGCTGAGCTGATCTCACTTAGGGTCACAGATGTCCGTTTAAGCACGAGATGGCATAGTGCCCTGCTGCCTCATGGCGCCATGGGTTCAATTCCTGGCTTGGGTCACTGTCTGTGCGGGGTCTGCACGTTCTCCTCGTGTCTGCATGGGTTTCCTCAGGGTGTTCTGGTTTCCTTCCACAGTTCGAAAGACATGCTGGTTAGGTGCACTGGCCATGCTAAATTCTCCCTCAGTGTACATGTCACATGTATTGGGATACAGTCATTTTCTGGTGACTAGGGGATCATCGAATCATAGAATCCTACAGTCCAGAAGGAGGCCATTCGGCCCATCGAGTCTGCACCGACCACAATCCCACCCAGGCTCTATCCCCATAACCCCATGCATTTACCTTAGCTAGTCACTAAGGGACAATTTAGCTGACACTAAGGGGCAATTTAGCATGGCCAATCCACTTAACCTGCACACCTTTGGACTGTGGGAGGAAACCGGAGCATCCGGAGGAAACCCACACAGACACGGGGAGAAAGTGCAAGCTACTAAAGGAATTGATCATGGGTCTCTGGCGCTGTGAGACAGCAGTGCTCACCACTGTGTCACTGTGCCACCCACGGATTTTCACAGTAACTTCATTGCAGTTATATAAGCCTACTTGTGACACTAATAAATAACTTCAGAGTCAATGTTCGTAGAGGGGTGTGGAACATTTCCTTTGGTCCCTTAAAGATTTTTGGACATAAACATGAATAACGTTTAAAATAAATATAATTCCCTTTGATTTCCTGCTTCATGCTCTTCAGCAGTTTCGCTCTATAAACTCACAATAACAATTCTCCAGAACTGGTATTATTGATCCACACTCCTATACCGCAGATATCCATTTTCTGTCTCAGCCCATCTTCTGTTTTCAAACCAGAAGATCCACGATAATCCATTTCCTTTTCTTCTGCTTTGCTGCCCACTCCTTTTACTCTTTAGTCCTTTTGTTCCTTTCAGACTTGTGTAATGAACGGGGGATGAAGCATTCAAACTGCCGAGTAAAGTATCAACAAAGATGCTGAAAAACGGAAGCCTGATAAAAGAAAGAACTTGCATTTACACATCTTTTACATCCTTTCGACGTCCCAGAGCACTTCATAACCAACAATATATTTTGCAAATGTCATCATTATTATCTTGTAGAAAAATGTTGCAGCCAATTTGCTGACAAGAAAACTCTACACAGAGCAATTACCAGATAATGTGATACGGTAGCTGTAACGTTCTTAAACGAATGAATGGTCTGACGAGAGAAATATATTCTGGAAATTGATTTTCTAAGAGTAACCAAGAGAGAGAATAGAAAAACAGCAGCTACTAAATGGTTAATTTGTAGAAGGCTTCATAAGAGAAAGAAAAATATCTGACTGGTGTAGTAGAGATTAATTCTATGAATGTGGGATTAGGTCACAATGTTAAGGGAGCTTGATCCAGCCTGTACTTTTCATGACTTTCAAGTGTTTGATTGTGGCAGTGCATGCAAAAAGCAGAAACTATTTCCTTATTCAGAAAATTATCTTTCATCATGATTAGTGACACCAACTGCAGCATCCCAAAGGACAGAAATAGGTAGCTGCAGCTATTAGAGAGGAGGCGGATAGGGTATGGCTTAGATTGTAAAATTATATGCTAATCTTATTTTTTTCATTTCTCCAAGTCCCCTCTTCAGATTCATGTGAGTTGCGACCAGAGCTTTCCACTTTGGAGCAGCTACTGAGCTAAACAAAGCCTGACTCATCTTCTGATTTTCCTGTCAGTGCTCGCAGGGGAGGCAGTTGACATCTGCACCCATTGATTATTATGCTGGGCTTGGAAATGAATTTTTTGAACTCCTATTAAATACAGCACATGAAGTCATGAGGATGTGTTAGGATTGGCAGTAAAAGGTTTTTAATACCTTGGGACATAGATAAAAATAAAAGTGCCAGTATTTCCTCTGATTTGGACTTGCACCAATTTGTAATTGTAATAGCACATTTTTGAGGCTATTTATGTTTGTATATGCAGTCGAATGGGAATAAACTAGTCTTCAGTTGGGTACGTTTGAACTCATTGTGCTGCTCATAGTCTCTTTTTTGTCCTGCAAAGATTCACAGTCTGCAACAAGGGGGATTGTAAATGTTCCTGGCTGAACAAATTTGGATTAGAGATGCTTTGAGCAAACCAATACAGGTCCTGTGTATTTTTCTTTGCTGTTTGTACACTGAAGATGGCTGCATCAACAAGCAGTATTGGGCAACTGGGGGAGTACAGCCATGGCCAAGGATCTCTTGGTGAAGCGGGACAAGAATTTCACTGCTAATAAAACCCTTGATGTCCTTGATGATCCGACTGTAAATGATGTAATGGGGGGAAAGGAAAAGGGCAGTATTTCTGACTGAAGCAGACCCATAAGTGTACAAGACGCTCAACCCAGTAAAGCCAAAAGACATGCCGCTGTCAAACATTTTGTATGATCTTCAGCGGCAAAACCTTGCCAAGCCATTGGAGATTGCATAAAGCCATCAGTTTGGAACAAGGAATCAGTTACCCAGTGAGGGCATTGAGACTTTGGCTGGAATTTTACTGCCCCGCCCGCCCTGGAATCGGGATGGGCGCTGCTCGCAGAACGGAATTCTCCGTTGGCCTCAGGCGGGATTTTACAAACTTCGCCCGAACGAGGTTGTAAAATACTGGCCTTTATGTGGCTTTGAAAAAACTGTTGGCCATTGTAATGTTGGAGAATTTCAAGAGGCAGCATTGCTGAACAGACTTGCATGCGGTTTGAAAAGTGAATGCATTGTTGGTGACATTGTCAAAATTAACTTTTGATATATCTTGCCAAACAGCAATGTCCACGGACATGTCAGAACATGACTCAACAGGAATTAGTGTTAACAATCACTAGTTGTCTACTGAAGTTAATAAGTTGCAGCTGAGTAAGCAGGATGCTCCAATGGCAGCAATTAGTAGTAGCAGAGGTACTAAAATATCCTGTTACCAGTGGTTAGATCAACACTGGGCAAAGAATTGACCATTTGTGAAGACAGAGTGGCACAGCTGAAGAAGGGTTATCTTGCCAAACCACATTGAATCACAGAATCCTACAGTGCAGAAGGAGGCCATTCGGCCCAGACGAATGTGCACCGATCACAGTCCCACCAAGACCCTATCCCCACAACCCCATGCCTTTACCCTAGCTAGTCCCTCTGACACTAAGGGTCAATTTTAGCATGGCCAATCAACCTAAGCCGCACATCTTTGGACTGCGGGAGGAAACCAGAGCACCCGGAGGAAACCCACGCAGGCACAGGGAGAACGTGCAACTCCACATAGGCAGTGATCCTAGCCAGGAATCGAACCCAGGTCCCTGGCGCTGGGCCACCATGCTGCCCCAGATTGGAAACAGAAAAAATACTGTTTGGAGGGAACAACAGTCACTGCATGCAGTTACCAAACAGTATCACATCAATGAAGAGTTGGTTGAGATCCATACGATCCAAAGCACAAGGATGTCCAGTGGAAATTCACAGGGCATCGCAGTCCAAGTAACATTGGATAGAACCCCAATAAACATACAGGCTGGCACAGAAGCCTCATTTTTTGAAGAATGAGTTGTCCGTTGATGTTGTGTTATATGGGTAGCCAGAGTTGTAATTCCTAAAAAATACAGATTCCAGTTGCTATGTGGCCTTCATGATTAACACTTAGGGATGAGTTTGACAAAGAGTCCAATGTGAAATGATCTTTGGTGGTCAATGTGAGATAAGGACATGGAAGTTAAAGTGTGTAGTGCATGTCAAGCAGTCGAAAAGAAGCCACCATCAGTAGCTTTGGAACCATGGAAATGGATAGCTGGAGCGTGGCAGAGGCTGCACATAGATTTTGCAGAATTTGAAGGAGTTATTCATTGTGATAGATTGTGAAGTAGGTTGAAGGGTTTCCAATGAATCAAAGAACAACTCAACTTGCAAAATTCTAAATATTTTGTGCAGCTTGTTTCTTGCTTATGGGTTTCCGGAGGAAATTGTGTCTCGGTTCTGTTCAGAAGAGTTTGTAAAATTTATGAGAATGAATGGGGTAAAACAAAAAGGATTTCCACTGCATCAACCTACTTCCAATGGAGCAGCAGGGTACATAGTACAAATTATTAAGCATGCTCTTGTTAAATAAATTCGAGATACAAATTGGAAGAAACACTTCATTCATTGAATGGGGAATATTTTGTTGTAACACACCTCACAGAACTACCAGCAGGATGCTAGCAGAATGGTTTCTTAGAAGACAACCTAGGATAAGATTTTCATTGTTGAAGTTACATTCAGCACAATTGGCAGAAAACTAGGCAGAGAGTCATAATGGGGATACAGTGAGTAAAAGAAGTCTGAAGTTCAACTAGAAGTTAAAGTGAAAGAGCATCTTCATAAGTGGTTGAAGTGGTAACCAGAAAGGGTCCTAAAACATGTGGTCCTCCCACCTATTTGGCCAAGATGTTTGATTGTAGAAAGGTTAGGTTTGTACGTATAGATCATGTTTTACCTTCACAGGTTCATGTACAAGGAGGGAATTGGGAGGAATCGAACGAGTCTGATGAATTCGATAGTTGAGATACAAGTAGAGTAACAATAGTTACTCCAACACCAGTTGAAACCAGTTCAGATCCAAGTCAGAATCAGACCGACATGCCTGATAAAGTTGAAAATTTAATTGAAGATCAATATTACTTTTTGTTTGAAGAAAACGTCTCCTCAGGCTCAGGCCAAATTGGGTCAAGATCCTTCCCAATTCCTGCAAGGTTAGGTCAAGAAAGGGGGTATCCTCTTAGGAATCAGAAACTAGTGATCAAGTTGGATTTGTAAATAAATAAGAAGCAAGAAATATGTGCAAGTTGTATGGAATTTGAATTTTGTGTAACTTTTTCATTAAGAAGGGTGGAGGGTAATGGTTCTCTTTTGTGGTGACTTGTGTATGTATATAGAGTTAAACTGGAATAACCTAATTTTCAGTTGGGTACTTTTGAACGCCATCTGCTGCACGCAGTCTCTTTTCTGACCTGCAAAGTTCTCACAGTAATTTTACTTCTGAATCAAGCCTAACGGACTTGTCTCACATAATGAGCAAATCTGTTGTGCATCTGGCTTTCCCTGAGCATTGACCCTAAAGTATGTAACTCTCACGTACTCACCAATATGTTAGAAAAATATGCTGTTCTGCAGTAACCTTTATTAATTAGCAATTATTCATCGCGTGGAATAACTTACTAGCTGTTAGGTGTGCTAGAGACAATACAGTAGATGACTCACGAGCACTGCAGTGACTAATTACAGTGAAGGGAAGATGTAACCTTTCATTTACAGAGTAACAGGCCAACTCCAGTAATGGCTGAAATGTCTACCAGAATGACATGCCATTTTGCCTGTTGTGAAATGTGTCACCTTTTTGGCAATTGACAGAGAAAAGCATTTAGAAAACTAAAAAGATGTATATTTAATTGCCACATTTTTGTTTTGGCGGAAGCTGGTTTTAATTATTACAATGCACTTTAGTGACTTTTCACAATTTCCCCTTTTTGAGTACAAGGCCTTTTCGGCTTTATAAATGTCACATCTAGTGGGACACTTTACATCATTTGAATGACAGGTTTTTGTACAAAATTCTACTCAGAAGCCAACTTTTGTTTTCATTCTCGTGAAAGATCATTGACTAGAAATGTTGAACTAGAGTTTTCCTCAGGTTTAGGATCTTGGTATCGGGGCCAAATGAGAATCCCGAGCCCACACTCACCTGGCAGTGAAACCAGCAAAGTAACCTTCCTGAAGGCAACCCCTTAATTGGCCAACACCACAGCTGGCATCCAATTAAGCATGGTGGACATGCTCTTGATGTTCTCAACCAACCAGAGGGCCATCACCTAGGTAGCCCCACCAGGAGAGATGGGCACGGGTGAAGCAGGTAGGAGGAGATCACAAAGAACCAGCAACATGGAGATTCACTCAGAGAATGAAAATTTAAATGGAAACTTGAGAAGGGCCAAGTCAGTGGGTCCCTCAGAGAGGAGATGAAACCCCTCCATGGAAGCGTTGTGTACAGTATTGGTTTCCTTATTTAAAGAAGGATGTAAATACATTGGAATCAGTTCAGAGGAGGTTTATAGGACTAATACCTGGAATGGGTGTGTGGTCTTATGAGGGAAGGTTGCACAGGCCAGTCTTGTATCCACTGGAATTTAGAAGTATAAGAGGCAACTTGATTGAAACATACAAGCTACTGAGAGGACTTGACGGTGTGGACGTGGAAAGGATAAAGTTTAAAGTTTATTTATTAGTCACAAGTAGGCTTATATTCACACTGCAATGCTGTGACGGTGAAAATCCCCGAGTCGCCACACTCAGGCGCCTTTTCAGGTACACTGAGGGAGAATTTAGCACGGCCAATGCACCTAACCTGCACGTCTTTCAGACTATGGGAGGAAACCGGAGCACCCGGAGGAAATTCATATGCAGACTAGGGGAGAACATGCAGCCTCTGCACAGACAGTGACCCAAGCTGGGGATGTCTCCTTTTGTTAGAGAATCTAGAACTGGGAGTCACTGTTTAAAAATAAGGAGTTGTCCATTTAAGACAGATGAGGAAAGAAAATTCTCCGAGAGTGCTGTGGAATTCTCTTCCCTCGAAAGTGGTTGAGATAGAGTCTTTAAGTATCTTCAAGGTAAAAGCAGATAGATCTTTGATAAGCGACAGGTGAAAGGTTAGCAGGGGTAGGCAGGAATATGAAGCTGAGGTAAAATTTTGATCAGCCATGAATCTTACTGAATTGTGGTGCTGGCTCCAGGGGCCATGTAGCCTTCTCCTGCTCCTAATTCATATGTTCGTATGGTTTGATTTGATTTGATTTATTATTGTCACATGTATTGGGTGCAATACAGTGAAATGTATTGTTTCCTGCGCGCTATACAGTTGAAGCATACCATACATAGAGAAGGAAAGGAGAAGGTGCAGATTGTAGTGTTACAGTCATAGAATTGTGCATTGTTAGAGAGTTTATAAGAGTTAGAATAGAGTTTTAGAAACATAGAACGATTTGGCTCAGTTTGCAGCCTTTCCTACAGGTGATTTGATTTTGGGGGTATGGAACCCCCTATTCCCCTAGCATTCCCACCCTAACCCACTGAAAGAATGCTACCTCTATGAAGCTTGTGGCTTCCAAGTATGGTCACCCCACCACTAACAAAATGCCAGCAATGCCACAAAACCACCCCTAATTGGGTGTAAATTGATTGCTCTCCTCTGTTCAGTGGGTAGCCAATCTATTTTCTAGGCTACCCCTGGGAAAATTGAATGGGGGGCCACCCTGGATGACCCCACCCCACCCACTCCCACGACTCTCTATTTTTCTGGCCCCTTCTCACCTCTAAGAGCCGGGAAAATTCCCTTGTTAACTCTGTTTCTCTCTCTATAGATACTACCTGAACTGATGGACATTTCCAGCATCTTCTGTTTGTATTTGATTTGCATTGCATGCTTTGAATAAAATTGTGCCTCTTATTTAGTGAGGTCCAAGTAGGGGGCCACCTTGTAATTTTATAAATTGTTTTGACATTCTAGTTAGCATGGTTTTCTCCTCAGTAAGTATTAATGACTCAGATGTTGAATATATGTGGGCGGCAGCTCAAATTGTACAATTTTGAACCTACATTCTAAATTTTACAGAATGATTTTGTGAAGTTTCACAACCAATGCTCGTCCTACCAAAATGCATCACCTCATACGTCTCTGCATTGAACCTCATCTGTCACCTGTCAGCCCACTCCATCAACTTGTCCACATCCTTTTGGAGTTCTACACTGTCCTCCTCACAGTTTACAACTTCCAATTTTTGTATCATCCACTAACTTTGAAACTAGCTCCTGCACACCAAGATCTAGATCATTAATATATAACAGGAAAAGCAAGGGTCCCAATACTGGCCCCTGGGGGCTTCACTACAAACTCTCCTCCACTCCAAAAAACATCTATTGACTGTTCCTATTATTCTGCCAATGTTCTACCCACATTGCTGCCGTCCCTTTTATTCTGTGAGCTATAACTTTTCTACAAGTCTGTTGTGTGGCATTGTATCGAATGCCTTTTGAAACTTCATGTACTCCACATCCAGAGCAGTGACCTCACTCACCCTTTCTGTTACCTCTTCAAAAAAATCTCCAGCAGGTTAGTTATATTCAAGGCAATTTTAAATGTATTTTACAAATTGCTGGTCACACCAATTCCAGTCGTTTTTCCCTAATTTGTAATGCGGGCTAAGCCAGCATTTGTTCCTTATCCCATAAGAAGGTAGTGGTGATTTGCCTTCTTGAAACATTGCTGTCCATCTGGTGTAGGTACATCCATAGTGCTGTTAAGAAGGGAGTTCCAGAATCTGAACCCAGTTACAGTGAAGGATGGTGTGTAACTTGCAAGGGAACTTGCATCCGGCAGTGTCCCCATGTGCTTTCAAGTCTTGCGGTGGAGGTAGTGGATTTGGAAGATGCTTACGAAGCAGACTTGGCAAATTGCTACAGTGCATCTTGTAGATGACACACACTGCTGCCACAGCCCACCAGTGGCATTAGGAATGTTTAATGTGGTGAATGGAGTACCAATCAAGCAGGCTACTTTGTCTTGGATGGTGCAGAGATTCTTGAGTGTTGTTGGAGCAGCACTTATCCAGGGAAGTAGAGAAAATGCCATCACACTCCTGCCCTGTGCCTTGTGGAGAGTGGAAAGGCCTTGGGGGGGGGGGGGGGGCAGTCAGGAGATGAGTTACTCATCACACAATCACCAGTTTCCAACATGGAGAGGCGATGGTCTAGTGGTACTATTGCTAGACTATTAATCCAGAAACTCAGCTAATGTTCTGGGGACCCAGGCTCGAATCCCACCACGGCATGGTGGGATTCCATCATTGTGGAATTTGAATTCAATAAAAAAATCTGAAATTAAGAATCTATTGATGACCATGAAACCATTGCTGATTCTCGGGAAAAACCCCATCTGGTTCACTAATTAATTTTAGGGAAGGAAATCTACTGTCCTTACCTGGTCTGACCTACATGTGACTCCAGAGCCACAGCAATGTGATTAACTCTCAACTGCCCTCGGGCAACTAGGGATGGGTAATAAATGTTGGCCAACCAATGATGCCCATGTCCCATGAATGAATAAAAAAGAATGCTCTTATAGCCCCAATGTTTATATGGCTACTCCAGTAGGCAAACCTTGGAATATCGCTGGTGAGGGATTCAGTGAGGGTTAGGTCATATATAAGCCAATCTGGGTTAGCATTACAGATTTCCTTCCCTAAAGGATATCAGTGAACCAGATGGGTTTTACAACAATATTTATGTTTCATAGTCACCATTACCTTGAGAAGATTTTTATTCCAAATTTATTAATTGAATTTAAATTCCACTGAGCAGTCAGGGCCATATGTTTTTTAAGTTCAGGCCACTGTCTTACCAGCAACAGTAGCATTGTCATACCATTCCCATTAATTTAATTCCACTGAAGGTGAATCTTTCCTAGTTGAAAGTTAGCTAGTGTTTTATTTCCCACTCTTAAACTGTTCAGTGCTGAAGGAGTAAGAGGAAGGAAGCCTAAAGTGCCACCTGTGAACATGTCAGCACAAATCATTCAAGCCGTAGATCATAGCCAGAATGTGGTAATAGAGTTTATCACAAAATAATAGCAATAACACAGCCTGTCTGATATCCTTATTCCACGAATATATTTTGTGGGATGCGATCAACCACTTTTTGTTACATTGCCTGTGTGAATTCAGTCATATAATAATGCAGCGTGAGACACTGTCCAGGATTCTGATGGTTAGTAAGTGTGAGACACAGAGTTGTACACGTTTAGATCAAATGCAGACAATTAGTCCAACCTCTACCAGTGGAATTTCCCGAACACTAACTAATTTCAATAATATCATCCTTCATGGAGTAGATTTGCTCAGAAATTCACTGATGTGATAGTCAATTCCACCTAGATTGGAAATGTATTAAATGTAGTTCCAATGTATTTCAAATGCTGTCGATGTGATTTAACAATAGACCATTATTACTGTCGCAGAGTAGGAATCTAAAAGTATTCTTATCGGTGTTGCTTGGTTGAGTTGCACGGATCATTAAAATCAGTCTTATTGCTGATTCATGAATCCAGACTTTCACTGTCGTCTGCATAGGTCCACTCCTTGACCCATCATTATGAATGCTTGGCTAAGCTCCCAGACAACCATTACTCTTATTGAAACGGCTACGCCCCAGAGTAAACATTTATTTGATTGACAGCTGAGGCTTTCTGATCTCTGCTGGCAATTTCACAATGTTCCTTTGTGAACATATGAACATACAAATGAGGAGTGGGCCATTGGTTACAAGAGCAGGTCAGAGGATGGGAATTCTGCACCATCTACAAGGCACAAGTCAGAAGTGTGATGAAATACTCTCCACTTGCCTACTTGAGTACAGCTCCCATGACACTCAGAAAGCTTAATATCATCCAGGACAAAGCAGCCCGCTTAATTGGCACCCCATCTACCACCTTAAACAATCAATCCCTCCACCACCAATGCACAGTTGCAGCAGTACATACCATCTACAGCATTGCACTGCAGGAACTTTGACAGCACCTTCTAACTCAAGGGAGGTGGTGGGTAGTGGAAGAGACATCAGCAGAAGAGGAGCATAAGAAACTAATCTATCCGCTATTTGTTTTGGTATTATTTGGGAATGTTTATTGGGTTACTGAAGTTTAAATTCGTACAGTAAGTGGTGGTGAGAAGAGGCAATGATTTAATTTTTAAAATAATTACCAAATTAATCAATTAAGAAACAATAAGGAAGGCAAGTGATGTGTTGCAGCTGCAGAATGTAGGAGTGCCTGGCCACCAGTGTGTTCCAGGGCAAGTATGTCTATAGTAAATGTCTGCAATGTGAACAGCTTCAACTCAGGGTCATTGAGCTGGAGGCTGAACTGCAGACTCTGTGATGCATCAGGGAGGGGGGAAGTTACCTGGCCATTTTATTCCAGGAGGCAGTCACACCCCTTTTAGAAAAACCCTTCTGATTCAGTCAGTGGTCAGGGACAAGAGGATGTGACTGTGAGTGATAAGGGGATCAAGAAGGTAGAAGTGGAGGAACCTCAGCCCTTGCAATTGTACAGCAGGTTTGAGGTACTTGCAAACTGTATGGATGAAGCAGGATGGATGAACAAAAGTGGCCATGGCATCGTGGTACGGGAAGCCATTCCTGGCCGGTGGGATTTTCCGGTCCTGTTAATGGCGATTCCCACCCCCCCCCTCCCCCCCGCCCCACCCCGCTTCCCTTCCATTGAATGTTCCCCAGGCAGAGAGTGTGGGACATGTAACATGCGATAAACATCAGCGGGACCAAAGGATCCCACTGCTGGCTAATGGCTGACTGCCTCCAGCCCTGGAAAATATGCCACAGGAGGACAGAAGTTGATCGGAATATAGTGATAATAGGGCACAGCATAGTCAAAGGGATAGACACAGTTTGCTGCAGCCAGAAGCAAGAGTCCATTCAATTAAAAACCAGAACCTCTAAGGTAATAATCTCTGGATTATTGCCTGAGCCACAAGCAGATTGGTGTAGGGTAAATGAGTGATTAAAGGGAATGGCTCAAGGTTTGGATTGGGAGAAATGGGGGTGGATTTTGGGGCACTGCTACCGGTACTGGGAAAAATGGGAGCTGCACCATTGGAAGGGTCTTCACCTGAACTGTGCTGGGATCAGTGTTCATGGTGACTCATATAGCTAGGGTGGCAGAGAGGGATTTACACTAAATAGTGGAGGAGAGGGATCTAGTGCATGAAGGTGCGATGATTTAAAGAGAGAAGACAAGCCAGGAGAGCAAGATAGCAATAAAGAAGTGGCATGGCAGAAAGGGAGAAAGCATACATGCGTAAGAGTGAGCCAGCAGATAAAGCCAAAGGTTGCAAAAATAGTTAAAGGACAGAACTAATGGCTCTGGCTGAAATTTTCCAGCCCTTCCTGCCAACGGGATCTTCTGATCCTACTAATGGCGATCCCCCCATGGAATGTTTGCCAGGCGGAGGATATGAGGCAAACAAAATACCATAGAGATCAGCTGGACCGAAAGATCCCACCGCCAGCCAATGGCTGCACCCATCACTGGAAAATATGCCACAGGGCGTGGGAAAATCTAAATGCCTGTAGCACTTGTAACAAAACGGATGAAATAAGAGCTCAAATAGAATTTTATATATACAATCTACTAGCCAATTCAGAGACATGGCTACATGATGACAATGGCTGGGACCTGAATATTAAATGGGACATGACATTTTGCAAGAACAGGAAGCTACTAAAAGGTGGAGCAGTACCGATCAACACTAGTATCTCTCCGCTTCCCCCTATCATCGCCAGCATCTCCCTCTCTCCCTCTGCCCCCAACAGTAATCTCCGGTATCTCCTTGCACCCCCCCCCCCCCCCCCCACTGGCATTTCCTCCCTCTTCATTGAATGCCCTCTCCCTCCCCACCACACATAAATGCCCCCTGCCACCAATGAAGCTCCCACTAGGGCCTGCTCCCTGGCACAGATTGTCACTGCCAGGTTTGCATTATGCCAAACTGGCCATGCCAAACTGGGCCGGTGGCTAGTGCCAGAAGGCAGTGCCCAGGTATGCCCCTCTCCTCCCCAGGGGCTATACTTACCTTTGCACCCCTGGGGGGAGATCCCCACGACAGATTCATGTCTGGATGATCCTGTTGTAAACCTCGCCAACATGACGGCAGGTTGACAAGGTGCGAAAGTTTAGTGAAGAGGGAAAGTGACTGTGAGTCAGGTTCTTGCCTGTTTTGGGTGTGAACCTAAATACATCGCCAGTGAGGGGCAGTAAAAATCAGAAATCGCAATCTCGCCAGCAAGAGTCGCAATATCTGGGTTTTACCAGATCTTGAGCCCCCAGTGCCAATCCCATGGAGATGGGCTCAAGATCGCCCGCAAAGGTTTTTGAGGTAAGCGCAATGTGGAGTTGAGGCCACAATTAGATCAGCCATGAACCTATTGAATGGCAGAGCAGGCTCGATGGGCTGAATGGCCTCCTCCTGTTCCTAGTTTTTTTTCACAGTAACTTAATTGTAGTGTTAATGTAAACCTACTGGTGACATTACTAAATAAACTTTAAAAAAAACTTTAAATTTGTTTCTAATCAAATTGGCTAGCAGCTCTTGACAGTGGCATGGTAGCACAGTGGTTAGCACTGCTGCTTCACAGCTCCAGGGACCTGGGTTGATTCCCGGCTTGAGTCACTGTCTGTGTGGAGTTTGCACATTCTCCTCGTGTCTGCGTGGGTTTCCTCCGGGTGCTCCTGTTTCCTCCCACAGTCCAAAGATGTGCGGGTTAGGTTGATTGGCCATGCTAAAAATTGCCCTTAGTGTCCTGAGATGCGTAGGTTAGAGGGATTAGTGGGTAAATCTGTAGGGATATGGGGGTAGGGCCTGGGTGGGATTGTGGTCGGTGCAGACTCGATGGGCCGAATGGCCTCTTTCTGCACTGTAGGGTTTCTATGATTTCTATGATTCAGGCATCCTCCCACTGAGGGGCCAAATTCCCACTCTCATCAGGTTCATGCCACGGGCAGCATGTTATTGCCGCGAGGTGGTTTATTGAACATGGCATTCGACATTCCTTCTGGGGCAAAAGTTTTTTTTAGTTTAGTTATTAGTGTCACAAGTAGGCTTACATTAACACTGCAATGAAGCTCCTGTGAAAATCCCCTAGTTGCCACACTCCTGCGCCTGTTCGGGGTTACACTGAGGGGGAATTCAGCATGGCCAATGCACCTAACCAGCACGTCTTTTGGACTGTGGGAGGAAACCGGAGCACCCGGAGGAAACCCATGCAGACATGGGGAGAACGTGCAGACTCCGCACAGACAGTGAATCGAACCTGAGTTCCTGGAGCTGTGCGGCAGCAGTGCTAACCACTGTGCCACTGTGCTGCCTGAGGGTGAGCAATGCACCCCTTCTCCCACCCATAAAATTCTTTTGTGCTCCAAACTGAAAGCCTCACAAGTTGGCCACGTTTGGTAAGAAATAGCAGGACTATGACCCATAATTTTCTTATCACTAACCTAATGCCTACAATACATGTGGTTGCTGGATGATGCTCCCTACCCTAATATGTCAGCATTCCAGACTTTAAAACACAATCCATTGTCTATTCCCAATGTTTTTTATGGTGTTTTAAGCATATTTAGTAATGATGGAAGTAATTGTTTTGCTGAATCCCTTCCTTCCGATTAATGACTTTGCCAACACAAAGAAAGTTTCATTTTGAAAGATAATTAAAAGATGTAAGAATAGCACTTTTGAGCATTTATCAATATAATTATCACAGCAACCACTGGCACTCTGGGTGAAGCTCATTAAACCATTGTTAAATACTATGCTCTGAACGTAATTCCTTCCAAAAGCAGATATGTCATATTTCAAAAATAAAGGAGTCTTGCAGGCAAAGATTATTCAATGTGATTAATACAGTGTACGCTTTAGGAGAATGAAAACACTTCAATATTGGTTCAGCTCAGATGCACTATCATCTGGTAAATAAAACATGGAGGAGTTTTTCAATGAAGGAAAGTGATATATGGAAATGGTTTGCTTTTATTTTGTCAGTTTAACTCCATGAAAATCAAAATATTGTTTGGTTCACAATGAGATTCAAAAAAGTCAGCTTATTTTTAAAAAACTGAAACAAATAAAAATGTTGTTGCTGTCCCATGGTTTATTTGGCTGTGTGAGTATGAGTCACTTCAGAATGTCTCTCATAACTCATTTACACAGTGATAATTTATTAAGTTTAATTTTATTTATTAGTGTCACAATTAGGCTTACATTAACACTGCAATGAAGTCACTGTGAAAATCCCCTAGCCGCCACCCTCTGGTGCTTGTTCGGGTTACACTGAGGGAGAATTTAGCATGGACAATGCACCTAACCAGCACGTCTTTCGGACTGTGGGAGGAAACCGGAGCACCCGGAGGAAACCCATGCAGACACGTGGGAATTATCACAATTGGAATTAAATGCTCCCCACAAACAAGCAATAAAAACAACAAATTATATTTGCTGTTAGGTATCCTGGGAGGAAAATATAGCAGGCAAAACCTGAGGAAATTGCAATTTTAACATAAAGAATTAACTGCAGGTCAGAATTCTCCTGCCATTCACGCTAGCAGGATCTTCTGGTCCCACCAATGCCACGCCCTGGCTGTGGGTTTCCTGGCAGTGTGAGGTGTAGTCAGTGCGAAATCCCATTGACAGCAATGGGACTAAAAGATCCGGTGAACGGCGCACTGCCTTCCGCCGCGAGAAACACACTGCAGGGAAGCCAGAGAATCCAAGTTACACAAAGCCGGTAAATGGAACATCGATATAGAATTTATTTTAAGATCCATCTTTCTCTCTGTACTATTCCATGCTGCTAAAACTACTTAGAAGTAAGTGGAATTCTTCCACTAACTGCTGATCCCTGTTTGAAGTCCATTTTGATGTTTCCTCATAAAGGAAAAATCAACTTCCCAGAGGGGTTACAGAAAATCACACACTGACCACGGTAACACTCCATCAAGAAATCCAATCTTCACGAGCAAACAAAACCAAACTTTCCTGTAAGAAATTGGCAACAATATTGAAGCAGTTAATTATTCATCAAAACTCACCTCACTCGTTACACTTCCTGCTGTATCACAAACAAAAGAAAATTGGGAAAGTTTGCAGATTATTCATTTTGATAGTTTGGGACAGCTACACCTGCAATACATAGGCTGCGCGAACAATTAATTTGCTATGTTATTAACAATACATTAGCTATGTTTATGCCATCAACGATGCAAGTCGATCATACTGTTATTTTCATGTTTTAGAGTGTACCGGGCCAATTTGACACAGTTGCTCTTCTAATAGAGGGCTTTGTCTGCCAAGAAGACAGAACCAGGAAATCATGGAGCATGCTGTTCACAATTTTAGGAATATTAAAATTCATGGGTGGAAAATTGTGGCAGCGCTCCTACAATTTCCTGGCTTTGTGCTTCCTCTGAACAAGGCGTCATGCCAGCCACACACATCTATAAAATTGGCTTTTGCAAGTAAACTGCTGGATTGTCACTTACCTCCTCTTGTTTCTAGCTGTGCAGGGTTGGCTTTGATTAATACTTGGATGGGAGTGTCGAGTACCACAGCAACATTTGGCAGTAGGAATTCCCATTGTTGCTTTTTTTTTATATCTCGAATTATAAATACATCCAAGAAGAAAATCCTCTGGTTGCTGTTTCCGGCAAAATACCAGGGGAAATCCTCCTTGGACCTCAGAGCTCATCTCAATAATCGGGTGAGCTGTCACACCTCTCCTGCACCACCCTCCACCCACGCTCCAGCTCCTCACTCCAACATCTTGCTACCTGGCTCACATTCAAATGCATTGGGCAATGTGAAATGCCCGTACTGGCACTGAGGACACAAATTAAATCTGCCATGATAAGTTAAGTGAAATCATTTCAAGTCTTTAATGGTGTGGCAAATGTTAATCACTGCCAGCCAACCTCGTTGGTTCTAAAATTAACTGTTTTTAAAATTTGTTCATGAGATGTGGGTATTGTTGATAATAGTTTAACTCTTTCAGGCTTTAATTGTTGAACATCGTAATAAATAAATCTTTTCTCTCTTTTGCTTTCTCTCTTTTTTCTCTCTCGCTCTCAGTTAATTTAATATTACAAAGATATGCGGTGTAGAATATTAATTTGCAATGTCACCTACAATATATAAAATACATATGTATAGAACTTTTTGAAAAGAACATTTTGTGCTAAGCAATGGACACTCGCCTATAGCAGCTAATAGGTTCCACTTGTGACGGCCGCAAGCCACTACATGGAGTCTACACAGCTCTCAGAGACACTGGCCAAGATGAGTCCCAAACTGAAACCAGAGAGAGGTTATGTGACCAAGGTTTTAGATGTGACCTAACAGACAGACACTGTGTGGTGGACTTCAGTTGTGCCTTTGTCCTGCCTGGACCACCGTTGTGTGTTTGTCATGCCTGGACACATCCCCTGCCGGCTCCTCCCCTTGTCAACTAGTATAAAGGTGGCTGTTTCCTCCCCCTTGTTCAGTTCGGGTCGGTTACCTGTTGGGATATGCTCCTAGTTCTGTAACGAATAAAAGCCTACAGTTGTATTGGCACACAAATAGTCTTTTGCCTAATTGATAGCGCATCACACTGTCACTGGGACAGTAAGGGCAACAGCCTTACACCAACACCCCCCTCCCCCCACCCTCTGAAACCTCCCTCACCAAAGCTGAGCCCTGTTTGTGGTTTGATAACCCACCAGAGGACCTCACACATCTGTAAAATTGGCTTTTGCCAGTAAACTGCCGCATTGCCACATACCTCCTCTTGTTTCCAGCTATGCAGGGTTGGCTTTGATTAATACTTGGATGGGAATGCCGAGTACTACAGGAACATTTATTTGGCAGTCGGAATTTCCATTGTTTCTTTTTATATCTCGAATTATAAATACATCCAAGAAGAAAATCCTCTGGTTGCTGTTAACCAAGAGTTCTTGAAGGAGAATTCAAACTCAACATCGCTGTCCTCAAGAGAAAAGAGGATTGGCCAGTCACCACTGCAGGGTAACTGCTTCAGTGAGAAACAATAGTACCAGCAACCAATGTGGAAAGTGACTCTCTGTCAATCCGTGAAAAGCTTTTCTGGGCTTTATCTTTTTCACTCGGCCAATGTTTAACATCTGATACTCTGTAAAGCTTTATTTCTTTTGTGCATTGCTTGGGGAAGTTGAGTGTGTGTTTTTTGCATTAAGGGGAAGTTAGCCATATTTATAGATTTGAAACCTTTTTTGTTAATTTTTGTATCTATACCTGAGTGAGTTTTAGTAATAAAACTGACTCCTTACTTGTTAACTCAATGAACCTGGCTCAATTCTTACACCGTGCTTTACACACTTAAATACATTGCCGGTATTTTATGAACTTGCTCGGGCGAGGCTCATAAAATCCTGCTCGAGGCCAATGAAGAATTCCGATTTTGGGGCAGGCTTGCCGGTAAAGTTCCGGCTAATTTGGCAACGTCACATTTTTTAAAAATTCAAACTCTATTATGACCAAGCCAGGAGTGGAACAAAACAAGACATTAGCTCACCCTTGCCACCCTGACCTGTTTGTAACACTAATCTTGCTTTCTCTCCTTATTTCTCTACCTGTACTTGATTTAACATTAAATTCACCATTCCGACACTGCCTTCTCAGTCCTCGTACCGTGAACTTCATAATCCTTCAATCAGTTTGGTTGAGGAGATACACAGGTGTTTTCCCTATTCCCTGAAAGCGTGCCTCATTGTTTCCATATCATACTACCAGCAACCTGCAGTGGGAAATAAACAGGTAAGTATGTAGGCCCATATATCCAAGGATGCACAGCTTTCATTTGCACAGTTTAATAACAAAGCAATGGCAGGCCAGAGTGCAATATTCAAATAGATGCCAATTCCTGCTACAATGAGCATTTGGGGGAATTGGTGCAAGGGAGTAGTTCTGTTTGATAAATACAGCCATTAATTATATACTTTCCTCTCCATTCTCTCCAGCTACTCTTTGGCTTAACGTGGAAACTAACCATTTCTCTTTTCACGATATTGTTAATATTATCTTTTTTCTCTTCAGCGATAGTGCCTGGAGAAATGAATTGGTTCAAGCTAAGTAAGTCTTTACATCTCCTGAGGATATATATAGCAAGGGCACCATTTATGAGCAGATGTGATTATGATATAGCCTGGAGAGTATAATTTATTTTCATCCTGTGAATTAGAGTGCTCCTGGCTCATGGAACGTTCTGCAATTGTGACCTAAAGGTTATCTGTCCAAAGCCATTGATAGTGGAGGTATAACATTCACTGCTTCGACTTCTGAACACTGTGAAGAGCACGGCCATCGAGAAATCTATTCCCTATAGTCTTTGATCAACTCATCACATATGGTTAAAAATGTTTTTATTCATTCGTGGGACGTGGGTACCACTGGCTGGCCAGCATTTCTTGCCCATCCCTAGTTGCCCTTGGAGGGCAGTTGAGAGTCAACCACATTGCTGTGGCTCTTGAGTCACATGTAGGCCCAACCAGGTTAGGACAGCAGATTTCATTCCCTAAAGGACATTAGTGAACTAGATGGGTTTTTATGACAATTGACAATGGTTTAATGGTCAGCAGTAGATTCTTAATTCCAGATATTTTTAACTGAATTCAAATTCCGCCATCTGTCCAGAACATGAGCTGAGTTTCTGGATTAATAGTCTAGTGACATTGTTTCAGACAACCCTCTGTGACACAGTGGCCTCACAGCGCCAGGGACCCGGGTTCAATTCCAGCCTTGGGTGGCTGTCTGTGTGGAGTTTGCACATTCTCCCCGTGTCTGCATGGGATTCCTTTGGGTGCTCCGGGCTCCTCCCACAGTCCGAAAGACATGCTGGTTAGGAGCATTGGCCATGCTAAATTCCCCCTCAGTGTACCTGAACAGGCGCCGGAAAGTGGCGACTCAGGGATTTTCACAGTAGCTTCATTGCAGTGTTAATGTAAGCCTACTTGTGACACTAATAAATTAAAAAATGGGCCAGAAAGTGAATGCAGGCCAACAAGGATATGGTGATTGGTGAAAAGAACTTAGTACAAGCTAGGACTCAGGTAGGATCGCTTTAGTTTTTCCTCATGGTACCTTCGGCTCACATAGTATTCCATCCTACTGCAACCAATCAAATTTAACCAAACAAGCTAAATGAATGCAAGTGACAAACACCCCTAATCATGAACAAACTCACCACAGCATGTTGTCATTCAGAGAGAGTATTATCGGCTCGGCAAGCTGTTAGCAAACATCCTTTTACTGAACTCCCAGTGATCCAAATTGACTTCAATCTTGCAGTTAAAATGAAATTATTGTCACACCTCTTGAGAATTCAAAGACAGAGATGACTTTATTCAAGCATTAGGACCTCTGTGGAAATGCTATCAAGTGGAAAATTACTATATTGGTAGTTATGTAACAACAGTTGAACATTGGGCTGCAGTACAGAGTTTGACATTGACTTTTCATTTCAGTACAGTGGAGATAAGTGCATCATCCCACAGTAAGGCGATCCCTGCAGTAAGAGCAAGCTGTTGTTGAGTACAGATGGAAAGGTCAATTGGTGCAGAAGAGAGGTGAGTACTTAGAGAGATTGTGAGTAATAGTCTCCATGGTACATAGAAAGATCTCAGTCCGCCTTCTTTTGAGACAAATGATTGTGTGGCATTTACAAGGACACAGTACAATAGAAATATCTTCACAGAATCAGGAAGATAAAACTTCCCTGGCTCGTCTGTAAGAACACGCTGAAAATTCTACCTTTTACTTAGATATTCCCAAAGGTAATATTAATATGCTAAATTAACTTTTCTCAGATAGGAAATACTTCTTCACCATGAAAATTACCATTATTCCCAAAATGAATGGTGGCTATACATGTTAAACATCTTCAAGCATCTTTTTCTCTTCCAAATATTTGTGAGCCAATCCCCAAAGAAATCACGACTCCTCGTTTTTATTTTTCTTTATATAGCACCTTGCTTATTCAGCACTGCCTGTTTAATATGTAACTGGTTGCAAATATTCCTTCTGTTAGTCTCTTCCCTTAGAACAAATTCAGAACAAAACACCCCCATAGAACCAATGGACTAACCCAACAACCAAACACCTCCATTGAGACAATGGACCAACCAACAACCAAACACCCCCATAGAGACAGTGGTCCAGTTCAATGTTTGGGGGGGGGGGGGGGGAGGGTTGTACTGTGCTTTGAAGTAGCCATCCTGCCACTCCCTTACATTACTTCAAACTATGCATGCATCTTTTGATCTTTCTTTTGTTTGAGGCAAATACAACATGTCACCATGTCCACACTACCCTTTTGGGCAAGTGCAACATATTCATAGAATCATAGAATCCCTACTGTGCAGAAAGAGGCCATTCAGCCAATTGAGCCTGCGCCATCAACTATCCCTCCCAGGGCCCATCCCTGTAACCCCATGTATTTACCCAGCTAGTCCCCCTGACACTAAGGGGCAATTTAGCATGGCCAATCAACCTAACCTGCACATCTTTGGACTGTGGGAGGAAATTGGAGCACCCATAGAAAACCCATGGAGACACGGGGCGAACGTGCAGACTCCATACAGACAGTCACCTGAGGCCGGAATTGAACCGGGATCCCTGGAGCTATGAGGCAGCAGTGCTAACCACTGTGTCACCGTGCCGCCACATTGAAGACACTGAAGTGAACTTGCAGCATTTTCTGGTTTTAATTCTGATTTCCAGCTGCGAGGCCCCACCTCCAGGCCAAAATGCGAGCAGCGTGATTCCTCAAAATAGACAGAAACAGTTTTATCCATATGTAGTTTGGTGAGGCCCTCAATCAAAACTCAATTCCATTTTCTTTTGCTTTCAGTAGTATTAACTCAGAGCTTAATCACACTGCAACTTCTTCCAAGTAAGAGGTTTCTACAAAATAAATCAGGAAATGAGCTGTGCTCTGTTTGAGATTCTGCAGCGTGGAACTCATGATGTTTTTGTGTCAGATGTGAAGGTATCAATGTTGGACAGCCTGCTGCTGTGTGTGTGCTGGTATCAGATAGTCTGGAGGAGTTGTGTTGCTGTCACCACCTGTGCCTTTTGCAGCCATCCTCCTGCTGTTAAAAATAAACCACTTTGTCTTAATCTCACCACTGATTCATCCACTCTGACACGCATCGAGTAAAGGATAGAGGACTTTAAGTTGTCCACATGCTTCCTTTTGAACCCCCATATTGTTTTCCCTTTCACTTCATTTATCTGGAGGCACCCTCCCCCCTCGGCCGCACGGCCTTGACTAAAATCCATAAATGCATTAAATCCAGTTTGAAGTTTTAAGAAGACCGAATGATTTGGGTTGGAGTTTCTGGTTGTGCCCATCCCAAGATTGGAAATTCCCACCTGAGGTCAACGAACCTTTAAATGGTCCTTTCCATCGCACTTGCCCGATAATGGTCTGTGACCATTCTCACGGCGGGCGGGACTAGAAGATTTGCCCCTTTAATCCCCTCCCAGCCGCCCATCTGCAGGCTGCTAACTTTAAATATGCTCCAAAAAGATGTAATCAATGATAAGCTAGTTAAGTGTGTGAAGGAGAAAGGAATAGAAGGATATGTTCATAGAAAGTATTTGAGGCCAAAATGTTGTGCGATTTCAGGTAGAAATTAGATATAGCTGTTGGGGTTAAATGGATCAAGGGATATGGGGGGAAGGCAGGATCAGGATATTGAATTTATTGATCAGCCATGATCATAATGAATGGCAGAGCTCGAAGGCCGAATAACCTACTCTGGTTTCTAGTTTCTGTGAATGAGTTAGGATTAGGAAGTAGAGTTTAGAGCTTAAATATTAACATTGGTCTTTTGGGACAAATGGTTGGTTTCCATGGAGTCAATTCTATATAATTTGAATTGCAGACTAGATTGCACTGTAGCAACTCACCAAGGTTGCTTCTATACCATCTCTCTGTGACTCCTATAAAGCAGGACAAAGGCAGCAATGATATGGGAACACCATCATTGTCAGGACACAGAGCATCCACACTGGATCAAAAACATGGCTAAAGTTTAAAGTTTATTTATCAGTGTCACAAGTAGGTTTACATTAACACGGCAATGAAGTTACTGTGCAAATCCCCTAGTCGCCACACTCCGGCGCCTGTTTGGGTACACTGAGGGCGAATTTATCATGGCCAATCCTGCACATGTTTGGACATGGGAGGAAACCAGAGCACCTGGAGGAAACCCACGCAGACACGGGGAGAATGTGCAAACTCCACAAAGACAGTGACCCAAAGCAGGACTTGAACCTGGGTCCCTGGCGCTGTGAGGCAGCAGTGCTAACCACTGTCACCGTGCCGCCCCATTTGTAGCTTATCAGGCGAGTGCAATGGGCAGGACCATCTGTCAGCTCCTGACAATGATTTCATGCTGTCTGGCCAATTAACATGGCCAGTGTGAACCCTGCGCTGAGGGAGGTTCAGCGCTGTGGGGGGAGATCATTTACCTCTTACGCCTCTTGACTCTTACACCAAGTAAGGGTGGTTTTCACACGGCTCCCTGGCAACTGACAGCTGCTGTCGAGATGCCTCAGGGAACTGCAGTGTCGTTACAAGGATGTTTCCACACAAACTGTGGATGAGTGGTGTAAAAGGAAAACAAAACACAGGCATCATGTCAGATGTTCAATAATATAGCTAAGTTGACAGGATCAGACACAGAGATTAGTCATCTTAAAACAAAAGAGTTATTTTTTAAATAAAGGCACCAAGTGTTGAAATCATTTGGACCCCATTCCTGTCCTAATAACCATATGCTGAAAGAGCTCGGCTGAATAGCAAACTGCAGGCAAATTCCAAATCAGGGGCTGTGAATTCACCTCATCCCTTAACATATATCTGTCAGGATATCAATCCCAAATCCCAATGTTCCTACAAGGCAAAGGCAACAGCTTAAATTGTGTTGGGATGTGACAATATCACTGTTGCCTATAAATTACTCGGCCGCTTTCTCAAATCTGGGTACTTTCATTGACCTTTTGTAAGTTTCTTGTTAATTTACTCTTGTATAGCCAGTTATTTATTTTCTCTAAGAATTATAACAGAAACAAGAGCAGAAGGAGGTGTGATGACTCTATATGAGTTTGTGAGGCACTCTGTTACGGAGGATACTTGTTCACCCATGGTTGCTTACACAGTGAATTCATTGCAATAAATCAATAATGTCAGCAGCAGTTTTGTTTGCATTCATCTCTTTCAGGATATGGTTATTTGGCCAGGAATGGGGTCAAAATGATTTCAACACTTGGTGCCTTTTTTTCCCCCCCTAAAAAATCTCTTTTGTTTTAAAATGACTAACCTTTGTGTCTAATCCTGTGAATTTATCTATATTACTGAACATCGGAGGTCCTCTTAAGGTCCACTGTCTGTCTGAAGATTAAAACAGCCGTGCTCCAGAGGTAGCTGCTGACTTCACCTGCATCATTTATCATTGGAGCTAAGAAAGGTTACATTTTCATAATAGCTGCAGCTCGGAATTTTAATTCAAGGCTTTGTCCAAAGCCTCCTTACTTGTTGCAGTCCTCAGAGAGTCTGCCTACTGTACGCAATTCACGTGTCACAGTAGTCCAAAGAAGGCAATTTTCATTTCTATATTTAGAACAACAAAAATGTTTCAGTGCAAATGTAGTAATTATGTATCCATCATATATTCCATAAAGAATAATCATTTACCTGTTGCAATTTTCAATCTTACAGCATTTTCAGAATTGGAATCTTTAATTTGTATAAATGTTAAACATTAATAAAGTACAGGTATTGCTGTAGTGGAGGCAGGCAATTTTGTCTTCTCTCACAGTTCCAGATCTGCTCATCATTAACTTTTATGTCCCTGACATCAATAGTCAGCAAGATGCCTATTTTTTGCAACTCTTTGGTTCAGTGTTCATGCACATAGGATTTCAGAGTACATTCAAGGATAGTGCGTAGGCAAGTTTATTAGTCCAAATCTATCCATGATACTGCCCTGTCACTCATAGTGCCCCTGCGCCATGCTGATGTCCAATCTCTGAGCAAAAATAAAGGTGGATTGACATCTCAGTGACTCAATTCCTTGACCATTTTTGCAGAGGCCTTAAAGAAGGGTTAGTAACATCGATCACCTGACGACAGGGGCAGCTTTCAGCTTCAGCAGAAGATCGCTGCAGTCATTGGGTCTTTCACGGCATGGCAACAAATCTGGAAAGGTTCCCAAGATGCATGCTGAGAGGTGCTGACCCATGATGTTGAAAGCACGCAGTCTTGCCTGGAATAGGATTTCCAACACTGCTTCATGATTGTCACATCATCATAGAATCACTACAGTACACAAGGAGGCCATTCGGCCCATCGAGGCTGCACTGACCACAATCCCACCCAGGCCCTATCCCCGTCACCCCACCATATTTACCCCCTGACACAAATCAGGGGCAATCTTTTTAGAATGGCCAATCCACCTAACCCGTACATCTTTGGAGCGTGGGAGGAAACCAGAGCACCAGGAGGAAACCCACACAGACACGGGGAGAATGTGCAAACTCCACACCAGTCACCTGAGGCCAGAATTGAACCCAGTTCCCTGACGCTATGAGGCAGCAGTGCTAACCACCGTGCCACTGGCTTCTATTTGCCCTATTCCCATGCCCGGGCCATTGGTCAGAAGATATGGTCCATCCTTCTGTCATGTCTGCGTAGTGTGTCACATGATTATGTGGTGACATTATCAGAGACATTTGGGAGATTTTCCCTCTCTTCCATCCTGGACAGTAAGCAAGAAACACCTAGTTAATAAAGCTCCACAAACTGGTGAAGTAACCCCATGTGTGACAACCTTTTCATTCTCCTATCTTTACTGATAAAGTGAGCTGACCACTTTAGGAGATTTCAGCTTCAACTCTGCTTAATCTTGGTTACTAAAGCGTTATTCATGTTTCTTTGTGAATAGTTGCTTCTCCTATAGCAGGTTCTCTCTTTTTCACTGTGTTCAAGGACCCAACGCTGCAGCTCGCCACGTGTGAAGGTGCGCACCTTGAAAAGACTCCGCAGCTTCGCTAAGTAAACTGGTTTTTACACAGCCTGCTTCCTTATTTTCTTTCTTTTGCTCATTTTCTAGAGGACAGACCAATAGATTTCACTTCGAGAACATTGACAAGCGCTGAACAAAGTTCCGCTCAATAGGAAAAGGAAGCCCTGAGTATAGTTTTTGGAATCAAGAAAAACTGAAGCTAGCTTTCCCAAACCTGTGGGGTGGTAACTATTTGCTGGATTTAGCTCATAGAGTTATATAGTGTTGGATGTTGTTTGGGGGAAAAAGGGACTTCTTTAGAGTTTAGGAAACATAGGTAGTTGGGAACAAGGGGTAACTTCATGAGATAATGTGTGAATTTAGCCATTATTGTAGTTAAGAGTCCTGTTGACATGTATTATGGTCTTTCTTATTGTGTGTTTTCTTCTAAGTTAATAAATATTCTTCATTAATTGATCACAAGAAAACTGGACTGTTCCTCACTGGTTTTGTATATCTTTTCTCACATTATACCAAATCAGCAAGAACCCATGTTCTGAATTATTCCTTTTGGTTTTGGGATACCCTCGCATCTAACATCAGCGGGGTTCTGAACAGAATTGGAGGCTCTTTGGCAGGATTTTTGAAAAGCATAATTCCATGGGTGTAGGGGAATTAGTGACTTGTAAACGCAACGAGAGTGAGGAAAGTGTTGAACCAAGTGAGGAGGTATGTGATTTAATATGAGGTAACTGCAACATGGCTTTTGCAATGGCTAAGACTTGTTTGGGAGTAGCCAATATAACCTTGGAAAATTTGCAAAGTGTACCTAAAGCTAAATTGATTGAACTGACAAACACGTTACAGTTAGGGTTATCCACTGGAACTAAGAAAGCTAAGGTAATTGAAAGAATATCAAAGCATTTAAACGTACTGAGTTGTCAGATAGACCAAGTATTTTGAAAAGTGAAATAATTGAATTGGCTAAAATTCAATTACAAAGAGAAATAGAAATGAGGAAGCTTAAAATGGAGGAAAAAGGGAAAAAGAAAGATCTTTTCAAAGGGAAATAGAAATTGAGAAAACAGCAATGGCAGAAAGGGTAAAGGAGAGGGAGAGAGAGGATTTCAATTTAAAATGCTGGTAATTAATGCAGAGACACTAGAGCAGGTTGAGGAAGGAAATAGTTCTAGACATGGAGGAGATGTTTAGGTTTTTATAGGCTCTTCCAAAACTTGAGGGAAAGGATGTGGAGGCATTTTTTAACTCATTTGAGAAAATAGAGAGGGAAATGAAATGATCACAAGATATTTGGCCACTGCTCTTACAGAGTAAACTTACAGATAGGGCTAGCGAAGTCTATGCATCTTTGTCAGGGGAAAGGTCTAAGAAGAATGATACAGTGAATTAGGTATTTGGTATCATCAAATTTTGAAACTTACCCCATATTTTACTGTTGAAATATATCAAAAAAACAGCAGTCCAAGCACTGACCATGAGATAACACCACCGTTTCCCATCCTCCAGCCTGAAGAACAGCCATCTACCATGACCCGCTGTGGTCCCTGCTTAAGCCAATTTTTATCGAACATCCAGAAAGCAGACACAACTGCCCTGTCTCTGAAGCAGTGGGTGAGCTGCAGCCCGAAGCTGGGTCAACTGATGTGAGCACACTGTGATTAGGGGATAATTTCAACCTGAGCTCCCTGACAATGAAAATGGAGCAGTTCCTGGACACTGTCCCAATTTCAATCACCAGTGAAGTCAATGAGGAGTAAAATCAGGCATGGTGTAAAATTATCAAATCCCTCCTGTGATGATGGAGGCCATTCAGCCCATTGAGTCTGCAGCAACTCTCCAACAGAGCATCCCACCCAGGCCCTATCCCCACGTCCCCACATATTCACTCTGCTAATCCTCCTAACCAACAAATATTTGGAGACTGAAGGGTAATTTAACATGGCCAATCCACTTAACCTGCATATCTTCGGACTGTGGGAGGAAACTGGAGCGCCCAGAGGAAATGCACGCAGACACAGGGAGAACGTGTAAACTCCACACAGTCATCAAAGGCTGGAATTGAACCCAGGCCCCTGGAATTGTCAAGTAGCAATTCTAACCACTGTGCCACTGTGCCACCCAGTATAATGAGCAACCAACCCAATGGACAACCAACCCAAATCTGCCATTATTTAAGTTAGGTTAACATTAGCAAGAGTGGCCTCAGATCCTGGAGGATGAGACAGGTACATCACTATCATCGTCCAGCCTTTCTCTGAATCACGAGAATGACTTAGACAAAGCATCAGACTAGTTATCCACCCATAAAACACACTCACTGTTAGGAAGGAGAAACAAGGGCTGGAATTTTACCGGCCCGCCCGCCACGGGAATCGGAGCGGGCGAGGGGTGGGGCATGGGAAGGTCCGTTGACCTCGGGCAGGATTTTACGGTTTTGGGACGAACGAGACCGTAGGATCCCACCCATCGAGAAAGTACCACACACTGAAACTGTGAAGTGAAAGGAAAAGGATACTGGGGTGCAGTGAAATGTGACATCACCCAATTCACTCCCTCCACGTTTCACACTTCTGGCCAAATCTTAAATCTAATTTCGCTCGAACATTTCAGTAAACGTGTAAATTTATTGCAAGATTTCCCTTCAGCAGCTCGATTTCGCTCGACTTTAAGCAGTTTCGCGGTAGCTTTGAAACTCTTGTGTTGTTAAATTAACATTGAGATTGTTTGTTCAGCATTATAAAGTGCTCTATCATTTGAATAATCCAACAGAGCTTCTATTCAAAAGATCAAATCAATTAATTATAGAAGCTTAGTGGTGAGTCTAACCTGCTTGAAGTGAATAGTAAATGACACAGAAAATTGATCATACTTTCGCTCTTTAGAAGTCAAGTATTGTGAAAATGGCATTTATGTCTGTCCGTTCAGGAAAAGAAAAATCATTAATAACATGATCAGTGATGTGGAAAAAAAAATCATTGTGCTCAGCCTTAGTCTCTGACGTTTTTCTCTTCAAGCTACAGATAGGAGAGGAGATGTCAAAATTGCAATTGGATGCCCATACACGTTGTACACTGATGTTTGTAGACGTGTAATCATTTTCAATAGACTGTAAATAGACTTCACATTCTGCTATTCATCCTGTCCTCCTCACTTGCTGTACTTGTTTGACATGGTTCACCTCTCTTTGGTCCATCTCTGTATCACTGCATTCACTTGATCCCGGTTCTATCTGTTCCAACATAACCAGAACATCTGCAGTGATTTCTCCTCCTGCCCAATATAGCTTCAGATCTAGCCAATGAAAATATGATTAATCTGTAGCCCATCCTTAATTGCCCTTAAACTGAGTGGCTTTACTAGCCCATTTCAGAAGGCAGTTAAGAACCAACCACATTGCCGTGGATCTGGTGTCACATGTAGTCCAGACGAGGGAAGGAGGGCAGATTTCCTTCCCTAAAGGACATTAGTGAACCAGATGGGTCTTTACAGCAATTGATGATAGCTGCCATGGCTGATATCAGTTTTATAATTCCGAAATTATGGATTAAATTTAAATTCCAGCAGCTGTCGTGGTGGGATTTGAACCCATGCCCCCTGAGCATTAGCTTGTGCCTTTGGATTACTAGCCCAGTGACATTACCACCATGCCATTGTCTCCCCCACATGGTCACGCTACCCCTTTATGTAATAACTCATTGGATCGTGTTCTGCTTTCGAATGCTGAAAACACCAAGTCAACCTCTTTGGGAGGGAACGTTCCCAGCATCAGGGAAGTGGGTATGTAGGCGGGAGAGGGGCTTGGAAAATGGCAACAAAAAAAGGACCAGACCCGTTCCCAACATGTCTCCACTTGTCTAATTTGGAGGAATTCCTAATCAAGGGTTAAAACTTTTCCTGCTGGCGGGATCATCCGGTCTGCCAATGGTGTCCACCCGCCACTCTCCCCCGCTCCCCCACCGCCGACACCTCCCGCTCTCCCCATGGCGGACTCCCCAGAGGCGGAGGGTGTGAGCCATGGAAAAAACATTGATGCTAGCCAATGTCAGGCTGCCTCCACCACCCACAAAACATGTCATAGCCGTAGGCAGTGAGGTGGGAAATCTTATCGAATATCAAAGTTAGATTTCATGCTATCATTTCCATCTCAGCTTCACTCATCATTCTTCATGAACAATCTGCCATAATTAGAATTGTTTTGTGTGTTATAATTGGACGCAGATGACAGGAAATGACCAATAATACAAAATACAAGATGACATAGTCAGGACCCAAGAAGGTGGGCTCCAACTTTAGAACGAGATGCCTTAGATTGAGCACCAAGTGTGGTGCATGTGGCTCCTAAGCTGAACATAATTCAAGCGCTATTTCTGGACAATAAATGCTGGCCTTGTAAGTAATGCCTACATTTCATGATTGAGTAAAAAAAAAGAACTTGTCGTCTGTCACTTACGACTCTAACACAAACTCCATTGTGGACCTCCCCGGAGTCAGCAATCATTGAAGTCAGTCAGAATTTCAACCTTCCTACTCCCACCTCATTGTTCAAAACCCCGTGAAGAATTGCATCTTGTTCAATCAGACGTAACTGGGTACAACGCTGTGATTAATAACATTTGATGAATAACAGAACTGGCCCTGAAGAAAAATAATTGGAGGATCATGGAGTGCTGTTCGCTGTTTATTAATTCGATCTTTTAAGCTAAATTTTTAAATTTTCAAAGTTTATTTTTCAGAATATTTTCACCCCATGTAGATGTGCCAACCTTTAATCTGATTGATGTAAAATGTTTTAAATGGATTTTGTTTTGCTGGTTTTTGTTTCTCTGTCGGTTTCTATGAATTCGCTGCTTGTGCAGTCCGATGCCATTGTTGCTGCTCCGTGCTGGGCATGCCCAGTAAAGATGCTGTGATTGGTTACAGGACCAATGCATGGTGATGGAGATGACATTCTCACCAGAGAGATCGCCCGATCTCTCAGTCAGACTTACTTCAAGGTAATGGCTGGTTCCTTGCTTCACCACTGATCAGCAACTCCAGCCTATTACCAAATCCTTTAATATTGACCTCTTCAGGGCCAGCTCAGTGTGCTCTAACAGCTATGGGAACCAAATTCGCACCTCAATATGCCAACATCTTCATGCACAGGTTCGAACGAGACTTCTTCACTGCACAGGACCTTCAACCGATGCTATACACTAGATACATCGATGACATTTTCTTCCTTTGGACTCATGGTGAACAATCACTGAAACAACTATATGATTGATGCGCGATTAATCCACTCGGGAGGCTAGTTCGTACCCGGGAATAAAGGCTTTTATTTGCAACAAGAATAGAGCATACTGCTTAACAATACTATCCCAGACTAAGGGTCACTAGGAAGTGGCAGTGACCTTTATACTCCTATAAGAAGGCGGAGCCAAACGGAGTGTACCACAGAACAATGCTAACAGGTGGAACACCCCAACCCTAACCCCAACAGTAACAAGAGTAACATATGTACAAGTACCCATAGTGATAACCATCTATGGTTCAGTACCCATAGTGGTAACCATCTATGGTTCACCACAATGATGACATCAACAAGTTCCATCCCACCATCAGACTCTCCATGGACTACTCTCTGGAATCGGTTGCATTCTTGGACACATGCATCTCCATTAAGGACGGTCACCTCAGCACCTCACTGTACCGCAAGCCCACGGATAACCTCACGATGCTCCACTTCTCCAGCTTCCACCCTAAACATGTTAAAGAAGCCACCCCCTACGGAGAAGCCCTCTGTATACACAGGATCTGCTCGGATGAGGAGGATCGCAACAGACACCTCCAGACGCTGAAAGATGCCCTCATAAGAACAGGATATGGCGCTCGACTCATCGATCGACAGTTCCGACGCGCCACAACGAAAAACCCCACCGACCTCCTCAGAAGACAAACACGAGACACGGTGGACAGAGTACCCTTCGTCGTCCAGTACTTCCCTGGAGCGGAGAAGCTACGACATCTCCTCCGGAGCCTTCAACATGTCATTGATGAAGACGAACATCTCGCCAAGGCCATCCCCACACCCCCACTTCTTGCCTTCAAACAACCGCACAACCTCAAACAGACCATTGTCCGCAGCAAACTACCCAGTCTTCAGGAGAACAGTGACCACGACACCACACAACCCTGCCACAGCAACCTCTGCAAGACGTGCCGGATCATCGACACAGATGCCATCATCTCATGTGAGAACACCATCCACCAGGTACACGGTACATACTCTTGCAACTCTGCCAACGTTGTCGACCTGATACGCTGCAGGAAAGGATGTCCCGAGGCATGGTACATTGGGGAAACCATGCAGACGCTACGACAACGGATGAATGAACACCGCTCGACAATCACCAGGCAAGACTGTTCTCTTCCTGTTGGGGAGCACTTCAGCGGTCATGGGCATTCGGCCTCTGATATTCGGGTAAGCGTTCTCCAAGGCGGCCTTCACGACACATGACAGCGCAGAGTCGCTGAGCAGAAACTGATAGCCAGGTTCTGCACACATGAGGACGACCTCAATCAGGATCTTGGGTTCATGTCACACTATTTGTAACCCCCACAACTTGCCTGGACTTGCAAAATCTCACTGGCTGTCCTGTCTGGAGACAATACACATCTCTTTAACCTGTGCTTAATGCTCTCTCCACTCACATTGTCTGTACCTTTAAGACTTGATTAGCTGTAAAGACTCGCATTCCAATCATTATTCATTATTCTGTAAATTGAGTTTGTGTCTTTATATGCCCTGTTTGCTGTTTGTTAGCAGATCTCCCACTCACCTGACGAAGGAGCAGCGCTCCGAAAGCTAGTGGCGTTTGCTACCAAATAAACCTATTGGACTTTAACCTGGTGTTGTTAGACTCCTTACAGTTTGCTCTACCCAGCGACGCACACCCAGACTAACATTAGATGTTGTTGGAGGATCGTCAACTCAGTGAGAGACGCTCTTTGGTCTGCCCAAAACCTGTTGGTCTTTCAGTGCAAGGCATTGGCCCCAACCGAGTGTTGCAGACTGGTACATTCCAAAGCTCAAGACTACGGGCCCGATTTTACCAAAATTTCTGGGCGCGGAATCATGGTAAAGTTGGGTGTCGGGCCTAAAACGCGGTCCAGACCCGACCCAAGGCCAATCGCGCCTTTACCAACGGCCGATCTGGGCGCCGAATCGGTCAGCGGGCCGATTTAAATGCATTTGCCCGTGGCGGGGGGGGAGATGTCACAACCCCCCCCCCCACCCCCACCCCCCCCCCCCCAGGGAAGAGACACCACATCCCCCCCCCCCCCCCCCACTCAGGGAAGAGATGTCAGATCCCCCCTATCCCCCCCCCCTCAGGGAAGAAACGTCACAACCTCCTCCCCCCACCCCACCCCCACTCAGGGAAGAGATGTCAGATCCCCCCCTATCCCCCCCCCTCAGGGAAGAAACGTCACATCCCCCCCTACCGCCCCCCGCCCCCTCAGGGAAGAGACGTCAGATGCCCCCCCCATCCCCCCCCCCCCCCCCCGCCAGGGAAGAGACATCTCATCCCACCCCCCCTACCCCCCACCCACCCCTCCACCCCCCCAACCAGGGAAAGTCAAAGGCAGCACAGAGAGCAGTGCTGTCAGCGCTGCCTTTGACTTTCGTGCTCGGGCGCGCTGAGTGCTGTCGGCCCTATGCGCAGTTCGGTGCTCCGACAGATGCAAATGCGCTAGGCTCCGCCCACTGGGCCCGCGCCGAAAAAAGGCGTATGGGGGCGCTGGAGCGCGGCTGCCGGGCGTGGGTCTGATTTATGACCGCACCCGGCACTTAGAGCCGATTTGGTAAAATCGGCCCCTACCTGCTGAGGGATTGACTAAAGCTTGGAGCAGCCAACAGAGGAACAATGGGAGAAGGTCACTGCCTAAGTCCTATCAGCCACAGTGATCTGAGGGGGGTAGAATTATATAGAAGCCCCTCGGGCTGTATGAATGTATAGAGTGAACATTATACGTATCACAACTGTATGGAAACACTCCAGAGTGCAACCTGATCTATGTAGACCAATTAACTACCTTTGCACCATTTGTAATAACCATTTGAAATGTCTGTTTCTTTGACTGCATTGAAGCAGCTCAGAGTGCAACATGATGTATGTGGAGAATATTATTGCACTGTGTGTGATGGCCATTTTAAAATGTTTGTAATGTTCCTTCAGATGTTTTACAAATAAAGTATATTTTTGCAAAAAAAAAACTTAACCACCAAGCAAGTCTTACCAAATGAAATCCAAACAATATTTGTCTTTTGCAGCATTCATTTTAGACATCTTCACCATAATGCGTTTGTTGTAAATGTCACCCACTTCTTGATGAGTGCCTGTGTGTCTCTCATGTCAGAATCAGTGGCATCTGTAGCAGAGGCGTTATCAAAGGTTGGGCCAACCTCCCAGCAGCAGGATTTCTGCCCAATCCGCCCCAGACCAGCAGCCTTTAAATGCATTTTGATCTCATTAGTTGCTATTTTTATGAATATTAATTTTGAGTTTATAATTTGAATCAAGAGAGTTCGTGGTTAATAATGACCTTATTTAAAAGTCACACTGGCTGCATCATCAAACCGCTGATTATATTCAGCCCCCACCATTAGACTGCCCCCGCACGGCTTAAAGATGTCAAAATTCCAGGAACCCAACCTCCGAGGGCCACAGCAGCGAGATTATTCAGGCAACTTGAACTTGCAACGATGTCTGATACATCCACCTGAACATTGCAGCTGTAAGGATGGCAAAACTGCCAGAAGAACAGAAACTGCTGTCACTGATTGTGGTGAACCATCGTTGGTTCCCACTGGATAGTACTGAGCCAGGGCTGGCCAGCACTACAGGGATGTATATAGGTTACCGTGGGATTGTACTAATGTTGCTGTTGGGTTAGGGTGGGATTGTTACACCTGTGTTTGTTACTGTTGTGGCACATCCCAGTCGGGCTCCGCCTCCTGGGAGAGGTATAAGACTCCCTGCTCGGACGGGACCCCTTCAGTCTGGGATAGTGTGTTAAAGTTCTGATAGTACCATTGTTAGTTAATAAAAGCCTTCTTTTACCGAAGCTTCGAGCCTCGTGTCCAATTGATGCGCATCAATTTTATTAACTAAAATTAAACTCTCGACGGATGAAAAAAAGAAAGGAGAGTATGGAGCAAATCCTCAAGCCAGAACGTCTGACGCTAGATCCACGTGCGGTGGGCGCTTCTAACACCTTCGACCACTGGCTGAAGTGTTTTGAAGATTACCTAGCAGCCTCCGCAGCGGTCACCACAGATGATGACAGACTCCGGGTCCTCCATGCGAGGGTAAGCGACACTGTCTACCTCGCGATCCGTGCGGCCACCACTTACCCGAAGGCCCTCGAGCTTCTAAAGAAGCGCTATACGAAACCTCCTAACGAGATCCACGCTCGTTACCTCCTCGCTACACGACGTCGGCAGTCGGGTGAAACCATGGAGGACTACGCCAATGAGCTCTTACAGCTAGCCAGGGGCTGTGACTGCAAAGCTGTGTCAGCTGAGCAGAGCATGTACGACCTCGCCCGAGGTGCGTTTGTGGCCGGGGTCGGGTCTTCATACATCCGTCTCAAGCTGCTAGAAAAGGGTAATCTCAACCTTACCCGGCCATGGAATTAGCTGAAATGCTCGAGTCGGCTTCGAATGGCTTAGTCCTGTATCCGGAGGACCACGTGGAGACAACGTGGCAGGAGCAGTCGCAAATCCCTCCCCGCCCCTCGGGCTTGAAGTGCAGTGTTATGGCGTGTTCCCATGTGGGCCAGACGATGGCTGCAGCCCCATGCGGCCTGCGGTGCTATTTCTGCGGAGGAGCCAAACATACCCGACAAAAGTGTCCCGCTAAAGCGGTAATCTGTACCGCATGCGGTAAAAAGGGGCATTATGCAAAGGTGTGCAAATCGAAGCCCAGGAGCGGCAGTGCGGCCTGCGACCCTTCAGAACTGGGATCATCACCATAGTCGTCGAAGTCCTCGCGGGGTTCGTCCACGTGCGAGTCCAGGACGATGCCATTGCGGTCGACGGAGTCGGAGGAGGATGACCACCAGGGGTCGCTAAGTTTGGCGCCCTCACCCATGTGCGATTCATGGGGGCGGCCATTTTGGTCGACGATGACCACGAGCGACCAGCAGGGGTCCTCAGCGTCGACCTCAGCTGCCTGCAGTGACGTTCACGGACCAACGGTGGCGTCGATCACCCTGGACCAGGCTAAGCCTCACAGGCTTGATTGTTCGATAATGGATATCCAGGTAAACAATCATGTGCTTTATTGTCTGTTTGACAGCGGGAGCACTGAGAGCTTTATCCACCCTGACACTGTGAAGAGGTGTGGACTCCAGATTCAACCTGCCAAACAGACAATCTCTATGGCATCAAGGTCCCGGTCTGTCGCTGTGCTAGGACGTTGTGTGGTAACCTTGAAAGTACAAGGCACAATTTACGAGCGTTTCAGGCTTCTTGTGTTGCCGTATCTTTGCGCACCAATTCTCCTCGGACTAAACTTTATGGTCCACATGAAGAGTGTGATCCTACAGTACGGTGGGCCACTCCCTTCGCTGGCAGTGGGAGAACAGCTGCAGTCTCCAAATTGCCCAAAGCGCCCCGCCTGCAATCTTTCTACGTTAAAGATCACCACACCCACTTTATTTCAGAATCTGGTACCAGGCTGGAAGCCCATCGCTACTAAAAGTAGGCGTTACAGCACTGAGGATCGGATCTTCATCAGATCTGAGGTTCAGCGACTCCTCAAAGAAGGGATCATACAGCCCAGTGTTAGTCCGTGGGGAGCACAGGTTGTGGTGGTCAAGAGCGGGAACAAACCCCGGATGGTCATTGATTACAGTCAGACCATTAACCGATATACGCAGCTGGATGCGTATCCTCTCCCACGCATATCTGATATGGTCAATCAGATTGCGCAGTACCGGGTGTTCTCCACCATAGACCTCAAGTCCGCCTACCACCAACTCCCCATTCGCCCAGAGGACCGACATTACACGGCCTTTGAGGCGGATGGTCGTTTGTATCATTTTCTTAGGGTTCCATTTGGTGTCACCAATGGGGTCTCGGTCTTCCAGCGTGCTATGGACCGAATGGTGGACCAGAACAGGCTGCGGGCTACCTTCCCGTACCTGGATAATGTCACCATCTGCGGCCATGATCAGCAGGACCATGACACAAATCTCCAGAACTTCTTACGCACTGCATCTCGCCTGAATTTGACCTACAACAGGGAGAAGTGTGTATTCCGTACACGCCGGTTAGCCATCCTGGGATACGTGGTGGAAAACGGGGTCATCGGCCCTGATCCAGACCGTATGCGCCCCCTTGCTGAACTTCCCTTGCCCGCTAGCGCAAAAGCACTGAGAAGATGCCTAGGCTTCTTCTCCTATTATGCGCAGTGGGTCCCCAACTACGCGGACAAAGCCCGTCCGCTTATTAAGTCCACGACTTTTCCACTCACGCCAGAGGCCCAATTGGCCTTCAAGGAATTGAAACACGACATCACGAAAGCCACGATGCACGCGGTAGACGAATCCATCCCTTTTCAGGTGGAAAGCGATGCATCTGATTTCGCCCTGGCCGCCACACTTAACCAGACGGGCAGGCCCGTCGCGTTTTTTTCCCGCACCCTCCAAGGCCCCGAAATTCGGCATTCAGCGGTGGAAAAGGAGGCCCAGGCCATTGTGGAGGCCATCAGACATTGGCGCCATTACCTGGCGGGAAAGCGGTTCACCCTGATCACGGACCAGCGGTCCTTGGCGTTCATGTTCAACAACTCGCAGAGGGGCAAGATCAAGAATGACAAGATCTTGCGGTGGAGAATTGAACTCTAACTACGATATCATGTATCGTCCAGGGAAGCTCAATGAGCCCTTGGATGCCCTCTCACGCGGAACATGCGCTAGTACTCAGGAGAATCGCTTGAACGCCCTCCATAATGATCTGTGCCATCCTGGGGTCACTCGGCTCTACCACTTTGTCAAAGCCCGCAACCTGCCTTACTCGGTGGAGGACGTCAGGTCGGTGACAAGGAGCTGTCTGATTTGCGCGGAATGCAAACCGCACTTTTACCGACCTGACCGGGCACATTTGGTCAAGGCCACTCGCCCCTTCGAGAGGCTGAGTGTTGATTTTAAGGGCCCCCTTCCCTCAACGGATCAGAATGTGTACTTTCTGAACATAATAGATGAGTACTCCCGGTTCCCGTTTGTTGTCCCCTGCTCGGACACATCGGCTGCCACGGTGATCAAGGCATTCCGTGATCTTTTTACCCTGTTCGGGTACCCCAGCTATATCCATAGCGACAGGGGCTCGTCGTTCATGAGCAATGACTTGAGGCAATCCCTGCTCTCATACGGGATTGCCACTATTGGACCACGAGTTACAACCCTAGGGGTAATGGACAGGTGGAACGAGAGAATGCTACAGTCTGGAAGGCTATCCTATTGGCGTTGAAATCCAAAGGTCTTCCAGTCTCCCGTTGGCAGGAGGTCCTCCCTGATGCGCTTCACTCTATTCGCTCCCTCCTGTGTACGGCAACCAATGCTACTCCCCACGAGAGGATGTTCTCATTCCCTCGGAAGTCTTCCTTGGGGATATCTTTACCAGCCTGGTTGACGTACCCAGGACCCGTCCTCCTGCGGCGACATGTAAGGGCCCGCAAGTCCGACCCCTTGATCGAACAGGTCCACCTCCTCCACGCCAACCCTCAGTATGTCTATGTGGCATATCCTGACGGGCGAGAGGACACAGTCTCGATCGAGACCTGGCGCCCGCAGGGGACATAGCAACTCCTGTCGCTCCCATACCCCCAGTGACGAATCCGTTATCCCTTATTTCTCCCCTGGACGTAGCGCGGGCAGCATCGGGACCAGTGCTTAACAGTTTTACTCCAATGCACAGCTTGCCTGAGCCCCGAAGATGGTCGCCACCGCAGGATGTGTCAGGATCCCCTGCACTACCGTCTCATCAGGGTCAACCGGCCTGTGAGTCCGTGGGAGAACAGCTGGACGCCGTTTTGGGGAGAATGCCACCGCAAGTGCCTACTCCGGCGTCACCGCCGGTATTGAGGAGGTCACAACGACGGTGCGGTCCTCCAGACCGTCTGAACTTATAATCTGCTGACATTTTAGTCTGTTTTCGTACCCCGCCGGCCTTTGTTCTCAAAGGAGGGGTGAATGCGGTGAACCATCGTTGGTTCCCACTGGATAGTACTGAGCCAGGGCTGGCCAGCACTACAGGAATGTATATAGGTTACTGTGGGATTGTACTAATGTTGCTGTTGGGCTAGGGTGGGATTGATACACCTGTGGTTGTTACTGTTGTGGCACATCCCAGTCGGGCTCCGCCTCTTGGGAGAGGTATAAGACTCCCTGCTCGGACGGGACCCCTTCAGTCTGGGATAGTGTGTTAAAGTTCTGATAGTTCCATTGTTAGTTAATAAAAGCCTTCTTTTACCGAAGCTTCGAGCCTCGTGTCCAATTGATGCGCATCACTGGTGTCCAATCCCCCCCATGGGCTGCACTCCTGAAATGCCTACAGATTATATTTTCAGAAATCAGAGACAGAACAGATGATCATTTCTCCTTCAATTTATACTGTAATATACTGTAATACTGCTAATACCCCCCTCCCCCAAACATTGCCCATTGTTAATGGGGTGTAACTGGATTTCTAACGATGTTGACCAACTTAGAACTATTGCTGAACAACCTCTCTGGCCCTGGAGAACTAATTTTATATTTATGTAATTTTCTTCATGATAAAAATTTCTTGTTGAATGTAATGAAACTGTTTTTTAAGTTTATGATATCTTGCAATTCCTGATGTTTAAAGTTTTAAAGTTAAGGTTTATTTATTGCTTTCACAAGTAGGCTTACATTAACACTGCAATGAAGTTACTGTGAAAATCCCCCGGTCGCCACACTCCGGCGCCTGTTCGGGTACACTGAGGGAGAATTTAGCATGGCCAATGCACCTAACCAGCAGGTCTTTCGGACTGTGGGAGGAAACCGGAGCACCCGGAGGAAAACCACGCAGACACGGGGAGAATGTGCAGACTCCGCACAGACAGTGACCCAAAATGGGAATTGAACCCGGGTCCCTCGCGCTGTGAGGCATCAGTGTTAACCACTGTGTCACCGTACCATGATGTATGTGTCTCAATCTTAATTTCATTTAGCAAAAAAATATAAAAAGTGAATGATAATCAGTGCATTTTACATCCTAGTTTACTGTCTGTGAGAATTCCTCAATGCGCTTGATTGTTTATCCGGTTTAATAGCATTTACGTTGCTGGAGATTCTCTCGACTTGATGCCAGGTTCAAATGAATACACATCAGAGAGATCACATGATCTTTGTGGGCAACTTCCGCTGAGATCAGCAGCGAGTTTTGTCTCTTCACCACTGACCACTGGGCCCTGGTTTCATTCAACCCACTCCTCCTAATTCTTCGTGCTCTCAAGTTTCACAATCAGTGTTTGACAAAATTGTTTCTTGATAAGAAATACTAATGTTAAACCATTTTAGAACCATAGAAAATTACAGCTCAGAAACAGGCCTTTTGGCCCTTCTTGTCTGTGCCGAACCATTTTATGCCTAGTCCCACTGACCTGCACTTGGACCATATCCCTCCACACCCCTCTCATCCATGAACCCGTCCAAGTTTTTCTTAAATGTTAAAAGTGACCCCGCATTTACCACTTTATCCGGCAGCTCATTCCACACTCCCACCACTCTCTGCGTGAAGAAGCCCCCTTTTTCTAATGGTATTGTCAAAGATGGGGTGGGTGGTAACTTTAATACCCAAGAATAGATTAATTGGGAGTGATTGGGTTGTTGAAATCATTGATTTTTGCATTGTGACCATCTAAGTCATTTCCAGGTTTAAAGCAGACACTTCTGGATGTTTGTGAGTGACCTACTTGTTGCAGCCAGGACCTTAGTGCAGGTGGGTGGATGCTTATTGCAGTCATTAATCGCTTGCTGGGATATTGATTAAATCTTTTTCAATGAAATTTCACTGACCTTTAAGTTTAACATCTGTTAAGCAGGCTTCCCAGGGCTTGGGAAACACAACAGCTAAAGGGAGGTGAGAATAGCTGGGTGGATTGGACAAGTGCTATTTTAGCACTGCTTGTGGATCTGGAGAGTAAGAGTGTTCCCCAGAGAACCATAGAAAAGTTACAGCACAGAAGGTGGCCAGGCAGCCCGAGGATACCCAGGTGCCCTTTCTTATCCCACCTTCCTGCACACAGCCCGTAGCCCTGTAGCTTACAGCACGTAAGGTGCAGTTCCAGGTACATTTTAAAAGAGTTTAGGATCCCTCCCTCCATCATCAACTAGGGCAGCGAATTCCAGACACCCACCAACCTTTGAGAAAAAAGTTTTTCCTCATGTCTCCCCCATACCTACTGCCACTTATCTTGAATCCATGTCCCCTGGTTCTAGAATTCTCCACCTAGGGAAACAATTTTATCCTGTCCACTCTCGTTCTTCCCCTCACAATTTTGTACACTCTATCAAGTCTCCTGTTCTACACCCCCTTGCCATGCACTAATCATCTCTCCTCTCTTTCACAGGAACATTTGCGAAGCAACAGAGGCCATCGACGAGCCAAACCCATGACTCAAGACCTAAAGACATCTCAGACGATGAATCTAATCACAGATTAATGGAAGACCCATCACAGCATTCACCCATATCCCCCACCAGTGCAGAAACACACATCGTGCTGAGACCTAGTTCCAGAGTAGCCTCGAGAGTCACAATCTGGTGAGTGCGTCACACTATCTGAGCCACCGCAGGCCGATGCAGGGACATCCCAGGGTACTGCCCCTCAGAGGACAACCGGAGACCAGGAATCTGCTGCGTCCCAGTCAGATGAAGAGCATCTGGACTTAGCTCGAGCTCAGTTGCAAGAGCCAGAAAGAGAAACTCAGAAACGTAGAGAATGGATGTCTGCTGCACTCCTCGGATTGTAAGGCATGATGGAGAAGTCTGTATTCCCTCAGACCAAGGTGAAAACACCAAGGTCAACACTAGTAGGATGGGAGCCGCCGTGGAGACCTTGGTCCAGGACATTGGTCCTGCACTGCTGCATGAGCTGCACTCCAGCGCTGTGGCACAAGCTAGCATCCATCAGTATAAATCTAGAAGGGCTGAGGGGTGTCTTGATCTCACTCCAGCTGCCTGTTCTCCTTGAGGAGTCAGCCAAGGACCCTTGGACACTCATAAGGAGAAGAAGCAGCAGCTCTACCAGCTGGGGATAGCCATACAGGTGATTGTGGTTGTGCCCAGCTACTCACAATCACCTCTTCTTGTGATCCCATTAGCTCCGTATGTCGAGAAGGGTGCCACTGCCACACAGCAGGACTCTGAAAGCAGGACGAGTGTTAATCACTTGCATAAAATGTTCTCATTATCATGTCTCCTTGTCTATAGCTCTTTGTTATAATGAGGTGAATGAGCCATGGACCTTTCCTGGGCATCGTTCACAGAACCTGTATGATCCATTTATTATGGTCATAGACAGGCTGAACATTGAACAAGTAGAAGCCCTTACAGTTCACATACTAGACTGCTTGTTACCAAGGAGATCTCAGAGCCTCATGAGTGCAGTCGATGATATCCCGCACCTGTGAAAAACTGCAATTCTCAGAAAATCTCAGGGCTCTTGCTTCCTGGTTCACCTGATCACGGTCAAAATTGACAAAGTTATGTACTTTGGCGAAAATGATGTCTGTGACCTCCTGGCCACATTTGTGGTGGAGGCTTGATAGGTCCCACACAGGGTATCAGTGAAGGCCTGGGAGGAGCCACTGTCAGAGAAACTGAACACAGTGGCCATTTTCAATGCCACAGGCAGTGAATGCCCTCTGAGTCCCCGAGGTGCCAAATTCTGCAGAGGGTGGCGTATGTAAGTAACTAGTTCCCCTTGGCAATCGCAGTTTTGGGCACCACTGGCTCTTGCTCATCTGCAGGTAGAACAAGTGCCATCGATATACCCTGGGTCAAGCGAGGCACCTACAAATGACGGCTCTCTGTGGATCTCCCACTACATACAGGGGAGGTCCAGCTGCCCCTTGATCTTGAGGGTTGTGTTCCTCACTTTGCCAAGCCAGCCGCCTCTGCTGCATTCTTCTCTTTCTTCTATCCAGCTTATAAGCCATGTGGCAGACGGTAAGAACGCCAGGGTCTATGTTCCTGATAGTCTCCTCACTGCATTACCAAACAGAAAGATGCATTTGTCTCCTAAGGATCTCTCTTGGTTAAGTTTCCAGCTCCGGCTGCATCTCAAGGCCCCTTCTCACTTGCTAAAGAGTCCAGGACATCACTTGGATGGCCAGTGTTTAGTTACCTTGATACCTAAACAAAGCTCCATCCACCTCCAACCCACCCCACGTGACTGAGTGGTGACAGCTCCAGCCACCCGGCTGCATCCGTGCTCTCCAATAAGGCACAGGTTTGTCCTAACCTGCACCCCAAGCTATGTGGTTAGTTTGGACCATGTGGGGCAGTGCCTAAAGCCTGAATCGCTACAATGCAAGGGGTTCTGAGTGCCTCCCTCGGTGACTGTTCCACGCCCACCTCCCACAAGGGGATCCTTTAACTTGCCCAGTTGTTCCACAGCACATAAAACTCAACTTAATTTGCAATGTGCTCCCAAAGGGTTAAAAGTTCAGGAGCTCTTAGTAGTGCTGTCAAGAATTTGTGTTGCCTGAGTGGGCATAACGGCTTCAGAAGCCAGATTCCAAGCATGTCAATAGAGTTGATGCTGAATGGTCTCAGCTACAGAAGAATGCTCAAACTTGAAATGTTTTTCCAAATCCATGGCCAATTTCTTCACCTTCCTGTCTGTGATGCCTTACTCCCTTCCCCCCACCTGCACTGGAGCCCTTGCTGTGAGGCTCCCCTTGGTGCTGCCATGCAAAACCACCCCCCAACTCATTGGAGCCCTTGTGATGGCACTGCGCTGAAAGGCAGCCGGGAACAGGGTTCATTGGACACCATAGAAAGGGTGCAGAGGAGATTTACAAGGATGTTGCCTGGATTAGGTGGCATGCCTTATGAGAATAGGTTGAGAGAGCGAGGTCTTTTCTCCTTGGAGAAGCGAAGGATGAGGGGTGACCTGATAGAGGTGTATAAGATGTTGAGAGGTATTGATAGAGTGGATTCTCAGAGGCTTTTACCCAGGGCTGAAATGGTTGCCACAAGAGGTCACAGGTTTAGGGTGCTAGGGAGTAGATACAGAGGAGATGTTAGGGGTAAGTTTTTCACTCAGAGGGTGGTGGGTGCGTGGAATCACCGGTAGTGGTGATGGAGACGGATTCGATAGGGTCTTTTAGGAGACTTTTGGATAAGTTCATGGAAGTTAGTAAGATAGAGGGTTATAGGTAAGCCGAGTAGGTAGGGACATGTTCGGCGCAACTTGTGGGCCGAAGGGCCTGTTTGTGCTGTAGCTTTTCTATGTTCTACCTGCAACCCACCCTGAACTCCCCCTGAATCCGCAGCACCACTTCCTTGAATTCCTATGGGGGATCCTTACAAACGATACGCTAAGCTCCGACTTCCCCTCAAAGACTAGGTCGCCAGGCGCACACTTTTTAAAGGCAGTTGTAAATCATACCATTCTGAAGTCACACTGATGTGGCATCTAAAATGTAATGCTTTGAATTTAAGACTTATGTGGTGGGTGGATAATCTTGACGTGTGACCACAATGAAGAGACGCTTACCTTTTAAAATTAAATTCCCGATGTTTGACAGTGGGAAACACGGCCTACCATTGACAGGGGGAGGGAATTATTACGTCCTGGATTTTTGTCATCAGGAAAGATGGTGAGGACCTTCTCGTGAGATTCTCTGATCCCGCCACCAAACACACCCGTCAACATGGGGCATGCCCCAGGCTATTTATCCAGCCGTTGCCTTATTTTTCCTCAAAGAAACCATAAATACGGTCATGAAGGATGCATTTCCAGGGGGTCTGCAGCACCTGTTGCACGACTGTTTAGGAATAATTATTCTTATTGGACATTTTGCAAAATGCTAATGTTGCTAAATTTTGTAGCTGCCTTTTTGACTGTGAAGCAGTCAATTCATACCCACATACAGGTTACGTTAATAACATAAAAAATAAACATTTCAACGTAATTAACTTAACCAATTAGCGTTTTTTATTAATCTATGTTCTGTCTCACGAGGTCTCCAATTTCAATGTTCCCTTCAGATGTCGAGTTCAGCTCATTGCTGGCTCCCCTCACCAGAAATGGGTCACTGATCAATGTAACAGAAAATTACAACTAACGGCCACAACTGATTTTTATTCTTTTTCAACGTATAATTGCTGAAGTCAAGCATTGATTCCAGTAATTTTATGTCAGGCCGACGCACAAATTCATAACATTAAATTTGATTTGTAACTGAGCTAAAAATAGAAACCAAATGTACGCGTTGGAATTGAATGAACAGATGGTTTACCGAGTGAGATTTCTCTCGCGTTTCACACTGCTCAATTAGATCTGAATGTGGAGGCCCATTTCCATGCTCAACTAACTGTGAAAAATTAATGTGTGATTAGAATTAGAAATAGTTGCAAAAGAGATTAGGTTTGCGAATCATAGATCCTAATGCGTGTTGGACATCAATCACTGCAGCAACAGGGGCATCTTGAACTTATTTGGTAGTTTCAGAGTGAAACAAATATTTTCTCTCCAGCATCTTTCTTTGCTTCTGGAACTTAAAATCCCTTAACTTATTAAAATCTGGAGTTCTGAAGGAGTTAAATTCCAAACTAAAGTCATATTGGACTCGAAATGTTAACTCTGTTTCTCCAGCCAAGGATGCTGCCAGACCTGCTTAGTTTTTCCTACACTTTCTGTTCTTATGGGGCGGCACGGTGGCACAGTGGTTAGCACTGCTGCCTCACAACGCCAAGGACCCGGGTATGATTCCTGGCTTGGGCCACTGTCTGTGTGGAGTTTGCACGTTCTCCCCGTGTCTGCGTGGGTTTCCTCCGGGTGCTCCGGTTTCCTCCCACAGTCTGAAAGACGTGCTGGTTATGTGTATTGACCCGAACGGGTGCCGGACTGTGGCGACTAGGGGTATTTCACAGTAACTTCATTGCAGTGTTAATGTAAGCCTTACTTGTGACTAATAAATAAACTTTACTTTAAAAACTTTAACTATTTCAGATTTTCAGCATCCACAGTATTTTGCTTTTATCAAAATTGAGAGATGTCTGCAAAATTAATATGAACCTTATTATTGTTAATTGATGGCAGTCCTTTTTTGCTTGAGATAGAACCTCAGTAATAATTCTTTACACTTCTTATCTGAACAGATTGTAATGTTTTCTCCTGAAACTCTTAGGAAGCATTTGCCGCTGTGTTGTAGTTTTCTGGAATAGATTGCCATCGTCCCATAAAATGAATTTGATTCCTACCACATAGTTGCATGGGAATATCTTGCTGTGATATATTGGAGGCTAGTCCTGGATTTAGGAAGGAAACAATAAGTCCTAAATTAAACAGAAGACGGTAATAAATGATCTTCACATTTGTACTTCTGTCAAAACTTTTGAAATCATGTTCCATAATTCCAATTGCTTTTTTTTTCTGCCTGAACTGCATGTGGTGTTTACAGATCACTGGGCCCAATTTAAATTTCAGTGTGACAGGTTATTCAGTCAGCTGAAATCTAACATTGATAGGTTGTCGCTGAATCACCAAGACCGAATGATGTGGATCCGCTTTCCAGCCAAGGCAAGAAAGATGTGTCAGCATTAATATACCGAGCCTTTGACGGATTCCATATTGAGAATATTGTACACTAGATAGACGATATCTCACAGCGACTGCAAAGCTCACATTGCTCCTTTACGCTTTTTCCCTCCCCGTTATGGTGGGGAGATTTCTCTTCTTGAAGACATGAAATAGTGAAACTATGTCGCAATGAGGATGGTCTATGATACCTGAAACTTAACTCTCTGCAAACTCCATTTACACTCCCCTGTTTTCAAATGGAGCATTGTATGCTTACACATGGCAAAAAACTAAAAGTATAAATTTCTCCCAATATACATTCGGCTTCATGAGATCAGCCGTCTAAAGTAGGAGCACCAGAGACTCAGAACATCCTCAACCAATCAAATATCTAATTTTTAAAAAGTTCAACATAACCAGTGGCACAGTGGTTAGCACTGGTGCCTCACAGTGCCAGGGACCCGGGTTCAATTCCAGCCTCGGGTCACTGTCTGTGTGGAGTTTGCACTTTCTCCCTGTGTCTGCGTGGGATTCTTCCGGGTGCTCCGGTTTCCTCCCACAATCCAAAGATGTGCGAGTTAGGTTGATTGGCCATGCTAAATTGACCCTAGCGTCAGGGGATTAGCAGGGTAAATATGTGGAAATATAGGAATAGGACCTGAGTGGGATTATGTTCGTTGCAGACTCGATGGGCCAAATGTCCTCCTTCTACACTGCAGGGATTCTATAAGCTGATCATTTTAATAGTATGCCAGGGAGCAGTGGAGAATGGTTAGTTTCAATATCTCACTAGATGTGTTCCATTTAAGTAATGATTTACTGAGATTGAGCACATAGTTTGAATTGGTGATTCAGTGACTGGGGCACAAATCTGTACAATAATCATTCAATTTCAAATCTTCACCTAAGTATTCCACGTAGTATTAGGGTATTCAGAGCTGAAAGAGTTGATGTGTGAGACTGGAGAAACAGTAGCGCTGACATGATTATGTCAGAGAAAGTCACATGACTAAGAGTCTCGAAGGAGAATGCTTGACTCAGATTGAGTAATATCTATTGTTCTGGATAGAAATAATTATGTTCTCACAACAAACAGTCATTGTTCAGACATATCTATGTCCCTGCAACTGTTCCTTAGCCAGTCAAAACCAGCATGCAACAGTCCACAAGGGGTTAGAAGGAAAAAAACATGTATATTGGAAGGGTAGATGGAGAGAATGCAGTCGATGTAGGGTGAAATCTTACCAAAACTTACTGTTGGTTCTGGTGCAAAATACGGAGTGTTTTGTGCCAACGGCATCAGTGTATTTTCAGGCCAAATCTTACAGTTCATTAGTATTAATTTCTATTCCCACGAGTTTCATGCCCCTCCAGCAGCAGGCTCCCTCTAATCCGCACACCGCGTAATAATGTAACAGCTGCAAGCTCCATATAACAGCTCCCCAGCACTTGTTCCACAACCACTGCAGGGATGGCAGCCAAGAAGCCAACACCATGCTTCACAGAGGGGGCACTGGCCATACTGCTCAACAGAGTGGCGCAGAGGTGGGAAACCCCTCCAGGAAACGGCCATCCAGCAGGGTGATCACCATGGTCTGGGATGCAGTGGCAGCCCTGGTCAATGCAAGAGCACTCCAGAAGAGGACGGGGCAGCAGTGTTGGAAGAATGATCTTTTTTGCTCAGCCAGGCTAAGTGACACACCCCAGATCTCCCACTGGATACCCCCTCGTACCCCCAACTCTTTCTCTCACTCAGCCACCTTGGTCTTTGCCAACTGCAGGCAGCAGGTACCTCCCTCCCTCCCCCAATCACCATGTTCCCTGCTATGCTCCTCACACTCCAGCTCCCACCCAAACCTCATCACCATCTTAAATGTCAACACTCCCACCTCACTCTCCCGATCCGTGTCATTGTAGGATAAACTTGAGCATAACAGACGTGAGTGGACATGCCATCGGGAGTCATGCCAGAGATCTAAACCCTCACACACTTCGAGGAGAGAGCTCTCAAGCTGGCTGGGGAGGAGGAAGAGCGTGCCTGCACTGCTGGTGAAGTGGGGACAGCAGAGAGACGTGAGAATCCTCAACATATCTGCTATCATTCCTCAAATTTCAAGTGAGTGAACAATGTTCCCTCTGTGTCCCGTGTAATGCACTAATGCCATGTCCCTTCTCTTACAGGTCGATCAGTGGAACAGGCCGGAACACCCTTGCGCTCCCTGGACCGACCAGACTCCAGCAGTGCAGAAAGGGATTTCTCCAAACCCACCATTGAAGAGGCGTCACAGCTGTCACCCACACCCGGCACCAATGCAGATACTCAGTGGGTCCAATAAGTAGGAAGGCCTCTGGGTCACTCACTGGTGAGCACCTCACAGCTGAAGATACACAGCAGGCGAAGGCAGAGGCATCCCAGTGAACCGGCACTCGGAGGGATGCAGGAGCCAGAAACGCTCCTCGGAGTTCAAGACCGATTGGAGGAGTCCCATCACCTTCCACCCAAGGAGATGGTACCATCATTATAACGCACTGAGGCCAACACTGCGAGGCTGGCGTCTGCAGTAGAGACCTTGGTGCAGGACGTGCTCTCCATGGCTGGGGATGTCCATGGTTTCTCTGGCACTGACACTCATGGATTTCCACCAGTGCCTGCACCATGCAGTTAAAGCCCTGCACGTGACCTCAATGTCTAAAGGTGTGAGCTCCATGGACGGCAGAGCTTCTGGATCTCACTCCAGCTGCCCTTCCATCCCATGAAGGAACACAGGGGCCTCAGGAACCTGAAGGGAAGAGGAGCAACAGGAGTATGGCCCGGGGCCCTCCAGCCTGGGACCCTGGGCATCCCCAGCCCATCTGACACACCCCTCCCTGTAGGTGACACATCTCCAACGCCTGACACATCCGTGTTGCCTGAAAGCAGACCTGGACCCTCCAGGTCCCGGCCCCCAGGGCACACCCCAACAAGGTCATCACAGGCCAAAGGGCATGGAAATCAGCAAGCCGAATCAATCTCAGCTGTGGATCCTGGGGAGACACCCAGACACTGTTGGAGGGTGAGGAAGACTAAGAAACCATAGGTACTTAGTGACACGGGTGAATATAGGCACTTTGCAGTAAATTCACCATTTTGTTCTGAATGTTTGTCAATAAATTTCCCTTTGTTCACCCAGAGCCTCCACCCTATCTATTGATGCCAACAAGCTTGGTGGAACCACCACGTTCACCCGGTACATCATCCCTGCAGAGTGTGAGAATGGCAGTCCCTCTTACCCTCTAGCCAGCCCCTAGGGCACTCCCTCAGCTGCGATATGGGCAGGAACCCAGGAAGGAGGACATGGAAAGCACTGCCTGCATACCAACCTTCACAATCCCTTTAAAGCAAGGGGCACCCTGACATGAAGGGTGGAGAAAGCCTGCAAGTGACTCCTCCCGACCTCTCTCCCCAAAATGTCTACTACGGGTCCAGCACCCCTGGCCCTGAGTTGAAACCATCCATGTCCTCTTGTCCTCTCTGGTCCCCCCTGAGCAGTGCACACTGGAAGGGTGCTGGCTGCCTGAGTGCTCAGCTCTGAACCCCCCCCTCGGAGGTGAAGGTGCTAGCATCACGCTGGTGCCAGCTGGATATTCTGTGCGGGCCCAATATCCAGACAGAGTGCTCGCGAATGACATGCTAATGTATTAAAATGAGCTTTCAGCGGTCCCACAGCGTGTTTCAGACCAATCCGCCAGCGAGGGGCTGGGAACATCGGAATTCGGAAACTCACCGGCACGAATCACGCTCTCCAGAGTTTGAGCACACGCCACCATTCCAGCGTACGGAGAGTGCGGGCTAAATATTGCCTCCACAGTGTAGAACAGTTTTAAGTGGATTGCTCGTTCGAAAGAGTTTCAGCCTCAATACCTGAGCTGGATTTGTCCCAGATCCTAGAGCTGTAAACTCCAGGCACGGTGCCACAGTGGTTAGCATGGCTGCCTCACAGTGCCAGGGACCTGGGTTCAATTCCTGGCTTGGGTCACTGTGCAGAGTCAGCGCGTTCTCCCCATGTCTGTGTGGGTTTCCTCCAGGTGCTCCAGTTTCCTCCCACAGTCTGAAAGTCATGCTGGTTAGGTGCATTGGCCGTGCTAAATTCTCCCTCAGTGTACCCAAACAAGAGTGTGGCGACTAGGAGATTTTCACAGTAACTTCATTGCAGTGTTAATGTAGCCTACTTGTGACACAAATAAATAAACTTTAAACTCCACACCTCAACCACTGCAAAATTCCATATGTACTCCCTATGGATCAGCGATCCAAATCCATTCCTTATTTCCTTTATCCATTGTAAATTGGCTTGCTGATAGAATGACTGCACTTATTCACTTCTGGTTATGAGGAGCATTGGCACAGACACTGGCTAGTAATTTATTTTATAGTGACACCCACCATAGAGCACTTACTGTAACAGACAACAACCCATGAATAAGTAGAAATACAACATCTTAGATGTCAATATCATGCTCCAAAATCAGCTTGTAGTAATTACGAGATAGATCAGTTGAGATTATATTTTTTAAAAATTCCACTCTTATTTGCTGACAGATTGTAAGTAATGGATCATTCACGAAGGTAAACGAACAGCTCCCTCCCCCAATTCAGTTCATGTGTACCAGGGAATTTAGACTGCAGCGTGCTGCGTGTAATTGAGACCTTACACTCTGGGGAATATGACATTCTCCTAATTAGTCCATTTAATGAGCACTCTTTATTTGTAATTGAGGATCAGGGACACAGGAGACCTTGAATAAATTATCCCTAATCAGACTAAAGCCTTCTTCGAGCAATGATTGAATTGATACTCAATTGCCCCAAGCTTCAGGACGTTTAGCATTGAAACATAGTCTCCTGAAAGGGGAACGTAACTTGTGAGTTTATAAAGGGGAAATGCATTTCTGAGAAAGGGAGACCCTTGCAAGTGAGAAATGGTGTAATGAATAAATTGTAAAGTTAACAAAGCTCTGGGCTTTTGTGTTCCATCACCAGGCATTCTACCAATCTCCGTCACTTCAGTTCATGCTCGACAGACACGTGACAAACTAGTCTAAGCACAAACTGTCCTCTGCAACGGACATTCTTGAAGCTAGTGGGATATTCAGATAATGTAACAGTAAAATGAATCATTGAAAGGTATTTCTAAATTCACATATTCCATGGGATTTTTTGAATAAATTACATCTGCTTACATTTTCTTTTGGCTTGTTTCTCATTGCTATTGGTAAGACATTATTACTCCTTGATGAGTGCAGTAACCTATTGTTTATTATTACCTGCTTATATTTCTTCTTCTCCTTGCCTGAAGCTGCTGAATCATTGGGTTAATGTTTCAGAAGTATTGGTTGCTCTCTACTGACTTGGCAATGTAGCTGTTGGGTTTCAACCGTGCCTGTTAACAGGCTACTTGGCTATAGGCAGCAGGACACAGTGCTGCCTCTCCTAATGCCCACCCGTGCATTTCCACCATAGGTTTTGACAGGAGTGTCAAAATGGGAACCCAGGCTACCTTATTCCTGATATAATTGTATTGGAGATTCACCAGGATGCTGCCTGGGATGGAACATTTAACTTATGAAGAGAGGTTGCGTAGGCTTGGGTTGTTTTCATTGGAGCAGAGAAGACTGAGGGGCAGCCTGATCGAGGTGTACAAGATTATGAGAGACATGGACAGAGTGGATAAGGAGCAGCTGTTCCCCATAGTTGAAGGGTCAGTCACGAGGGGACATAGGTTTAGGGTGAGGGGCAGAAGGTTTAGGGGGGATTTGAGGGAAAACCTTTTAACGGCACGGTGGTACACTGGTTAGCACTGCTGCCTCACAGCACCAGGGACCCGGGTTCAATTCCAGCCTCGGGTCACTGTCTGTGTGGAGTTTGTACATTCTCCCCGTGTCTGCATGGGTTTCCTCTGGGTGCTCCGGTTTCCTCCCACAGTCCAAAGATACGCGGGTTAGGTGGATTGGCCATGATAAATTGCCCCTTAGTGTCAGGGATTAACAGGGGAAATGTGTGGGGTTATGGGGATAGGGCCTGGGTGGGATTGTTATCGGTGCAGACTCAATGGGCCAAATGGCCTCCTTTTGCACTGTAGGGATTCTATGTTTCTATGATTCTATGAACCCAGATGACGGTGATGGGCTGGAATGCGCTGCCTGGGAGGGTGGTGGATGCAGGTTGCCTCACATCTTTTAAAAGTACCTGGATGAGCACTTGGCACATCATAACATTCAGGGTTATGGGCCAAGTACTGGCAAGTGGGATTAGATGGGTGTTCACGTGTCTCTGTGTAGACTCGATGGACTGAAGGGCCTCTTCTGCACAGTATGATTCTATGATTCTATAATTCTGGATCTCTAAGATCATAGTGTAGCATTCCAATAATGTTCCAACTGTGATCAATTAATTCAGCACAGATCAGGGACCCCAGCCAGTAACCTCTCTCATTTTTAATCACTGAGTTAGTTAAGGAGATTAGTAGCTGGTTTGCTCGGTACAAGTTAACAACATTTAACAATAAGGAAATAATTTGAACATATATGCTGATTCTCACAACTTCGGTACATCCCTGATCACTTCACAGTGAGTGAAGAAATTTTTTCATTGTAGACACTGCTGTAAATAGGGAAAAATAATGGCAAATTTGCAATCTATTTTAGTGATATCAGCTGTGGGATAACGGTTAGCCAGACACTAGGAGAACTCTGGGGCTTTTCTTCATCACAGAGTCATTGGGTGGAATTTTCAGATCATGTAAAGGCCTGTTGATCTTGGGTGGGATTTTCCGGTTTTTGGGGTGAACGTGGCTGGAAAATCTTTGATGAGAGGGCTTCAATTAAGCACATCGCCCAAAAGATGGCACTTCTGACAATGCATGCTTGACTGACGTGTCATTCTCAATGATGTGCAAGATTGGGGCACGAATCTACGTCTTTCTGACTCAGAAATAAGTGTGCTACCACTGAGCCAAGGCCGAGATTCAATCATCAAAAGAGATACCTTCATTTCCAATTTAATTCTCCAAATCAATAGTTTACTGTCACTGTCTTCCTGCTCAATATATTGTTATTTAATGAGAAATGAGGATGAAAGCTATTACATTGGTCCATTGTTTGTGGAGGTCAAGGCTACGTCAGTCAGACTCTTTCCTAGTTACAAATCTTCCGATGGCTAACGACATGAGTACATCTTTAACTCTCAAATGTCACAGTGGGTGGGACTTTATGGCCTCGCTTGAGTGAGACTGGACATTTCAACGGACATTTCCATTGTCCACCCCTCACCCGCTCTGATTCCGTGGTGGGCGGGGCAGTAAAATTCCGGCGAATGTGTCTCTCTGTACTTCCTGCTTCTATTTCAAATTTCCACTTTTTGTATCTTTTTCTTCTCAATGTGGCAAAATCTACAGTTGCTGGAAACCTGAAATATTAACAGAGAATGCTGGAATGAAGGCAGGTATGTTTTCACTGTACAGATGCTGCCTGGCCTGTTGAGTGTTCGCAGCATTTTTCTGTTTAGATTCCTTTTTATGAGTTATGAATCTGTCTATTTCTTTTTTGACCTCATTGAGCGAGCATATTATTCACCTCACTGACTCTCAGTCTCATTCCTCTGTACACTTGCAGATAGAAATCAAGTGTCAAATTAGCTACCATGTTTGCACTTCAAATACTATTACTGCCTTTACTAAACTAAAATAAAATGATTCTTTTAATTCAATCTACGTTAGTTTTTTTTAATGCATTCTCTGATGTGGTTTTCTCAAGTGCTGAATGTACACGACAAAAAAATCACCTTTGAAAGCTTCTAGTTTATCACATTATCTCAATCTTCCCGTCTCCGAACCCATCATGTGCTTAGAGTGTTCTGCATAACATAATCCTATTACAGGGCCAGTCGAGCCTGTGTGAGACACAGGCTACATAATAAACGGGCTTCTATTTCTACGCTATATAATCAGGCCAAATTAAAATTGTTTATACAGACAAATTGCATGGAGTCTTCGACAAAACGTAACCAATAAAATACTGCAAATCTTTCAAAAATAAATTATTAATTTCAGTTAGATGCTGATCACAGTCAGTGTGGGAAAACAGTCTGCTTTTTGTGTGGATGACACACCAGCAATGTTGCAATTTGAATTCAGTGACAGCATTCTTGTAGCAACACATGTTTTCTTTAACAAAGCCAATACAGGCTGAAAATATCATTTGGGTCACAAAATAAAATAGGAGTCTTTTATTTTTATCTTTTTATTGTGAAAATCGGATCATGCCCTGAGTGTAAAATTTCCAATACTAGTCTTAAATGGTGTTGGAATAAAAGAAATTGTTTAGAAAATTTTAAAAGAAATCTGGAATAGAGCAGTAATTAATTATTAGGGAGCCGATTATAACTCCCAGTGGTTTACCAGCCATGGATACCAGGTAGTTTCCAACCTGCTGGATAGTAGCATGAGGCCCGAGCTTTTTTTTTTGCTGCCAGTCATCATCACTCTGCTGCTATTCAATTTCTTTTCTTTCTGGAGTGGGAGCAGCCGCAGGTTGCAGGGAGATATGGAGAAGGGACCTTTGGGAAGGTCTGAGAGAATGGGAGAAGTCCAAGGTGGTGTGTGGGGGAGGGGCGCAGGGTGGGGTGGAGGTGTGGGGTGTACTGGTGTAAATCTTCCTTTTGGTATCCAAGAGGAGCACCCCTGATCCAGACCTCTGCTCCATACTGCGCCTAGCTTTGAGTTTCTCCACATGGTGGATGATATAGTGGTCTTGTAAAAGATGCAGGGGAGAATAATTCCTGGTTTAAACAACTGCAACAATACAAATGAGCTCAAGCATCTTGGTGTTTAGGGCTTCACAGACTTAGGAGTGATCTGTAGAGCTCTGTAAAATAAATGAAGGGCTATATAGCTTGCCTAACGATAAATTACTCCAGTTTAACAGATTGAGCAGGACCAGCAAGTTGAAACCATGCCAGTCTAGATATTAGGTGGTTCTCATTTTCCCAGAGTGTAGTGAGACTTTGGAGTACATTATGAGTGTTGGGAGCTGACTTTCTCAAGAAGGCTCTAAGCCATGCCTGACTGGGGTACAGATTGCATCATATAGAAAGTAAATGTCTTTACAGGTCTTATTTGGCATTGCAGGCTATGCAGATGATCATAGAAATCATAGAAACCCTACAGTGCAGAAGGAGGCCATTCGGCCCATCGAGTCTGCACCGACCACAATCCCACCCAGGCCCTACCCCCACATATTTACCCGCTAAACCCTCTAACCTACGCATCTCAGTGGCAATTTTAACCTGGCCAATCAACCTAACCCGCACATCTTTGGACTGTGGGAGGAAACCGGAGCACCCGGAGGAAGCCCACGCAAACACGAGGAGAATGTGCAAACTCCACACAGACAGTGACCCGAGCCGGGAATCGAACCCGGGACCCTGGAGCTGTGAAGCAGCAGTGCTAACCACTGTGCTACCGTGCCGCTTAAAATTACAAAGGGATATTGATAGATTAGGTGAATGGGCAAAACTGTGGCATGTGTTTTTCAGGCAACTGTAAGCAAGCATGAGGTTATTCATTTTGGACCGAAAAAGAATAGATCAGATCACTTCTAGATGGTATGAAGTTATATACAGTAGATGTCCGAAGAGGGGTTCAGGTGCATAGATCTTTAAAATGCCACCAACAGGTGCACAAAATAATCAAGGCGACTAATGGAATGCTGGCTTTTTATCTCGAGGACCGGAGTATAGGGACACAGGTCTAACCATGGTTAGACCTCACTTGGAGTACTGTGACCAGATGTGGGCACCACACCTCATTGGCCTTGGAGAGAGTACAAGGCAGGCTTACAAGAATAATACCTGGACTTCAAGGATTAGTTATGAGGAGAGATTAGACAAATTAGGCCTGTTTTCTCTAAAATTTAGAAGGTTGAGGGTGATCTGATCAAAATCTTCAAGATATTAATAGGAAAAGACATGTGATAAAGATGAACTATTTCCACTGGTTGGAAGTCAGAGCCATGCAGCTGACTAGGGATGGGTTAAGCAGCCAGTGAAAGAAAGGTAAATGCTCAGGATTCAGGGGAGCAGGTGGGAAAGGTGGGTAGGAGGTCTGACATTGAGTGAGGGGGAAAGACAGAAAAGGCAGCTGTAATTAGACATAGGCAAGAATGAGGGAAATGGGCTCTTCCTCAGTGAAACACCTGGCACAGCAGAGCTGCATCAAAAAGTGAAATACTCCGATCTTTCACCCAGTCTCTGGACAAAAAGCCTTTTGGCTAAGATCAAGTGTAGTATTGACATCTTGCACTTGGTTGAAGTCATGAGGTTACATTGAGGCTTCATTTGAAGCAATTTTTAAAAATAGCATCTCGGCCTTTTGGCTAAGATGCAAATGAGATCAAGCCTTGGAGAAGGTGCAATGCCTGCTCCAATCAGCTTGGAACATGTAGATCAAGCCCAAGACAGGAAGTGGGAAACCTGTCTTGACAGCTTGGGTCGGGAATGTCTCACTTGCAGAGACTTTGAATTGGACTTTGATTGGATTGAATTGGATATAAACAAAAACATAAACAAATAAAAAACATCATGGAATGCTGAAACCAAAAGAGAGAACTTTAACAAAGGGTCATCCGGACTCAAAACGTCAGCTCGTTTCTCTCCTTATAGACGCTGCCAGACATGCTGAGATTTTCCAGCATTTTCTCTTTTGGTTTCAGATTCCAGCATCCACAGTAATTTGCTTTTATCATGGAGTGCTGGGTGCTTTAATTATTATTTTTTTAAAATACTGGAATAATGTGCAAATAAAGTCTCCAGAAATAAAACATTGAAGCAAAAGAATGTTTAAAAACCAAGAGATAGTTGACTTTGCTTCTTTATATTCAAACAGAACAAAAGAATTAACATTCAAATGCTCCTAATATCTCGAGCTGGGGTGAGAGGCAGCTACAGGCTCTCAATATTTCCTCATATCACAGGCTTCTCTTATCTGAAATGTATAGCTCTTTATTATCAGTCCAGTGCAGGCAAGGAACACAATACTTCTCAATTCATGTGGATTTTTAGTTATGACATCCAACAATGGCTTAATTGGTGAAATGTTTCCTCAGTGCTAATCTATGTCACCATTTGCATTTATAAAATAACAGTTGACAGCAGAAATGTAATGTATTTGTATTTAAGCATCCTGTGAGGTGGGCATCATTAGGCATGTGTGTTACTGATGATCATTTACATCATTAGGCTTAGCACTCTAATGATTAAGAGCATCGTATGCCATTGTTATTTTGAAGGTTAATCATTAAAATTAATCTGATTGAACATAAAAGGCTGCAAATTCATACCATTATTTCCAGTAGTGTATTGCAAAAAGATCAGAAACAACAGCAGGAGGAGCCATCACAGTTGATCTGATTGTGACCTTAACTCCTACCTGCATGTGCCACATAATCCCTGACTCTCTTGTCAATCAAAAATCTAACTCAGCCTTGAATGTAATCAATGACCCAACCACCACTGCTCTCTGGGGAAGAAAATCCCAAAGACTGGGCTTGCAAAAGACAAGGCTTTTGCAACCATCTTCACTGGTGCCAGTACCTCATGAATTGAAACCCATTCCTCCCACAACATCCTTGACCCATGCATCCAATGATCTGATCTTAACCAATGCCAATTGGTTTGTTGCTGAGCTAGTAATCAAACATTATTACCTTTGGAGGTTCTGCTTTTTAATCTAGTCCCTAGCTGCTTATACTCCCTCAGCAGAACTTCTTTCTTAGTCCTACTTATGGTGTTGGTACCCACTTGGACCACAACAACTGGATCCTTCCCCTTCCACTCTATTTCCTCTCCAGCCCTGAGGAGATGTCCTTAATCTTGGCACCAGGCAGGCAACACAGAGAATTGTGTCCATGTCTCTAACTATACTGTTCCCTACTACAATGACATTCCTTTCTGTTCACCCCACTTGAATATCACTTAGCATGTCATTGGCTTTGGGTACAAACAACATTTAAACTTTTGTACTTATGTACTCAATTTCCAAGCTTTAATAACTTGTGCACAAGTGAGAACACGGTGCAGCACAATGCATTGCAAGGTGTTCTGTTGATACGAACAATGTAGCAGTTATAGTCAACTACAGCAAATGAGAAACGAGCAGCCTTCTAACCCTTCATTCGCATACATATCCACCAATCAGAGCATTGCTTTTTGCCCTTTCTTATCCAATACAAAACTGTCTCCTGCTAATCTTCATTAGCATAATATATCCCCATATCTTGCTGTTTGGTTTTTTTTATGGAATTGTCTTATTTTCCATCTCTGGTGAAGGCTGGGAATGAAACTTTTACAGAACTTACATAAGGTGAAGATTAGTTGCTTATCCTGAATATACAAGCACTGGCTTCACTGAAGGCCTTGTATGCTGATAGCATTTTCCATTACTTGAGAGACTTTTTTTTATAGTTATGGAACTTTAATTTTCACAATTGTTGTAATCTAACTTCATCAAGCACATTCCACACAAGCTACAAGAACCTTGAACCCTTTGGACAATTGCAAAGGCTGAGGCTCCTCTGGTCCCCATACCTGCCTCTCTGATAATCACAGCCTCCTGTCCCTAACCACAGGCCAAATCTGAAGTCTAAGGGTTGTGACTGCCTTCTGGAACAAAGTTCCTGGGTAACTTTTCCCATCCCTGACGCATCACTGTGTCCAAGGTTCAGGCTCCAACTCACCAACTTGGAGCTGGAGTTTCTCGAGCTGTAGTCATTTCCTCCAGATGTGGTTGCCATGGGTCACATTGGAGTCCACCAGCTCTCACAGGCTACAGCTGTATCACCTGCCCTGCTACTTTTATTTTGTTTTTATTTAATTAATTAAGTTTAAAGTTTAGAATATCACGCAACGATTATCTTATATTATGGAACTTAATCAATTATAAATGTAATATATTGCTTCTATCTACCGGTTTAAACTCCTGCCTCAGCTTAGAGGGAAGAAAAACTTAAAACTGACCAAAATCTACCTGCACACCTAATTAATGCCTCCAGGTTTCCGCTCTCAGGTCTGGCTGTCTCTGGTCCCATTTCTTGGACTACTTCTTTTTGCAAAAAAACAGAACAACATCTCTTTCACAATGCTGAACTCCCACATTTAGCAAATTCCCAGATCTAAGCACTCGATTTCACTACACTCAATCTCCGCTGCCGTCTGTGTGTGACTAAAGTGAGATTTTTTTTCAGTATTCTTTTGCTCAGTTCGAGTCCCAGAAAAAGACAACCGTTCAGTTCAGTTGTGCAGATGGTTTTAATTGGTGGATTTTATTTCTTGGTATTTGCCAAGTTTCGCCCAGATGACGAGGGAGGATGACGGACACGTGTGTGATACCAAGGATCAAGGATGACAGATGAGGTCCAGTTGACGGGACAGAATTAGGACAAGTCTGAGGAAGCTAAAATGCTGCAGTTCCATCCTTGACCTGTTCACTGTCTGAAAGTTCAATGCCGGCAGAGAGTGTGACATGCATCAACGTACTCTGTTCACTTCGATGATACGTCACCGCCAGTTCATGGGAACACATATCTATCACTCTGGGACACCATGTCAGAATGAATTTGGCTGAGACATTTTAGCACCGCGATCCATATTCATGCTCGACTGGCTGGGGACTCCCTCATGCATTTAATTTATTCCTCAGTAAAAGTCACAGTGGATGGAAAGCAAAATGCTGCAAATGCTGGAAATCTGAAATGAAACCAGAAAATGCTGCAAGTACTCAACAGGTCATCAGCATGTGTGACAAGAGAGACAGAATTACAGTGTGGGGGCGGGGGGTGGGGAGGGCAGTGGAAGGAAGAGCGGTACACTCTCCCTCTTCAATCAGTTGGTATGTCGCCAACTTTAAAACTGCCTGCCCGGCAGTAACAATAAGCTGGGGGCAGCCTTAACCAGGTGACAGCGGGACTTCTGGCCCTCAACAGCAGCCAGACAATCTGATTGGCCAGCAGCTGAGTAGTCCCAGCAGTGCCAGAGAACAGTAGTAGCCGTTGATGGGACTACAAGGAGTCACAAAAGGAAAGAAGATGGATACTGGACCTCAGAGTGACTCTGGGGAATTTGGTCAGTGAAGCTTTGAACAAGGGTCAGGGGAGACTTTTAAAGGCAGGTTCGGGGCGGAAGAGACAAAAAGGGATATACAGGCTTGGGGCGGTTGCCCTTTGATAGGCACAGGGCACCCCCCCCAAAGAAGGTACTCTTCCCACCTTTTAGTCAGGCTGTTAAAGTTGCATCCAATGGCGGCAGAGGTGGAATGAGGCCATTAAATGGAAGTCAATATATGTGTGCAGCAAACAGTGTTAGCGAAGTAATGGATTCCCCCATAGGGGAAATGGGGCCAGAGTCAGTCAGACCTGAGAGCTTTCGCATGGCACTTATGCCAAAGTTAACAAGTCAAGAATTCCTATGAGACTACAATGTGGAAATGCCAGTATTGGACTGGGGTGGACAAGTTGAGAGGTCACACAACAGGTTATAGTCCAACAGATATATTTGAAATCACAAGCCTACGGAGTGAGATGCACAGGCATAGAATATACCAGCAGATTGACGATAGCCCGACACTAACAGGTAATAAAGAATATCAATGGATAAGTACAGACAGTGTAGAGCAGTGTAGGCTGGCTGAATAACAAGTCTTTACAGGTACCATGGTGTACACGGGATGTACTTATGCATCTCGGCCAACGTAGTCTACCTCACACGCTGCAGGAAAGGATGTCCTGAGGCATGGTACATCGGCGAGACCATGCAGACACTACGATAACGGATGAATGGACACCGCGCAACAATCGCCAGGCAGGAGTGTTCCCTCCTAGGGGAACACTTCAGTGGCCAAGGACATTCGGCCTCTGATCTTCAAGTAAGCGTTCTCCAAGGTGGCCTTCAAGACGCACAACAATGCAGAATCGGTGAGCAGAAACTGATAGCCAAGTTTCGCATGTGTGAGGATGGTATTAACCGGGATCTCGGGTTCATGTCGCACTACATGTCACCCCACCATACTGTTCTGTGGGGGAATTATCTCCCTCCCTGTCCTGTTTTGACACCATGCACACCTTGATTACGGGTGATGATCTCTCTGCCTGAGTTAGTTTGCATAGTGTTTAGTGCCATCTTAACTCTTTGATTATTTGTAATTATCTCTCTGCTTTAAAATATTGGTTCTTAGGTCATCCCATCACTTGTTGTACAGCCTGTCGACACTCTACACATACTGATTATACTTAACTGCTTGCACATATTTATTAGCATCCGTGATTAGCTGTAAAAACTTGTTATTCAGCCGGTCTACACTGCACTACACTGTGTGTACTTAGCCTTTGACACTCTTGATTACCCGTGAGTATCAGGTTATCATCACCCCACCTCTATATTCCGTGCCTGTGCACCTCTCTCCACTTCACCTGACGAAATAGCAGTGCTCTGAAGGCTTGCGATTTCAAATAAACCTGTTGGACTATAACCTGGTGTCATGTGACCTCTCTCATTTTATGAGACTACAGAAGAATCAACATGCAGATTAAGCTTAAATGCAACTACATGCTTTATCAAGAAAAGCCTCAGCTGTGCAAAGAATTTGTTGTATATGTAAGCCCTTATGAGAGTGTTAACCAATTAAATGTTGCCATGGAAACATAAAGGAATGCAACAATTCAAACTAAATGCTGGATGAGTAGAGAAAAGCAAAATACAGCTGAGCTGACCAACAGAATATTCTTCACAAAGCCTTGGAGCAAAGAAAGAGCTGGAGCTCTTTTGTAACCTGTAAAAATGTCAGTTGACTTGCCTGCAATGTGTGAGGCAGTAGGTTACAAACTTACAGGAGAAATCAGAGGCCAGTAAAAGCTGGCAGCCTCCCTGTTGCCTAGATGGGAGGGGGGAATGGGGGTGGGCAGGGATGGGGGTAGGGTCACCTGCGGCCTACAAGGCCCCTTTGTGAATATATCCCCCCACCCCCTTGCCAGGGTCTTTCTGGCGTCCATGATGCTGCTTCCTGGTGGGTTTGCTGGGATTGAAGAGCTGCCCGTCCTCCAACAGGCCAGAAGCTCTTGGAATCGGGAGTTTTTTCCTGAAAGAGATGGGCACCCCAAAGCCAGGCAGTTAATTGTCTGACAGCAACAGAGTCAGGTCAGGGTTCCAGAAACGACCAAGGCAGGATTGCCCCCAGCTTTCTGCCCCGCCATCACCAACAATAAACTCAGCCTCTCGTTTCGGTTTAAAGTTTAGAATTTCTTCAGCCAAATACAGGCCTGGGATATTTCAATTCCCTGGCCTTATAATTGCACGATTGAGTTTCCTACTGAATCCACTGGAAACTTCCCCAATTCCAGAGAAACAAGCCACTCAGAGGCCTATTTAAAACAGGCATTGCACCTTTTAAAGAGAGATTTTATTCCCCTCTGGCTTCTTTGGACTCGGAGGTGTTGAGAGGGGAATCTATGAAATGAGTGGTAAGCAACCTCTCAAGTTCTCTGGAACCTCCTTGAAAGAAGTGAGAGAGAGAAAAAAGAAATCTTGTTCCCCAACAGTGTCAGAAGTTTGGAGATTTAGCAAAATTGTGCAAGAGAAAAGGGATCGCAGGTTATTGTTTTGTTTTGAATAAAGTGGCGGTTGGGGGGTGGTTTGCAGGTGATTTTAAATTTTAAAAAGACAGATTTTAAATCGCGCAGGACAGAGTCAGAAAATAGGGAGCTGTTGATCATGGTAACCATGGATAGCTAACAATGCATAGTCAGGGTGAGTGCAGCAAACAAGTGAAATGGAAGCACTCTTTAATCTCCAAGTAGTCTCACAACACCAGGTTAAAGTCCAACAGGTTTATTTGGTAGCAGGAGCTTTCAGAGCGCTGCTCCTTCATCAGGTGAGTGCAAGATTTGTTTCACAAACAGGGCAGATAGAGACACAAACTCAATTACAAGATAATGGTTGGAATGCAAGTCTAATCAAGGTAATCAAGTCTTTATAGGTGCAGACAATGCGAGTGGAGAGAGGGTCAAGCACAGGTTAAAGAGATGTGAATTGTCTCAAGCCAGGACAGTTAGTGAGATTTTGCAATCTCCAAAATCAATTAATCAGGGGAGCACAGAAATCCTATTAAATGATATTAATGAGTTTATGTCTCTACGTTTTCTTACAGGTCTTATCAGTTGATGAAGCCAATGAGGCCAATTCTACAAAGTGTTGCTGGATGGATCATCACTGGCTGGGACTTCCATTCTGGGGTCCAAGTTATCCCTAGGATCTTGGTTTAACTATATTTCGTTATTATTATTCATTAGCCTGTGATTTCTGTACAGAGTCAGAACCTCTGTTAAAAATGACAAAAATGAGGTTCAAGTTGGTAATGGATTTCTTGGCTCCTGCTGGGTGGGGGAGGTTAACATTTCTAATGGGAAGAGGCTAAAATTGGTGGGGACATAATTGACTCTTTCTTTATTCATTCACGGCTGGGCCAGCATTTATTGTCCATCCCTACTTACCATTGAGCTGAGTGCTTTGCAAGACCATTCAGAGGGTATTTAAGAGTCAAAGACGTTCCTGTGGATCTGGAGTCACATGTAGCCAGGGTGAAGATTTCCTTCCCTAGATGTGTTTTTACGACAAACCACAATGGCTTCATAGTGATGATTAGACTTTTAATTCTATCTTCCATGGCAGGATTCAAAACCTGGTCCCCAGAGCATTACCATGGGTCTTTGGATTACTGGTCCAAAGACAATACCACTACACCATCACCTCTCCCGATTCAGTAAGTTTCCTTTTTAATCCTTCTTGTATCAAGGTCACTTGCTTCAACAAATCCAATTAGCGTGTTGTCCATGACATTCAAGTCAAACACGCTTTAAGCTGATTTACAAACATGCTAATAACAGTGTCACTTTAGAATGTGTTTAAAGAATACTCCAAGAAGTACTCCACCTGGTGGTGAGAGTTAATATTACCAAATTGGTATTCTGTGTTGCAGTCAGAAACTGTCATTATCAGCAGATCATAGAAATCATAGAAACCCTACAGTGCAGAAGGAGGCCATTCGGCCCATCGAGTCTGCACCGACCACAATCCCACCCAGGCCCTACCCCCACATATTTACCCGCTAATCCCTCTAACCTACACATCCCAGGACTCTAAGGGGCAATTTGTAACCTGGCCAATCAACCTAACCCGCACATCTTTGGACGGTTAGGGGATGATTTTAACCTGGTTCTTTCAGTAGAAGCCAGGTGGCTGAGCAGTTGAAACCAGTCGAGTGACTTACAAGCTCCCTCCCTCCAGTCTTTGATGTTAACCTGCTGTCACAAGCAGGCAGCAGGGCTACCAGTCTGAAACCCCTGGGATCCATCAGATCCCTTTTCAGTGACACAGAATCTCTGCAGTGCAGAAAGAGGCCATGTGGCCCATCACCGACTCTACCTAGACCCACTCCCCTGTCCTATCGCCGTAATCCCACACATTGATTGTAGCCAATGCACCTAACCTGCACATCTTTGGAGGAAACCGAAGCACCCGGAGGAAACCCACACAAGGTGCAAACTCCACACAGACAGTGACCCGAGGACGGAATCGAACCCAGGTCCCTGGCGCTGTGAGGCAGCAGTGCTAACCGCTGCACCACTGTGCCGTCCCACCTTTGGTGCCAGATGGTGGTTTCCTGTCGTCCCACATTCTGTTGCTCCCCTGTACAGCTGTTGGGATTGGATTTGTAATGAGACCAGGGAGCTAAAGCTGCCTGGGCTCGACACTCTCATGGATTGGGGAATTTGGTGCAGGCCTGAGGCCACAGGCCTCCTCAAAGCCAATTCACACTTTGGGCTAAAGCTGGTATCATTGTTCACTGCTGGAGCTAAGCACTGTGCTGAAAACGAGTTCTACTCTTCAAGTGATCATCCTAAATATAAGGGGTCACTCATGTTAGGACAGTGATGAGGGGTGGGATTCTCCGGCCACACTCGCCTCAAAACCAGAGAATCCTGCCCGAGGTCAATGGACCTTTGCATGGCCCACCTCCCGCTGGCTACAATTCCTGTGGCAGGCGGGACAGGAGAATTCCGGACAAGGAGAAAACTTTTCTCTCAGAGGGTCATGAGTTTTGGAACACTGTTCCTCAAAAGGCAGTGGAAGCAGAGTCTTTGAATAGTTTTAAGGCAGAGGTAGATAGATTCTTGATAAGCAAAGGTTGAAAAGTTATCAGAGGTAGGCGGGAATGAGGAGTTCAGGATACAATCAGATCAGTCATGAATGGCCTACTCTTGCCCCCAAGTTGTATGTTTACATGTAGTTAGAAAAGTGAAGATTACTTTTCTTTTCTGACTGAATCATGCAGTTATTGCAGTGAATCATTTTATTTATTAAAGGATATTTGAAGTATTATCTGTAGCTAAGAGATAGACACTGAAGAAATATCTGTCTGCAAACATTAAACTGACCTGATGGTGGAACATTGGCCCATTGATGCCATCAGTAAGAATGATCTGCAGATATGAATGAAGAGATTTCAAATAAAGATCAGAACTTGAAGTAAAGACAAATAAAAAGGTTAGTTTGCGGTTCATTGCATTAGCCATTTTGATTAATAGTTTACTATGAAGTACAGACAGTTTTTCTCTTATTTGGAACCAATAAATTGGGTCGTGATTCTGTAAGTTGATGAATTGGTGCCACAAATTCTCCAAATCCATTAATTTAATTCAACAAAATAATTTGACACCTTTTCCAAATTCAACCTTTATCTAATTTCTTCAGAAAATTGGTCTTTTATGTAAAGAAGCAGTTGTTTGATGTATTAAATTTCAAATGGTACATAAAGTGTAGAGGTTAGTGTCAGTGGGGAGGCTGACAGCAGCCAGTATTTAATCACAGTTCATATTCTTTTCTATGGGCTAAATTGCACACACATTTAGCTTAATAAGTTTATGTTGTGCCTCAGTGTTTTGTATTGACACATTTAACATTTTTAATTTATTGTCTTCACATTTTCGGCTTTCAAGTGTTTTCAGTTCTTTGTTGAATGGTACCATAAGATCTTTTACATCACAAGAGACCAGATGGGGTTTAGTGCCTTGCAGAAAAGTAACACTTGCGACAGTGCAACACTCCCTCAGTACTACACTGAAGTGCCAGCTTCAGGGTTATGTGCTTTGGTCACTGGACCATTAAAAAGGCTTATTAGAGGTGAGAGGTACATTGTGCATAGGGTTTTTGGCTTGTATTCTCCAGCTGTAACCTTAAATGCCAAAAGCCCAGCACAGTGCTTCCACAGATGCAGTCTAAGCTAAGATATGTCAAAAGCACCTCACCCACAACTTGTACAGAGTTCGTGGTTTAGGCTCCAGCTCAGCAGAATGCTTGATCTTTGGTAAGTGATGAATGAGCTTGTTGCCTGGATTTGTGTGATCCAAACCTGGCAGCACATCAGCTGGTTAGGAATTGTGACAGCAGGATAGCGTTGATTCACAGCCTTCCAGTGCATGCTGGGACACCAGTTTGGGCACCAGCTTTTGGATGGATTGCCATGCAGGCAATGCAGGAAGTGGCTTGCACTGCAGCATGTCCCAGTGAAATGGCACTGCTCTTCAGGTAAGCAGCACTGCAGAGATGAAACACCCGCCCAAGCTGTTGCTGGTGATGGTGATAATTCATTACCATTTAAACTTATTAAGCTATGCTTAGATGGCCACGTGACCGATGCTTTCAGTTTCTTGAGTGTTCTGCTACATATTCTGAGCACTTAACCTCTGACCATAAGATATAGGAGCAGAATTAGGCCATTCAGCCCATCGAGTCTGCTCCACTATTCAATCATAGCTGATATGATTCTCATCCCCATTCTCCTCTCCTCTTGCTCGAGCGAGACTGGAAAATCTCGCTCGAGGTCAACAGACATTTCCTTGCTGTTCGCACCTTGCCCGCTCAGATTCCATGGTGGGCGGGGCGGTAGAATTCTGGCGATTCGAGTCCAATACCTCTCTTCCCTGGAACTGAAAGGGAGGTAGAAATGTGAAGAGTTTTATCCTGTGATGCGCTATCAATTAGGCAAAAGACTACTTGTGTGCCAATACAACTATAGGCTTTTATTCATAACAGAATCGGGAGCACATCCCAACAGGTAACCGACCCGGCCTGAGCAAGGGGGAGGAGACAGCCACCTTTATACTAGGGGAGGAGCCGAGCCGGCAGGTGATGTGTCCAGGCATAACAAACACACAACGGTGGTCCATGTAGGACAAAGGCACAACTGAAGTCCACCACATCCTGCAGAAGAGAGGAGGGCAAGGTAGGACAATAGGGAAGGTCTGGGATAGGTTACAAGGCGGTAGAGATTTAATAACAAAGATACCATGCAACAAAGTGCATAGGGAGTGAAACAAAGCATTGGTCCAGAGTAAGTTTTAATGGCAGAATAATGGACAGCTCTGTCTGAAAGCAAAAACATGAAGACAAAGATACAGACTGGCAATTGGCAAAAAACAAACAAAATGGAGGACAGAGTTCATGGTCTGAAGTTACTGAACTCAATATTGAGCGTGGGAGGTTGTTAAATTACTAATCGGAAGATAAGGTTTGTTCCTCGTGTTGCTAGCTATTTTAATTCACCACATTGCTCTTGTTCTCACATTTCTGTTCTTGGCCTGTTACGAGATGTCCTAGCAAAGGCCAACTCAAGCTGGAGGAGCAGAACCTCATCATCCAATTAATCATTTTACAGCCTTCTGGACTTAACAGAGTTCCACAACTTCAGACCATGAATTCAGTCCTCCTTCTTGATTCTTTCTTTACTACAAGCATTACTTCTCCCTTTGCCTTTTGTCCCATGATTTCTGTTATTAAATCTCTCCTGTCTCCTTTACCCTACCCCAGGCCTTCGCCCTCCATTTTCAACAGGATGAAATCCATCATATTTCTATCACTCCTAAGTTCTGAAGAAGAGTCGTATTGGAATTGAAAGTTTAATTCTGTTTCTCTCTCCACAGATACCCCCAGGTCTGCTGAGTTGTTCCAACGCTTTTTGTTTTTATGTCAGAAAATTAGGCAGATCAGAGCATACACTTGTAAAGAAAGTCCCCCACTAACTTCAATGTTGAAATATTGGAAAGTTCCTATCAAGGCAAGTATTCTGACTTGCCTGCTTCACAGTTGCCAGGCAATCTAGCCATCCTGGATGAATAACCAAAACACTTACCCGCTGTGCTCCCTCACAGTTAATTATTGTAAACTATTCTCTGTCATGTTAAATGTCTTTTAAAAATATATAGTAAAAGTATAGCCAGACGCAGAGTTGCCAGACCAACTGAGTAGGTGAATCCGAATCATATAGGTTCAGATGCCAGGAATAAATTAACTTACTAAATGTATTAATGTTGACAGAAAATGTAAGTAAGTTATATATTTACATACATACCCGTGGGACATTCCTCTCTTTAAAAGTTTATTCATTAGTGTCACAAGAAGGCTTACATTAACACTGCAATGAAGTTACTGTGAAAATCCACTAGTCGCCACACTCCGGCGCCTGTTCAGGTACACTGAGGGAGAATTTATCATAGCCAATACACTTAACCAGCAGGTCTTTCGGACTGTGGGAGGAAACCGGAGCACCCGGAGGAAACCCACGCAGACACGGGGAGAACGTGCAGACTCCACACAGACAGTGACCCAAGCTGGGAATTGAACCTGAGACCCTGGCCCTGTGAGGCAGCAGTGCTAACCACTGTGCCAGCATACTGCCCTGCCACCATACCGCCCTCTAGTCTTGCCTTTAACATTAATTCCATTCGAGGAGTGTTTTCAACGCAGAATATCAAATAATGACTGAATGTGAGTGCCCTTACATACATAGATGGGCAATGTCAGATATTGTTTCTGAGATTATTGTTGCGTAATCTTGGTGTTATATGCTATTACACCATGGGATGGCAATGTTGCATCACACTCTCACCATGTTTGGTGACAATTCCCAATGATATAATCTTCACACCCTAATAGCTAAAATGGCTCCAAACTAGCTATAATTCTTACACAAAACCTTTATGCTTCCTAAATAGCATGAATCCGAGATCTTTTGCTTACTTAGAATTCCCCACAGAATCTCCAAGAATCTAACCCAAACAATGTGCTAGCCTCAATCACGTAAAATACATTCTCACAGTACAAAGATATTAATCCTGACTTCTGTATTGGTAAATTATTTTTCATAATATGCATTATCCTAAAATAGATATTAATGCCTTCACATCAGATCCATGTCAAACAATTGGTTCACTTGTTTGATTTTTTTTAGTTGTAATCTCCAGTGTAGTCCTAGAATCATAGAACACCCACAATGCAGAAGGAGGCCATTCGGCCCATCGAGTCTACACCGACTCTTCGACAGAACATCTCACCCAGGCCCACTCCCTGCTCTATCCCCATAGCCCGTGCATTTACCCCGCTAATCCCCCTAACCTACACCTCTTGGGACATTAAGGGACAATTTAGCAAGGCCACCCCATCTAACCTGCCAGCGGATAGTTTATGGAGCTGATGCAGAGTGCAATGGGAAATTTATGGATTGTTTTTCAAGGTCAGAATTCCCCTGTTGAAACATTCTATCTGAATACTTGCACAAATCTAGTACTCTTCCTCAGACAGGTCACACACTCATTACATCTAAATGGCTATTACATTCCCAGCTACTGTGCTGATCACAAGCGCCAGGTCTTGAACTCATTTTCTTGTTTATCGTTTACTAATGAAAAATATATTTGAACTATTATGAAGAACTTGAAACAGACATATCGCCAATGAGATCCTTGTTCATCTCGGCCTCCCTGTGACAAATTGCTGCAGTGGCATTTAAAGTCTGCTCCAGCAATCCTTCTCAAATAGGCTTGTGTTATTACTGGAGATTATGTATTTGTACTTGTGGGAAAGATGATTGTTAGCAGTGGACCAGTTATATGGACTAATCTGATCAGTGGGCCCATTTGCTGATTTAAGCAAATGTGAGTAAGTACCACCCTACTTACAGTGCGGTGGTAAGGCAACCAAGTCATTGCAATCAAGTCATTGCAACTGGGAGTTGAAAATAGTTGTTGTCCATGATGATTCCTTGTGCACAGGCTGATACAGTTCACTCTGTTGGACATGCTCCAAGTCTGGAGATGCCTTATACTTGTTGAAGCGTTTTTGTTTATGGGTTAAGATGCTGCTGAAACTCTGAGATATTTCCTTACATCAACACCATCATGATGGTTGTCATTTTCCTTCAACATGATCCGCATCTGAAGAGATATATGAGAAACATTGAAAAGGCAGCAGCTTAGTGACAAATACATTATTTATTAAAGATTCATGTTTCAAAACTAAGATTTTACATAACGTCTGCAATTTTTGGATGGACTATTGGGGCTGTTATGCTGTTATTTGTTTGTTCTCATTCTCCTTTGGTGTCCTCTGCTCACTCTGCACGCTTGAGAGACGGGGAAAATGGTGGTCCTGCCTTTCAGGATGAAACTCTTTTAAATTCATGAATTTTGCCAAAATGACAAAGATAAATACAGCCGAGGAGCTTTAACTTTAACCCAGCTCGTTCCAGGAGAGTTTTCTTTTTGCGAGGTTGTCTCCTACCTTGTGTTTGCTTGCGCTGTCGCACTCCCCCCTCTCATGATTCTGTATTCAGGGGAATGATGATTTCAGAGCAAACCTATTTCACTTAACATTGCATCACAGCCTTTCACTGTTAAAATCAGCGAGCCTTCAGCTGGAACTTGAACTCTGTTTGACTCAATCTTCAACATGTAATGCTGGACCATCACCTTTTTCTTCCTGAGAATGCTGTTTGGGGTCAGATTCTGGAGACTCACATCCTGCTTTTTACATGAATAAATCCTTTAGCTCTACGACAGATGTGTAAGACCCAGAAAAACCAGGTAACAATTCTGCCATCGGGATAAGGGAGCTATATTTAGTTACATACTGCAATCTGATTTTTTTTCTAAAAAAGCACCAACGTGGAAAACTGGCTCTCATGGTCATCTGTTTGTCATACCCACTGGCCAATCTGAATACACCATCATCTATAAGATGAATAACGATACCTATTTAGTAAGCTTGAATGCATAGCTGTAAGTAAGAGGCTTCAGAGAAAGTAAAACTCATTAAATATTACCTCGAGCAACCTGTGTAACTAGAGAGATTAACTGGACCCTTCAATAGATACTAGGAGCGATCCTCTATTGTAATCCACTGGATTCTGCAGGATTCCGCTAGGTCACGGAGGGTTGAATGTGGAGGGACAAGGATATATGCTGTACAAATGATGTATTTGTTTTGTTCAACAATTTGCATTTAATTACATTTGCATGTCAGAGAAAGCATTGCAAAACTGCCATTCAGAACATTAAATAAAATAAATGAGCAGAGTTAATGATGAGGAATGGGTTTTGAAGTGTTGAATGATTTTTACTCATTATATGCTTTTCATATTGAGCTATTGCTTATTTGTGTGCATGCCCTACCATTCTTCATCAATATTATAAGAACATAAGAACATAAGAAATAGGAGCAGGAGTAGGCCATCTAGCCCCTCAAGCCTGCTCCGCCATTCAATAAGATCATGGCTGATTTGATAGTGGGTTCAGTTCCACTTACCCGCCAACTCCCCATAACCCTTAATGGTTAAAAATCTATCTATCTGTGACTTAAACACATTTAACGAGGTAGCCTCTACTGCTTCATTGGGCAGAGAATTCCAAAGGTTCACTACCCTCTGGGAGAAGAAGTTCCTCCTCAACACTGTTCTAAATTGACTCCCCCGTATTTTGAGGCTATGCCCCCTCGTTCTTGTTTCCATTGTAAGTGGAAATAACCTCGCTGCTTCTACCCTGTCTAGCCCCCTCATTATCTTATATGTCTCTATAAGATCTCCCCTCAACCTTCTAAACTCCAATGAGTACAGGCCCAGTCTACTCAATCTCTCCTCATAAGCTAATCCCCTCATCTCCGGAATCAACCTGGTATCAGTGATATCAAAGCAATATTAAGTGCACTAATTATATTTAGTGCAACCAACTCAGTTGTTGAACAGAGAAGTAGTCGGTGTGAACTTCAACCTGTACTGCAATGTGTGTTATGAATCACCAATAATGCACCCTCTACTGGAGGCAATGTGTAAACAATACTAACAGTAAATGAAGACACTCTGAAGGTTGCAGACTTTCATTTTAGTAACCTCGATATACAATACAATTCACTAATTGTTTATATGTTTGAACACATTATTAAATTCTGTTTGTTAGTTTTATGACTACACACCCTTACATGGGTACAGATCATTAAGGAGCATCAAGGATTAAAAATAGGCCCGATTCGTTTGGTTAAAAAAATCTTTGGCAATAAACCAGGTATTGATGCATTAATGTGAAGTATTGATTAGTTTGGACATTCATCTGATTGTGACTTGTCCACATCATTGGAGTAGCAGCAATGATGGTCTGATTGCCACTGCGCTCAGAAATTTCCAACTCATCACTACCATGCATTTTCCCTGGGATCTTCCAATCCTGGCAAGAGTTGGGGAGAGACAAGAGAGAGATGCCCTTTTTACGACACTAGTTGCTGTCAGTCTGAATGGGGGAGTGGATGAATGAGAGGGAAGTTGGGTGGTTGAGGAGAGAAATTGGGGTAGTCAGGTAGTTGGAAGAGATAGTCCAGTGGGGGTTCTCTCCAGGGTAAGTTCAATAATCTGTTTCCTTCAGTTAAAATTTTAACATGAAGGATGCACTTTACCATAAATTTAATATTGCTGTGAGATGGTTTTCCCTTCATACTGACACTAAATGTGTTGTATAACTTGAGAATGCAGTCTAATCTCTCCCCAGGGAATGGTACTACTGTGAAACACCCTTTCAGGAGCCAGTTTATCAAATGAAAGAACTCACTTTTAAAATATTAGTTGAAAGTATTTAAAACGTAAATAATAGTGTCTCCAGCCCCGACTCCCGAGGTTCTTTTTGCTCACCCAGAATAAACCACTGAAAGCACTGAAGGACAAAAATAAAATTCAATGGATAAATGTAATCAGTGTTGTGAAAAATGTCACTTTTTGATTTTTTGGTTAAACCTTAATTTTGGACATTGAGAAACAAATTCTATATAAGGTATAGAGGAAATTTAAATATGATTAATTTTGAAGGATCTTCATTGAAACAGTGTGTGGTAAATGGCACCATGCATTTATATAGCACCTTTAACTAGTTAAATATTTCAAAATAATTCAGAAGAGTGTTCACAAAAATCACGTGAAACTGAGCAACATTAGGATATACCAGGTCAGGTGACTTCAAGTTTGGTCAAAGAGGAAGGAAGGGAGGTAGAGAGGTGGAGAAGTTTAGTTCCATGGCACCAATGGGGGATCAATTCAATTTGAGAATGTCCAACCAGCCAGAATTGGGAGATTGCAGAGATCTTGGGAGCCTGTAGAGCTGGAGGCAGTTATAGAGGAACTGAGAGGTTAGGCTGTTGACAGATTTGCAAAGAAGGATAAAATTGTTTTTTAATAATCCAGGCACTGTTTAACTGGAAGCAGGGTCTGATGGGTAACTGAGGCTTGGTGCAACTTAGGGAATGGGCAGCAAAGATTTAAATGAGATTAAGTTAATGGAGGAATATAGAGGAGGCTTATCAGGACTGGTTTGGAATAGTCACATTTGTAAATAACAACGGCATGGATGAGGGTTCCAATAGCAAATAGACTTGGGTATGGGCAGAGTGGGCAATGTTACAGAGGTGAATTTAGACTGTCTTGGCGGTGGAACAGAAATGGATTTGGAAGCTGATCCTTGGGTCAAATGGAACACAGATGTTGAATAAAAATAGATTCTGGCAGATGCTGGAATCTGAAACTACAACAGAAAATGCTGGAAAACCTCAGCAGGTTTGATAGTATCTGTGGAGAGAGAATAGAGCAAACGTTTCATTCATCAGAGCTAAAGACAAAGAAAATAGGACAAGATTTATACTGTAAGGGTGGTTTGTATAAGCTGTCATAGACAAAAAGACAAAGGGAATGTAAATAGTGGTGATAAAGGCTGAGAATTGTGCTAATAGCATCCATTAAGAGACTGGAATGTTGAATATTCTAATTGATTTGCCAGAGATAGAGATGAAGTCAGTGGCGAGGGAATGGATTTTAAGGTAGGGTTTAAGACAATGGCTCTAGTTGGGGGAAATTACTGCTCCTCCAATACTTGATCCAAACAAGCTGTCTGACAAATGGCAGGTTCGGGACAGGTGATGGATCCCGGCATGCTTTCGAATGATGCCCTGAGGAACAGAATGTAGATGAGATATAGGAAGGGGCTTGTGGAGATTCCTGGGGGACGCCAGAGCTAATGATGTGGGTGCCAGGAAGAAAAACCACTTTCCCATCATAGCCACAGAATATAATCAGGTGAGGGCAGTCCCACTCAGCTGGATGATGTGGAGAGGTATTGGGAGAGGATGTTGTAATCAACTCTGTCAAAAGTTGCAGACAGTTGAGAAGAATGAGGAGGAATAATTTACACCACCATCACTGTAGTGACCTTGAGAGTAGCTGTTTCAGTGGTGGGAAACCTGATTGGAGGTATTCAAACATGTAGCTGTGATGATGATGTGCACCGATTATGGAGGCAAAATCAGCACATTAAAGGACTTTGGGGAGGAATGGGTGATTGAAGATGGGGCAGTTTACAAGGACAGAGTGGTCAATGGTGGGTTTCTTGAGGAAGGGCTGATGATGGCAGATTTGAAGGGAGGGAGACAGTACCTGAGGGAACGAACTGTTGGTATCAGCCAACACAAAGTTGGGTGGTCAGCAGTTTGGTGGGAATAGGGTCAAAGGAACAGGAGGTGAGGCTCATGGATGAGTGCAGAGGGGGTATAAGGGAAATTAGGAAAGTAACCAGAACAAAATAATTTCAGGGCTAGAGTGTGGGGTGGGGTGTGCAATCTTTGGGGGAGTTTGGCTCTGTGGGCTTGGGGGAAGGAGGGAGGTGGCAGAGGCTGGTAAATAGATGGTCTCAATCTTATTGGGGAATTAGTTCATGAGCTCCTTATATTTTCTATTGGGAGGGTGGAAGAAGATTTTAGAAGACGGTTGTGGAGAAGTGGGGAGGGGGCTTGCAGTTTATCTTTGCATTTCAGGATGGCCCTTGAATAGGGTGCAGTTCTGGCAATGAGAGCTGAACCTAACAATGCTTTATACAGTGCTGACAATGAATAGCTAGACCAGTTATCAACCATTAATGTTCAAGATAGTCTGATGCTGTGTGACAGCTCTAAAACAAATATGTTATAATGGTATTTCACTGAAACGAAAGCAAAAGTTCGCAATGGGTTGTGCAGCCCACATACCAATTTAATATATTAGATGTGCAGAACCTTTGAAAAACTAAAAATGAAATGCAAGAAAAGAATGAAAGCACTTTTCCAAAAGTTAATGTTTGGAATTTATTTATCGTTAATATGATGTTAAATGTGAAAAAGATTTAGAATTATTTGTATAAGCCTCGTAAATGTTATGTAAATGGTGCATTTGGTCCCAGGTGGAAGTATTCTAAGTTGTACAAAGCTTTTAGCTCAACATTGCAAGCGTGGAGCAAGTGATTTTGACACTGCACATGGAAGCACAGAGCTGTGTTCTGATGATCATGAATATCAATAAGATTTCTACATATTTTTTGGTCTCTGGAGTCAATGTACTCCAGTCAAGCTGTCAAAGGTGAGAAATGTTTTTCCCCAATCGCAGGAAAGTGTTGCTGTAGTGCACAAGTCACTTTAGAAACGTGCGCGACAAGCTAACATCCATTTATATTCTTGTAAGTCTAATCGGTTTTCCTACATTCAGACATTATGGTGACATTGGTCGCTATTTTGTGTGTGGTCGCTATTTTGCTTGCAAGTCGTGTGTGTTGTGGGGGGTGGGGGGGGTGAGGATATGGTGAGGACAAGAGTGGGGAACAACTTCCTCTCACATTTACTTTTGAACGATGAATGTAGTTATGCTTCAATATTGTCATTTGACATTAATTGATGGTGGTATTTTCATTAAGAGAACTGAGATTGATGGCGCAAACTCTCAATGTTTAGCCACATGCCTAATAAACTTTCCAGTGAGCTAAGAGCTCTTTCCTCTTATCCTAAATAATTTACTGTCCTTGTAAGCCCCAAGTCAACCTCCTCACCGAAATGCCCAGCTGTTCCCCTTCCTTAACCATTGTGCCAAGTGTTTGCTGATCCTCAGTGACTTAAATCTAACCTTAACCCCAATCTTCTGAACAAAAACCATTTACTATTCCAAGATCATTTACAAGGCCAAAGGAAATTCTAGATTGGTGACTAATCACCTGTTTAATTCCATCTGCCCTGCCTCTTCCGAACTCAGCTCAAAATGGAGATACTCCAAGATGGCACAAATGGAGACGTGCTGGAAAATCAAAGTCCTGCCCCAAACATGGCGCTTCCAACTGTGGCAGAGGCTGGAATGGTGGTGGTTTGTGTTTTGCACGTGCATGGTTCTGGGAAGTAGCTGGCCACTTAAATCATAAGCTGTCTCCACTCAAGTAGGATTTTGGTAGCCCAGGAATGTGAACCCCAAGTGTGCACAGTAACCTGGTAAGAGCAGATCTGAACTTCGTGCATTTATTTGGATAGCCAGACTACTCCTTTGCAGAGATAAGGTGCCCCTTTGGATATGCTCCTAGAACAACTTTGGGAGCGGGCAGGTGCCCTCTGTTAAAGGTAGACATGAATGTGGTTAAAAAGTGCATAAACTCTAACTGCCAAGCTAATTGCAACCAACAAACTTGTCAAAATTATCAAAGGCTACTATCAAGAGAACGTGTAAAATTCACCTGTCAAAGGGAGTCATCAAGCTGCCAAGGCATTTAAAAGTCCTGCCCTTTAATTCTTTGAAAAAAAAACTTGCCCTTTCACTCTGCCTGTTGACATAAGCTTGAAGACCTTCCATTACTGGATTACTGCTGCATGACTGATTTCACAGCCATCCATTGTCACAGTGGGGTGCTCACATTTCAGTTTGACTAATAGCTACAAGTGGTTATAGACTCTTGCAGGTCAGACAATGAATTCCATAGCTTTTGAGAAAGAATTGTATACTTGAATGAAATGTTTGTTGTTACAAAACTTTATGTAGTTGAAAGAATGTAAATGTAGTTGAAAGGGTTGATAATCACACAAGTTTAAAAATCACATAAGCTGTAAGCTGGATCTTAGTTACACAGGTAAAGCTATATGAAAACCACAGGTCTTGATTAAAGCAGACCCAGATAAGACTCAAGGACTATTCAATTGAATGAAGTGCAGCTGCAGCTCATGTTTGTCCATTAGAACAAGGAACAATGGAAATGGGAGTTGATCGACCATTGGTCAGACATATAGCCATCATTGATGGATGATGCTATAATTAGAAATACGTGCACAAGTTGTTTTTGGACAACTATACCCTTTTGTTTGCATGATGTAAACCTAATCAATAGTTGGGTGTGGATACAGATATAACTTCTGTGCAAATGTAAATCTTTGATTGGTAAATGCTAACTGGATCTCAACTATTAATGACTGTTTAATTCCTGGATTGGGGCTTTTTCCTGGTGAACCACGGGTTGGAGCGCCGGAACCAGCCCTTACCATTGTTCATATTAAAGGCATTGCTTGAAACTCCAAGAAATCTTTGCCTGGTTTTCTCAGGCGTGAAGTACACTATAGCCGAATAGCTGTATTTTTCTCCCTAACAGTAGTAAATGTTTTTTTTAAGAATGAGAGTGTTGTTTCAATAGAATGTCTGCAATAGGTACTCAGGACTTTTTATTTTGTCTCATCTTTGCACAGGTCTGGAGGCCTGCCCATGGTGGATATTGAGTGAATTGGCGTGGTAAATGCAAGGGCAATGGATAGTGGTTGAGCTGGCAAGGGGGAGTGGTGGGGGCAGAGGGGGGGGGGGGGGGGCATGTGTGCATCAGTTGGCCCAGGAACACATTTTTGCACAGTGCTGGAGGCAGTCTTTCCACCCAACCCACCTCCACAACCAGCATTCTTCTCATCACTTCCAGGATGGCCTGCCCTGACTTCGAATATAGCTCACACAGCCCCATCAAAAATCTGGGAAATGTTTCTTTTGACTCTGTCTGTGCTTATATCCTTGACTGGATGTTGGACAAGCAGTTCAAGTCATAACCTGCCTCCACTCATCTTGGAGAAAAACTATTTTCAAACAAAGTATCATTGCTGGACCTTTTCTCCCTAACTCAGCATTTGTTTTCCTTAGATTGATTTGCGAATTTGAAAGGTCTGTATAAATACACATTACTGGTTTAACATTTTCTGCTTCAGTTATTGGAGCAGATTTTTATTGTCCCTCCAGCTAGCTGTACCGGATCACCCTAATGGCCAAGTGATACACCACACCTTGTTTCTATTTTTACACCCAAGGACATTTGATCTTTTCTTGTTTTGAAACGTTGGTCGGAGTTTTCCAGCCATTTCCACCGGCGTGAGCACAAGATCAGCGGGTTTCGCGTTGGGGAGAGGGTGCATAAAATGGGAAACCCGTTGACCACGTTGGCACCAGAAGATCCTGCCACCAGCCAGTGGGAGGCTGCTTTCACCACCATGAAACACACTGCGGCGGGGGGCGGAAAATCCCATGTTAACTTCAATTCTCTAAAAGAATGCTGCCTGACCTGCTATTTCAAACAGGTTTTGTTTTTATTTCAGATTTTCAACATGTCGTATTTTGCTTCTGTATTCATTTGCTGCGTCTTTCATTTAAACTCTTTCCGGGAATGTGAATGTGACACCCCTCCTTGTATCCTGTTATGTTGGATCATGTATATTCAATGTCACTCCCACTAGGCAAACCATTCAGGTTGCCCAACATGTAACGTCTATCAGCTCAGGATGTTTTCACCAACGTGGCAGACATTCGTGTTTTGATTACTCCCAACCTCGCAGCTTTGGCTGAAGTTTGTTTGAACGACTTTTAGCCCAGTCCCATTGAGCTATTTTAAAATAAATCCCTTCCAGGTTATCCTTCTCCCTGTTAACTGTTCCAACGCACGTCGTCCTGCCATCTGATGAAAAGGGAAGCATCAAAGACAGACACTAAAATAAAACAAAGTGTGGATGCTGGGAATCTGAAATATAAACCAATGATGCTGGAAATACTCAGCAGGCCTAACAGCATCTTTAGAGAGGTTGGCATTTGGACCGGTTGGAAGTGTGTGTCATAGAATCCCTACAGTGCAGAAGGAGGCCATTTGGCCCATTTAGTCTGCACCGACCATAATCCCACTCAGGCCCTATCCCCACAACCCCACATATTTACCCTGCTCATCCCCCTGACACGAGGGTCAATTTAGCACGGCCAATCAACCTGACCCGCACATCTTGGGACTGTGGAGGAAACCGGAGCACCCGGAGGAAACCCATGCAGACATGGGGAGAATGTGCAAACTCCACACAGACTGTGACCCGAGGCCAGAATTGAACCCGGGTCCCTGGTGCTGTGAGGCAGCAGTGCGAACCACCCTGGCGCCCTTGTCTGAAACATGCATAACAACCAGACAGTGGGACTTCCCTCTTGATTTTACAGATGACAGAATATAGCTCAGCTGCTGCTGGCGTCGCCAATCAGAGGGCCAGCAGCTCAGCTCAGAGCACCACCAGGAAGAGTGGCCTCTGCTGAGGAAGGCAGGGACCCTGAGCCCTGACCAGGTAGGCTGAAGAAATGTTTTTTAAAAAAGGTATAGAGGGGAAACCCCTTTGGGATCACAGGGGCTACCTTCCTTGCCCATGGCCTCTCTAGAAATTAAAAAAAAGTACCTGCCACCACTCCCCCGGACTGCCAGTGGCAGTGTTGCCCTTCCAGTGGTGGCGGCGGGCAGGGGGGGAGGGGGGGGGAAGAGAGAGAGAGAGAGAGAGAATGGATCGACCCACCAAGGTGGCCTGGAAAAATGAACATTAATGCTCTTGTCCGATACCAGTCCCAATGTTGAAGTTCTCCCATTGGTCGGACATGGCCAGAGAGCCACTCAGCCATGTACAGTATGGCTGCCCCTGATTTTAACACTTTCCCCTCCCTGCTGTGATTCACCCTCGTGTGGGACAGTGAAATCCTGTCCAAGCTTTCAGGCCGATGACCTGTCTTCTGAACTTAGAACTTTGGATTGTTTTTATTTATTGAAGGCAATTAAATGCCTTTTCTTCCCCATCTCACTTTTCACCCCCAATTTCCTATTAAGTTGGAATCTGTGAAAGTAATACCAATGTCCTAGTGATGACGATTAAGCGAATTGCTGTAACGGAATCATAACTTTAAGAGCGTGGAAGGAAACCCAGGATTATTTGGAGCTGAAAGAACAATTGGTGGGATCGGCAGAATTAGTCAGGGTGGGCCTTCAGCCTGATTTAGTACACTTTAGCTGCCAAGAAATGGGGTTTGCCAAAAACTCTGCCAGCTTGAACAGCAAACTAAATAATTACAACTGCAAATCTGTCACCCAAAAACTATATTTTATACAGCAGTTAATTTATAAACAGAGTAGGCTGCCTTCGGTCAATTGCATAAGTGCTCAAAAAGTACAGTTACATAACTGTCTGCAACAGCACTGTCATAGGAGCGAGAGAGGGTAAGCAACAAAACTGAAATCAACAGAGAGATTCGTTAGATCTGATGAACTAACGGATCATGGATAATTTATCCAAGATCTATTATGGCTTTATAAATCTGAAGGTCAAAATCTGTGATTATCTTGGTAAAAGAAAATGCCAGGCTTGGTTTTCTGCTTTTGCCAGGCAAGCCTTGCTGAATCAATCCCAACTCATGTTGACCAGAGAATGGGTTGGGACTATCGGAGCAAGTAGGTTAGTCCCCAGCTTGAACTGCAATGTTCTCGATTGTTTTCTGTTAGGGGGAAGTTTGTTTACTACAATTAAATTCGACACCACATAGATTATGGCCAGGAATTTGCCTTGGGGCATGTTGTGTAAGTGGATGCTGTTTTATGGTCGGGAAGAATGGGTTCCGATTTGATTTGTCACACGTAGTGGGATAGCGTGAAAAAGGCAGCATGGTGGCACAGTGGTTAGCACTGCTGCCTCACAGTGCCAGGGACCCTGGTTCAATTCCCGGCTTGGGTTACTGTCTGTGCGGAGTCTGCATGTTCTCCCCATGTCTACGTGGGTTTCATCCGGTGCTCCCGCAATCCAAAAAGATGTGCTGGTTAGGTGCATTGGCCGTGCTAAACTCTCCCTCAGTGTACCCAAACAGGTGCCAGAGTGTGGCGACTAGGGGATTTTCACAGTAACTTCATTGCAGTGTTAATGTAAGCCTACTTGTAATAAAGTATTGTTTCTTGCGCTATACAAAGCATACCATTCAGAGTAAATAGAGGAGAACGAAAGGGGAGGGCACAGAATGTAGTGTTAGTATAGCTAGGGTGTAGAGAAAGATCAACTTAATGTAAGGTAGGTCCATTCAAAAGTCTAATGGCAGCAGGGAAGAAGCTGTTCTTGAGTTAGTTGGCATGTGATCTCAGGGTTTCTCAAATGCTGTGGTTTTGAGCTGTAGTGCTCTTAAATTTTGATCAGTTGCTCTCCTGCCTACAGGTAGCTTGATTGACAGGTTGGTGGCCTGCTAGACAAGGAGGGGGCGTAGAGCACAAGGCCACTGCTGACGCAAACCTGTAGATCTATATAGTGAGAGGGTGAGATGGTAGAGGGATGGGAGAGATCATGGGGGATGGTATCCAGATTTCACGGGGGATGGGATTGGGGGGGGGGGAGAAAGAGGAGTGGGGGCAGGGGAGTGGTCTGATAGCAGGTGTAGAAGTTTGTTGACTATATGGAAACTCTCGCTTCTCTTGGTCCATAAGCGGGTATTATAAAGAAACACCCCATGGATTCAGCCCTCTTGCCTCATTTAGACTGTTGGGTTTCTAAGGCTTGGGAAATAGGAGGTGATTGTAAAATGGAGGCACGTATCCTCATTATATCTAAATGATGAATCTACCTCCAGCAAGTAGATTAGTCGGCAGCCACTTGTCCCAACTCTGTTAAACCAGAAGTGAACAGGTTTGAAGCGGGTTTGGTTCTCATTTCAGATTTTAGAATTTTAACCTCTCGTCCAATCCCGAGTCACCTGTCTCTGGGAATTAAAATTCAGCACTTTGTCTTCAAGAGTAATAATTGAGAATTCACCAGGGATCTGAATTACATAAATACTTGTGTCATTTGTATCTGTGAAGAAAGCCCATTGTCTCAAATGAATTGTGCTCAGGAATCTTCAACAGTGTTGTTTATGCGGGTCCAATATGTATTAATTGCATTAACCAGTCACTTCCTGCTTGCTTAGCATTTCCCCGTGGAATCCTAAGGGTCTAATCTAAATCATGCATTAGCTTGCACCACACTGAATACATTCTCATCAACTATATAATTTCTGACTTCTGTACTGTTAAGCTATTAATCAATATTATACACTTTTCTGCACAATGTTATGATAATAATCGGTATTTGTCTTTGAGAAACAAATGTCCATGATTAACATGCCTTTCTCATTCCAATTTTTGTATTTCTTATTTATCTCTCCCATTTTCTTGCTGCACTGTGAGCAAGTGCCTGGAATCTGTTTATAGGGATTTCCAAAGTGAATACTGCACTCAGTCCAGTCTTTCAACATTTTTCTACCTTTATCCAAACTATTAAAGGAAGACATTAACAAACTTGCAGAATGGGCAAATAATTGGCAAATTATCCGTTCAACACGGATAAATGTGAGCTAGTACATTCAGGTGGAGAAGGAGAGGGAGGTACAAGTCTGGATGGAGTAGAGGAATAAATAGATTTGGGAGCACAAATACATCAATCACTAAGAGATGCACCACAGGTTAGAAAGGCCATAAATAAAGCAAATCAAATGTTAGGTTTTATTGCCAGAGGAATAAAATTGAAAAGTAGGGAAGTTGTGCTAAACCTGTCTGAACTCTTGCATTAGGTTCTTGTCACCATATTATTAAAATTATATTGAACCATTGGAGGGGGCGCTGGGAAGATCTACAAGGATAATATCAGAAATGCATGGGTTTACAGTCTCAGGAAAGTATTGGCAGGCTGGGCCTTTTGGCTAGGATCAAGCCTGAGGTCAGATGTAATGTCGGTTCTTGTCGGCTTAAATCTAGAATGTCTCTCTTGTGGGGACCATGGATTTGATTGAATTTGTATTGGTCTTTGGAACAAGCAAGGAGATGGATTAAGAGCTTACCATGTCTGCTCTATGCATTGGCTTTGTAACTCTGAGAATGGAATAACATGTTTTCAAAAAATTGATAGGCTGGGTTTCTTTTCTCTTGAAAGAAAAGCCTGAGGGGTGATCTTATAGAGGTCTTTAAAACCACAAAAGGTTTTGATAGATGGATAGAGAATGTTTCCTCTTGTGGGGAAGAGCAGAATTAGAGGCCATCAATATAAAATAATCACCGAGAAATCCATTAGGGATTTCAGAAGAAACCTCTTCACCCAAAAAGAGTGATAAGGAGGTGGAACTCGGTACCACAGGACGTGGCTGAAGTAAATGGTATGGATGCATTTAAGAGGAAACTAGACAATATATGAGAAAGAAGGGAACAGATGGATAGGATGGTAGACTTTGATAAGAAATAATAGGAGGAGGCTCAAGTGAAACATAAACATTGGCATGGACTTGTTGGGTCAAATGGTCTGTTTCTGTGCTGTATATTAAAGTGGGAAGGGTGGGGGGTGGAATTTGTCTGTCCATCTTGCGTGACCCTGTAAGATGAGGTATTAACCCCCACACCCCCAATTCCTTAAAGTTCACTGGTAGACCAATCATCACAATCACCTGATAAGTGGAGTGCTACTTTAATCTCAATAATCTCCTGGGAGTTACTTACTCTCATGGGTTCATTTATTTCTCTCAAAAGTTAATACCCTATCCTGAAACCAGATGATTTTAAAGTATCCTCCTTCAATTATTAATTTTGTTTTCTTATGCATAAACAGCATAAAGCAAGAGGAACTCCTAGCTTACTTACACCTCATCCTACAAATGACTTCAACAGTTCAGATAGCTGAACAAACCCTGTGTGGACTTCATAACCTGTCTCAATTAGGTGCAATCAGAATGGATGCCATTTTCAGAACAGGAAGTGAAATATTTCTGGGTGCAAAAAGATTTTTTTTAGCATACAAATTATTTTTCATATATCATGCAGTATTAAGGGAACTACGTAAGCAAAATAATATTCTCAATTTACCTGCAATAAAGAGGAAAGTTAAGAATGGAACATTAACACAAATCTGCACAGAACCAAAACTCAATCCTTAGACCTGACAAATTGTTTTCCCTAAAAATTTAACTTACAGAATGCAGGAGAAACTTTGGAACTTACCCGAGGAAAAAAAAAAGAGTGGTGAATGAAGCTGGGAAAATTGATACTTTGCATTTGAGTCATTGACTTATTCTAAATAAAGCTTGCCTTTTGTCGGGGAATCTTTTGAAAACTGAAATAGTATATTTCGATTGCTGTCATACATATCCATTAGGTTATATTACAGGTAACCCTCCAGACCCCACCACGGTTTCATCTTTACATACTGTCCTCTCCCAATGAGTGTGTGTGAAACAAACTCTGTGCTCAATTCCTAGGAGATACAAGTGAGTATTATGAAAGAACTCAAAGCAGCATTGTAATTTCCTCCATGTTCAAGGTGCATCATTACAAACTAATGTATCCGGTCCAATACAGGCATGGAATATAACAGACACAACTGAGGGATTAATATGAATGTCGAGTCCAAGGAAAAGTCCAATTTCACTGACATAACATACTCACTGTGGTTCTGTCTTTTCATGCGAAAATGCAATTACTTTTGTCTCAAGATACTGATTCAGAAAGAAACATATTATAACAAAAGGACTCACAAAGACAAGCGAGGCATAGTAGTGCTTCAGATGTCCCACTGGACAATTTATTAGCATGCATAGCTCAAACTAGTGTGTAGGGGTCAATTCCCAATTGGAAATTAAGAATGACATTCAATTTAACAACATGATCAGTCTTAGAAATGGTTAAATCACTGAAGGCAGCTTTCAACTGAGAGTTGAGGGTTATTGGTCACTATATTAGGCAAATTCAGAGAGGTATAAAAGTGCTGAATTGAAACATAAATATCCTGTAAATAGCTCCTAAACTACATCATTCAGCAGAATTTATACAGTGCAGTGCAAAAAGTGTAAAAATGGATTTATTAAACTGAACATCCATTAGCACTGCTTTGTAGAGAGAGAAGGAGAGAGAGAGACAGACATGTGTCAAGGTTTATTCCACAGATTATCATAGTAAACACTGCTCTACAATATAAATAAATTAACAGCACCTTCTGGAAAAGTAAAAAAATCTTGTATTTCATAAAGTCTTAGAAAGACACACGTGCAACCAAAGCATAGCTTTTCTGATTACATAGGAACAATCATGCAAACAACAAGAGTTTCAGAGACCTTCGGGTTTGATCCAACTTCATTTAAAATGTCATTGCTTTCGTACATCTTTAGAAAACATTAGCAGTCTACAAACTGTATAGTAGCCAGAAGTGTTTTATTTAATTTAGTGATGTAACAATCTTTTGGATGAATAAAATCTATAATGATGTTTAAAATTATACCACAATATAATCTTCAGATAGACTACCGAGGCATTGTAGGTAACAGTCCACAGATGTAATATTTGGTCAGTAACATGTTTTGACCCAAAAAGAAAGTGAATCTGCCGGGGAGCACAGAGGACGCTTGCTCGGTACCACTGAATTTTTGGTCCAAGTGCCACTCTTGCCTCTCATTTGCCATCAAGAGAGGAAAAGTTACAGCAAGATGGCACAATAGTTAGCATTGCTGCCTCACAGCGCCAGGGACCCAGGTTTGATTCCCGGCTTGGGCCACTGTCTGTGTGGAGTTTGCACATTCTCCCCATGTCTGTGCGGGTTTTCTCCGAATGCTCCGGTTTCTTCCCAGTCCGAAAGACGTGCTGGTTAGGTGCATTGGCCATACTAAATTCTCCCTCAGTGTGCCTGAACAGGTGCCGGAGTGTGGCGACCAGGGGATTTTCACAGTAACTTCATTGCAGTGTTATTGTAAGCCTACTTGTGACTCATAAATAAACATTTAAAAAATTAGTTTGTTCAGTTCCAAACAGAGCATGACACTCATTGATGGGTTAGTGGGGTGGGGGGGGGGGGGGGGTGCTAGAAAGTGGAAGAGGTGGAGCTAGAAAGTCAGGTTAAGAGCAAACACTGCCACATGTATGATGGGCCAAATTGTGTTATTCTGTGCTCTAATTGCAGTGATGTTTATTCACGATTGAACCGGCCCAGTCAGGTTGATAGCCATCTCTTCCTCCTTTCATCTGGCTCCACTCGGGTTTAAAAAATGTTAAGGTATTTTTCAAACTCACACAAATGCCACTGAACAAGGCAACTTGTTCCTTTCTTCCAACATTACACCTTTTAGATGAGCAACATGAAACACAATCATGATCAACAGTTATTCATGAAGACGACCAGACTGATAAAGAGTGGGGATCATTCACATTAAAGCACCATGACACCATTCCATTCATTAAGCGCACAATGTACATTGTAGCAATAAGCTTTGCCTACAAATAATAAAAATGCAAAAGATAGGCAATTAAATCCTGGGATGCGTTGGACCTATGGATATTGTACAACAAAACAGTTCAAATTAGTGTTTCCCCCCAATTGCATTTATTAGGTTAATTTGAGTCCTGTTCTGGTAAATGAAGTTGAAAAATAAAAAAATAATGCTGTTGCCAGCACGTTTTTGCTTTGGTGCTGGCATTGCATTGCATGTAAACCCTGATAATAAATACAACACTAATAAATAAAAATTGGAGACATTACTACAGTTGAACGGAAAGTACCGAAATGAAGACTGACAGCTTAGCATGCACTAACAATTAGCAAGAGTATCACTAAATCTATACAAACTAGCTTTAAACTACTCTGCCCCCTAGTGATCATGTTTCAATATTTCAGTAGTATTCAACTGTCAGAATGTGTGAGATTAACATTGTGAGAAAACGTACGACTGTTTCAATATTTTCTTAGGAATCATTTTCAATATTTTTGACTCGAATTACAAAATACTGAATTTTCAAGGCCAAGTTCTGGCCAGTCTGCCAATCAAAGCCAAGCCTGTCCTAGAATTAAAACACATCCAATGGCCAAAAAAAAAAGGTTTGAAATTCATGGCAGGTGGGCTGTTGTTAATGGCATGGGATGTCTCGGAGATTGAAAACACTGACAAAGTTATATTGCATTAAAATTCCCTCAAAGGCAGAAACTCAACCAGCGCCCATGAGGTTAACAATGAATAAACTTGTGATACTTCAACTTTAACCCCCTCCATTTTCATAATCTGCAAATCTTCCCCTGAAGAGAAGGCAAATGTAGGTGCCAGATTGTCAAAAAAAGAGAGAGATGAAAGTATAATACTTGTTTTGTTATAAACTCACCCAAAGGTTGCACACGGAATATTCCAAAAATGTTTCTAAGAAAGTTAGCATATGATTAATTTGATTTGGGAATTTATTACAAAAATATTTTATATTACACAGCTGGTAAACACGCCTATTGGTTCTCTCACATGGCATGTAAACAGGTGTGAAAGACTTAATTTTATACATAATCATCCTTATTCAGTCAACTGAAAAAGTACAATCCTTCTAATGTGCTTCCCCAGCTAAGTATAGGAGTTTTGAAAATGAATCCAATTTAAGGGGATAGGGTGGGAAAAAAAATATTCTCTCTATCGTGGGACATTTCAACGTCCTAAGACTGGAATGTAGTTAACATTTGAACACCAGAAACCAATGTTGTGTTTTCATGATTGTTTCTAAACTGTACAGCAAATGCACAGATATTGAGGTGTTAGGTAATTTGTGCCAAAAAATCAGAGCAAACATTCACGATACAGCTTGCAGATGCAAGGACTTATTTCACGTGTTCTGCAGTATGAGAAGAACAGTAATACTTCTTGTGAGCTATAAAAGTTGAAAGGCTACTGAACTTGATGTTGCACAAGCGACAGTATCTGTGGTTTCCATTCTGCACCGGGCCTGGGAGTGACATGGCTGTCTGAACAGATTTGTCAACATTCATGGCTGGGCTGAGGGATTTGAAACCTGGGTTCCTGGGACTTTCAGGCACTGGTAATATTTTCAAAGCAACATTAGGGGAGGGTGTCACTAAAGGTTTAGGTGAGATGTTTTGCAAAGGACTTTCAACTGATGACTGGGAAGAGACCGATTCTCTTTGATCTTTGGCATTCGGGATATTCTTCTGTATTTGAGCAACTGATTTGAGAGATGGGGCAGGAACTATGGAATTCGGAGGACTGATTTCAGAAATATTGTTTGTCATGGGTTTACCTGGTGCTGAAATATCGTGCATTAAGCCCTCTGCTGAGTGCCCAGTTGAAAGTTGCTTGGCCAACAACAAATCATGAACATTCTTAAAATGATCAATAAGGTCTCCTTCAATTGGTCCATTAAGTGGACAATAGGGACAGATGACTGAATGAGTGCGCTGAGATGCTGAGAAGGTCTTAACATGGGGTGACATCTGAAGCCCATCTTGCAAAACATCTGAACTACTGTGATACATTCCTGGAGAGCTGTTGGGTGTAACACTGCCATGTACTATGTTTGGACTTTCTGGAATACATTTAGTGCTTATTTCGTTTTTCTTCAATTCCTCGGTTTGTATTGGAGAGTCTGCATTTTCCACCCTATTTTTCTTGGCTTTTACTGAAGCTGATGCCTGCATCTTTACTCTGGCCGGATGCTCCACCTTGCTGTGCTGAAGAGCAGTAGCAGAACAGTAATACTTTTTGTGAGTAAGATAGTTTTCTACATTGTTGAAACCAATTTTGCAGGAGGTACATTCATGATAGTCTGTTGAAATGTGAGCGGCTGGACGCAAAGGGGCAACATGAATCAACGGTTCTTCCTGAATACGAGGCTTTTTGCTAAGATCAATTGGTCCATCAACATCCAAACTTGAACCTGGTGATGATGTCGCACTGGACTGTGTTGTTAATATATAACCTGTTGATAGGGAAAGAGAATCTGATGACCTTGAAGAAAGTGAGAGAGCCTCTTGTTTAATTTTCAAAGGTTCCACATTGTTAGGTAGCCCAGCACTTTGAAGGATGGCAGCCGAAGGACTATGAACAGATACTTCACTTGGGGAAGGTGGAGGAAAGGGCTGATGGCTAGTACCATGAATCTCATACAGTTTTCTACGTTTACGTGTACGTACAATTTGCTGAAGGATTGCCGCTTTTCCTCCGTTTGGCCTGCGAAGAGGGGGGTCATGTCTTGAAGCACAATATAAACGCTTGTGGACCACATAAGTTTCATGTCGGGTAAACCTTATATTGCAGGCTTCACAGACAGTTTTTGAAGGGTCATCATCAAAATCTTCAACAGAGTTGCTTGGACTTTGGCTGCCTTCACTGACTCTACTAAGATTTTCCCCTTCAGATGAGGTATCCTTCATGGCACTGTCTTCACTTTTGATTTCTGGAGGTTTACTCTCAACATTTGGTGTCCGCAGGTCTCTTTCTGAGTCAGTTTGTGAGGAAGAAGCAAGCTGGTTTTCTGTTCCAGAAGTTGGGCTATGAGTTACTTGTTCATTTCTATGTGCGGGTGCAGAATCCTTCACAGTGTCATCGACAGTAGGGTTTTCCGCCTGCTGATGCCTGCTGGAACAGTAGAGTCGTTTGTGTGCCAAATAATTGTTGATATTATTGAACGTAATGTCACATTCATAGCACGTTGCTCCTTTTTGAATGGGTGCTCCCGCATAGAGAAGCGGATAGTTGTTGGCTCCTTGCTTTAATCTGCTGTGGACCAGCTCAGACATCTTGGCTAAAATTTCAGAAGCTTGTGGAAATGTGGAAGTTTCATGACTGAACATGTATGGTATCAGAACTGTTCCTTCGGGCATAATTGAACCTGTCCCGCAATGGACAGGACTCGAGGCTGGTGTTGGGGTTGAACACTCCGATTTCACCTTTGCTATCAGTGTGCTTCTTGGTGATGAAACGTTGGAAGATCGGTCAGGAGTGGGGGCTGTCTGACCCTCCACCATTGTCCCATCACCTTCACTTTCATACTGCAAATTGAGAGGCTCTTCTTTGACTTTCACGACTATGTCAAGTTCCTCGGAAACTTCTCTGCTCAAAGCTGGAGATCTTCCGTCATCCCTGCTCTTTGTCTCCTCCATATTGTGCCATGGCTCATCATCTTGGTGAATCTCCATGTGCTTGGCCAACTCTGCAGCATTTCTTAGCTTCTCATGGCACTGGCTGCACTGAAATGTATCTTGTACAGCATGCAATGAAATATGTTGCTGCAAGTTTGATTCAGAATCCCCAACATACTCACACTGGTTACACTTCAGGCTTAGGAAAGGACTTGCAACCTTCACACCTGTCATAAACAGATTACAACGAAAAGAAATATAAACAAAAGTTGCATAAATCCAGTATTATTTTCGGCTTTCATCCACTAAATAGAATTTTTAAGTGTTATTAATTTTATACAGCCAATACACAAATTGGAAATGTTTCTAAACTTGGATGTTACTTCCCCCATTGTTACCAAATTACATTACCTTTGTAATATTAAAATATGAATATTTTCCAACTTTTAAAAATCATTTTACAAAAGTATCATTTGGTAAGTGATGCAATAAATAAGGAACAGACCTATCATTTGCCATTTCAAGCTGACACTAAAATAGCAGGAAGTGGGACGTTTCTAGCATGTGTTTGTTGCTTACCTGTTGGAGGAAGTGCAGGTAGACCTGTCCTTGGAGAAGATGAGTCACCTTTTGCCCCTGGCTGGCAGGCCATATGATTGGTAAGTAGATGATTGTACAAGATATCTCTTGTGGTAGAGACAAATCCACAGCCGTGACAAACACCTGTGGTAAACCACACAACAGTCTTCTGAGATATGTTCTTTAAAATTCACACCACCTCTCTCAATTTGGTACTCCTGCCTTACTCTAACATTTTAAAACCAATGCATCCCTTGTTTAAAAATGTAGTTTACTTAACATTTTGCATATGGAGCAAGAGCAGGCCATTCAGCCCCTCAAGTCTGCTATTCACTGTGATGATGATTATTTGCTATCTCAATTCCATCGACTCGTCTTTGGGAATATCATTTGTCTTAACTGGGCAATCAGAGATCATTGACTTGATTGCTACTGTCCATCTTCTACCTTCGAACCAATTACCAACTCATATCATGATGTTACCTCCAATTCTATACCTTTTCATTTTCATAAATACTCGTGTGTAGAACCTTGTCCAATGTCTTCCAAGACCACATCGGCAACATCCATAGAGATGCTTCCTTAGCTATCCCCCGAAGAAATCACAGAATAGTTATAACACAAAATACAACCATTCAACCCCTTGTGCCTGTGCTGACTCTCTGAAGGAACAATTAATCTAATGCCACTCCCCGTAACCTTGCGCATCTTTCCTTTTCAGATAATGATGCAATTCTCTTTTGGAAGCTCCAATTGACTGTGCCTCCACCACATTCTCAGACAGCATTCCTAACCACTGGCTGCGTCCAGAACACTTCTCTCATGTCACCACTGTTTCATAATTGCCAATTACATGAAATCTGTACTCTAGTTCTCATTCCTTTCACCAATGGGAACAACTTCTCCCTATCTACTCTGTCCAGATCCTTCATGACTTTGAAAATCCCTATTGAATCTCATCTAAACCTGCTCATCTTCAGAAAAAAAGTCAACTTCCCCAACCAACCTAGGTAACCGAAGTCCCTCAATCATTTCCATGAATCTTTTCTGCATCCTTCACATCCTTCCTAAAATGTGGTGCCCAGAACTGGATGTAATACTCCAGCTGAGGCTGAGACAATATTTTACAAGTTTAACACAATGTTCTTGCTTCTGTACTCTTTCCCCTTATTGATAAAGCCCAGGATGCTGAATGCCTTATTAATAGCTCTTTCAACCTGTTTTATCTTCAATAACTTATGTACATATATACCCGGGTCCCTCACTCCCTTTATATAGTCTCTCTGCATTCTTCCTACCAAAATGCATCACTTCACACTTCCCCGTATTGAATTTCATCTTGCCAATGTCCACCCATTCCAACAACCTATGTCCTTTTGAAGCTCTAATGGTTCACAATATCTCCAAGTTTCATATCATCTGCAATTTTTGAGACTGTGCATTATACACCAAGGTCTGGATCATTAATACTGGGAAGAACATGTATCCTATTCCCTGTGGAACTCCTACAAACCTTCGTCCAGTCCAAAAAAAAACCTTTCATCTCTACTCTTCAATACGTCACACTCAGCCAACTTCACATCTATGTTGCCACAGCTGTCCCTTTCATTCCACGAGCTCTAACTTTGCTCAAGTCTGTTGCATGACACCTTATCGAATGCCTTTGGGAAATCCAAATTATTTTTTTCTTTTACCCAGTAAAACACTAGTGCAAGCATGCAATGCCAATTTTGGTAATTGTATCTGGTCACTGGCTTGTGTCGAGGTGTTCAGTTTTCTGTCAGAGTTCTGAATAACTTGATCTTACGTGCCAAAATAACTGAACAAATTCTAAACGCTAGTTTAAAATACTGTCACCTTGCAAACTCTCCATAAAACTAAAGAGAAAACTTGGAAGGGTAAGACTGTGGGGGAAGGGTAAGACCATCCCTGTTTCAGCTCATCTGCTGCTGAAACACTCATTAATGCTTTTATTCCCTTTAGACTCGATGATTCCAATGCATCCCTGAATGGTCACCCATTTTTAACTCTCTCTAAACCTAAGGTCATCCAAAACTCTGCTGCCCGTGTCTTGACCTATGACCACACCATTCAACTATCTCCCTGTGCTCACTGACCTATGTTGTCTCCTGCTCAATGCCTTGATTTTAAAATTCTCATTTGTTTTCAAATCCTTCCATGACCATGCCCCTCCCTATCTCTGTAATCTGTTATTTCAGCCCGATAACACTCAGAAATCTGCACTTAACAAATTCTCATCTAATGCTTATTAAAGCGATTTTGAACACCCTTGATTTTAATCGCTCTGCCACTGGTGACCATACCTGGAGTGGCTTTAGGCCCCCTATACCTGTCCTCCTTTAAGACACTGGTTTAAATAATTCTCTGACTAAGCTTTTAATTATCTGCCCTAATATCTCTTTCTGTGGCTCGGTGTCACAAACTTTGTTTCATAATGTTCCTGGGAAGCATCTTGGAAATTATATTAAAAGGCTCTATGTAAATGTAATCTGTTGTTAAACTGTAAACTATAGCTTCCAGTCTACATGCACATGCAGTTTACATGAAAACTCTTGCAAATGGGCCAAGGATTTCCAGCAAAATAACTCGGCAGTGCCACCCAAATACTTATTAATACAAGTGGGAATAGATTTCTCCAAGCAAATCTCCATGGCAAGGGAACCATAAAAGTGCATAATGATAAGCACAGAATAAAATGTGCCTTAGTAATAATGTTCATTCCTTCTTTGATTCTGGGAATGAATTATGTGTGTTCAAAAAAAACTGAAAGCACTGAATATTATGTTAACCACCACTGGTTTGAAGGGCTTATGGCCTTCTTTGCTCGAAGTTTCTACAAAAGTCATTTACAGGAAATCCAAACCTCCAGTTTCCTTTCATCTTTCACTGTGCACTTTTGTCATTCATCCTTATTGACCTGAGAGTATGAATTACAGACCCTCCTCTGAATGTTAGTGGCAGTGTCACTTCACTCCTTGGAGACATTGTTTTACTGTTCAGTGCATGAGAACAGTAAGCAGGATGGCCCATGGAGATAAATTGTCACTGCCGGGGATTAAATGCCCAACTGAGAACAAAGTGACAATGACTGATGAATCTATGCATCACAAATCCCTGAGTCAAGAATCTAATCAGATTCAGTGTAGCAGATTACCTGTTATTTTACCAATAAATTTCTTCAAAGACAATGTTCATTCAAGATTCTTGGCAGGAGGAGGATTTAAAAACAATATAACGGATGGGACTTTCCCGAAAAAATTCCAAGTGTCGAATTTGCGTAAAAACTGGAGTAAATCACGCTGTTTTTCTCAGCGGGATTTTCAAAACTGAATCTCCCACACTGTGTGCTGCAGAGTGCACTAGCGCGAATCTCATTAAATATCAGTGGGCAGGGCCTATTTCCACAGGACAGGCTGTCAGCATAGTGCCGAGTGGGGCACTGCGCATGCGCCAATCTGTCATAGCGGAGATCAGCGCACGCGCAGTGGCCCCGCACTGATGGCCTCCTGATCGCTGGCCGCCACAGCAATCCCCGCATAGCTGGCCGTGCAACCGTGCCCCCCCTCCCCCCCAACATGCACCGATCACTGGACCCCCCCTCCCCGGATGTGTCTGGGCCAGCCTTGATCCCTCCCCCCCCCCCACCACAACCCTCAGCAATGCCCAGAGGGCAACCCCCTTGCCCCTGACCTTCTCGGTGAGTGGGGTCTCAATTGCACCCCCTGCACTGCAGCGCAGCTGGGCCGCCAGCTCCCTGCAAGTGGAGAGCTGTTGTAAACCCCGCTGGAGTGAAACACTCCTGGTTGGGGGGACTCTAGCGCGCCTGGAGACTTCAGTCCCTGGCCCGCTAATTAGATGCAAATTTTGATTTGAATACATTATGCAGCTCTGTGCCGATTTCTGGCGTGGAGCTGATGGCACCCGGACACAGAGGCCGTGGCGCCCAGAGGGAAGCCCACGACCTGTCCTCTGCTTGAGTCTCCCAGCTCGCTGCTCTAATCGCTCCTAATGCCTTTAAACTGGGAGTACTGTTAGAGCATTATTTCACTTTCAATGAGCAAAATGGAAAGAATAGAGTAAGCTGAATTCTATTCAAAATATTTTGTTTTAACATGCCAATATATCAAAACACCATGTTTAAAATATATTAGAATGATTAATACAGGAATCAAGTCAAACATTCTGGGAAACAAATGTACTGACTGGATCTCTCAAGAAAGTTATTTTATTAACAGCAGATATGATTTAATGCCTTCAGACTGAATGTAGATTTAGCTCACATTCAACTTGAAGGACTTTGTAATGGTGCCAAATTAAATAACAATTTCAAAGCAGTTTTCTCCTGTAGGTTTGTTCAGCTTCTGACTAGACTGGAGGGGTGGAGAGCTCAGTATTGGGGTCAGTTTACTCGATTGTCTGGATAACTAGATGCAGAATGACAAGTTGAATCCTAGTTCCGGCTGTGGTAGTTGATGGAGGCCTATCTCCTCACTTTGCCCTGTGATTGTTGAGTGGTGCGCCTCAAGCTATATACAACCATTGCGTCTTTCCAATGGAGGGAGATGCTTGTAGGTCCTTTGTGGACCTATGGCTAACGAACCTATCTGGAAGGGCGGAGCACAATCATGAACAAAATGAGTCAACTACAGGAAGCAACATTCCAGAGAGAGCTACATTGTGAACTGGAAAATATATACTTCCACATGCACACACGCACGCACGAAGACGCATACGCACGCACAATAAAAGTAAGTTTAATATAGTTCAAACTGTTACAATCGCATTGCTGGATTTGACAATAACCCTAACTGTTTTAATTACTTTTCAACTACAATGAAAACAGTTTGAAAATGCATCTAAAGAGTGAACTTCTACCAAGTTCAGGGATTGGGAACTATGAAAGTTTAAGTTTATTGAGTGAAACGAGGACCTTCAATTCATGTTGAAACTTTGGTTTTTAAATACATTTCTATAGGATTTAATTTTAGGAAGACTAATTGTAGTATTCGAATAAAGTATCACTTCTGCTTCTTGAACCCAGCTGATTCTAATCTAAGGGTGCGAGAAACAAACTTATAGCATCAACTCAGTCAGGGATTTTCCAGCCACAGATGCCTGACTGGATTAGAAAAGGCAGCTATGGAGTTGCTCAATTGTGGACATAACTGGGGATGCAATTCTGGCTCAGACATTTAGTGCCACAGAGCTGGGTTACAAAAATACTGGTTGTTCCATTGCTTTTTGTTATTTTAAACTTTCTTTCCCCCCACAGTTTTAACATTATCCCTCTCCTTTCCATCCTGAACGTGTGCTGACTGTCTAGTTTTGTGCATTCAGCATCTCCTAGGCTTGCATATTTCGTAAACTGAACCCGTATCAGGATTGGTTCAGTCTCGCACTCTCGCCCAAGTCAGATGGTTGAGAGTTCAAGTCCCACTCCAGAAACTTGTGCAGTAAATCTAGGCTGACATTCCACTGCCATACTGAGGATGTACTGCAGTGCCATAGTGCTGTCTTTTGGGTGAGATATTTAACCAAGGTCAGCTGTGCCCCTCAGGTGGGTGCATATGATTCCATAATACTATTCAAAGATAAGCAGGGGAATTCCTTCCAATGTCCTTCCTGGCCAACATGTAGCCTTCAACCAACATCACTAAAAACAGAATACCTGGCCACTAACACATTGCTGTTTGTAGGAGCTCACCTTGTGCAACATGGCTACCACATCCCTACATTACAACAGTCACTATACTTCAAAAGTACATCATTCATTGTAAAGTGTCTTGGGACATGGAAAGTGCGAGGATGCCATTCTGATTGTCTGAACTTGATGAACATAAGAATATACAAGATAAAATACAGACAAGTGTAAGGTGTTGCATTTTGGAAAGTCAAATCAAGGTAGGACTTTCACAGTGAATGGTAGGATCTTAGGGAATATTGTGGAGCAGAGGGACCTTGGAGTTCAGGTGCACGGTTCTCTAAAGGTGGAGTCATAGGTAGATAGGGCAGTGAAGGCGGCTGTTGGCATGCTGGCCTTCATCAGTCAGGACACGGAGTATAGAAGTTGGGAAGTTATGTTGCAATTGTACAGGATGTTGGTGAGGCCGCACTTGGAGTAGTATGTTCAGTTTTGGTCGCCTTGCTATAGGAAAGATGTTGTTAAACTGGAGAGAGTGGAGAAGAGATTTACAAGGATGTTGCCAGGACTCAAGGGACTGAGTTAGAGGGAGAGATTGGACAGGCTAGCACTTTTTTCTTTAGAGCGTAGGAGACTGAGGGGTGGTCTTATAGAGGTGTATAAGATCATGAGAGCATGGTTAGGGTGAACGCACTCAGACTTTTTCCCAGGGTTGGGGAATCAAGAACTAGAGGGCATAGGTTTAGGTTAAGAGTGGAAAGGATTCATGGGAACCTGAGGAGCAACTTCTTTTACACAGAGGGTGGTACCTACGTGGAATGAGCTGCCGGAGGAAGTGGTTGAGGCAGGGACATTGACACCATTTAAAGGGCATTTGGACAGGTACACGGATAGGAAAAGTTTAGAGGGATATGGGCCAAATGCAGGCAAATGGGGTTAGCTTAGATGAGCATTTTGGTTGGCATGGACCAGTTGGGCCGAAGGGCCTGTCTCCGTGCCGTTGATTCTATGATAATCAATGATATCACTGACGACTGGGACATCCAGTCCATATGAATTGATGCACGAATAGAATGGCTGTAGCCACATGCACCTTTCTTTTGGGTGAATCAAACACAGAATACAAGTCAACTATTACCATTTCAAACGGTTTAAATTTGATGCCACAAACCAAACAAAAGATCTGGGAGTGAAGGTATAATAATTACTGTCCTCCACTAGAAAGAGTTCCTTGCGATCTACAAAACAGAGTCACAATCAGTCTGAAAACAGGTGAACTTTTATTGACTTCAATGATGGAAGGAGAGTTCCCAATTCTACCGTCAACTGAAACTAATCCCTTCAATATTTGGTTAGTCAAATGGTTATTGAAGGGAATCCATGTGACATTATTGTAAAAAGAGCACTTCCAAATAGGCTAAAAATAGAGGCTACCTTGGATATTGAGAACAAGTATATAGCGTCTAGTTTTTAAACCCATGATTTCCTTTTAAAATATCTTACAAACAAATGTCTCAAACATATCAGCTTCGCACTGAAGCAGAAGCCTTGCTGAAGGTGTTCCCTTCTATATGAGTCATTAAACTGAGAGCGTTTCTGCCTTCTTGGGTGGATGAGTTCCAAGGCACTGCTTAAACAAAAACAGCGGTCTTGTTAATCTCCTGACTCATGTTTATTCCTCAGTTAACATCTCCAAAATAAAACAAATCAATTGCTTAGGAAGACGGGAAGTCGATTCTTACCCTGGCTGCTGGTGCATGTATAGTTTCCCCAACTAAGTGGCATGGTGGCACAGTGGTTAGCACTGCTGCCTCACAGCGCCAGGGGCCCAGGTTCAATTCTGGCCTCGGGTCACTGGCTGTGTGGAGTTTGCACGTTCTCCCTGTGTCTGCATGGGTTTCCTCTGGGAGCTCCAGTTTCCTCCCAAACTCCAAAGATGTATGTGTTAGATTGATTGGCCATGCTCAATTGCCCCATTGTGTAAGGGTGTAGCAGGGTAAATATGTGTGGTTATGGGGATAGGACCTGGGTGGGATTATTATCGGTGCAGGCTTGATGGGCTGAATGGCCTCTTTCTTCACTGTAGGGATTCAATGATTCTAAGATCAGCAAGAATATGGAAATTTTAGCTTCCGCTCCCTCCTGTGACCCCCAGCCATTCCCTTCGCTTCTCCGGTGTGCTCTCCACCATCACTTCCAGAAGTGAGCTAGTGGCAAGATGCTACACGATTGAGCAGGAAGAGAAGCAGCGAACCATGTGAGGGAAGTAGGAAGGACCAGGGAAAAACAAGCCATCGACAAAGGAAGCAGCCAGGGGTCCAGAAGGTAGACTGGAGCAAGGTAATTTGAGAGGGCCATGGGGGTAGGGATGCAAGGGAGCGGTGGGGTCACGGGGAGAAAACCAGAGCAATGTTGTATTTTCTTTACCGTCTTTGTACATTTTAATACAGGCAGCGGCCTGCGATGTCTCTGTCAATGATCTCTGTCTGTGCAGGAAGTGCACCCTCTAGTGCTGTGGCACATATAAATGGAATTCTTATCTCATTACAGTTGCGGTACTTGCCATGTGTTAATAAACTAATATACTTCCTCATTAAAGAAAATCAAAGTGACAAATTCAAAGTAAGTTCACTTGCTATCAAACACATTGGAAGATCTTGCGGATGTGAAAAATGCTTTAGAACGAGTTATGGTTTTTCTGAGGGGGCACAAACGGCAACAATTTTGCTAAAATTACAAAAGTTTTACACTTGTAGAAATGAACAGACTGCAAGAGAAGAACGGATTTCTTCAAGGAACTATATTGGTATAAGCACTTCGTTCTTTAGTAAATGACTCAAAATGGAAGTAAAGTGCAATTTTAAACTGAGGTAACGTAGAACTTCAACAAACAATTGTTTTGTTATACATTTCTACAAGTGACCAAAAAGAACACATTCGAGAAAAGTAGACATCATCTGAAGTAGGACATCGAAATAGATTACGTTTAGCTCTTGCGTAAAAGCTCTGTTTAAACTCTATATTTACTTTGGGCTGGTCTGAATCAGAGCTAAGAATGTGACAGTAATCAAGATAGCTGAAAAAAGGTCTTTGGCTTGGGTAGTCTGGTGACCAATGTAGTTCACATTATACCATTAGAGTTACTGATTTATATCTCCACATCCCTGTGCCTCCCAAGCAATACACTGTCTGAGAAAATGCATTAAATGGACCTCATTATTTTTTCACTGATTCATGTCTTTTTTAATCAAACAAATGCAAGAATCAGGTGGAAGGAAAATATAGAAAGAAAAATTGGTTTTAGATGGAGATTTCATTTCTTTTCCAAAAATAGAATCATGTTTTTCCAAAACAGCAATGCTCCAGGTAGAGATATCCCAAGCTATATAAAGATAAATGGAATAATTAAAGTTTTCAAGAAAACTGGACAAGAGCCCAAAGTGTAAATAAGATTACAGCTTTGCCAATTTAACTGAGTTTAGAGGTATGCCTTTGGCCTGACTGGAAGAACAAGCAATAAATAAATGGTTTGCCTCAGAATCAGAACATCTGGATTTTAATCTCATGGCTGTCCAATATTTAAAGATGGAAGTCTCAGTAAGTGGAGCTCCGAATACTAGTTGAAACATCACACAAGTACAATTTCCATCTTGGATGAATGGAAAGGTACACACAGTCTGGAATATGCAATCTATTATACATCACTCACTGGAGAGCCAGGATATGGGCGGCACAATGGTTAGCACTGCTGCCTCACAATGCCAGGGACCTGGGGTTCGATTCCCAGCTTGGGTCACTGTCTGTGTGGAGTTTGCATGCTCTCCCCGTGTCTGCGTGGGTTTCCTCCGGGTGTTCCGATTCCCTCCCACAGTCTGAAAAATGTGCAAGTTAGGTGCATTGGCCATGCTAAATTCTCCCTCCGTGTACCTGAACAGACACCAGAGCGTGGCGACTAGGGGATTTTCACAGTAACTTCATTGCAGTGTTAATGTAAGCCTACTTGCGACATTAATAAATAAACTTGAAACTTAAAAACTTTAGGATACCAGTTGCTCTCCCTTCTTGGAATATGTAGTGGTCAGCAGTTTGAGAGAGGAGGGGAAAGTGCTTAAGTTTTGATTTGAATTATTTATTGGATATTACGACTGACCAGTTCATTCAAGTAAATTGAACAATGCACTAAAGTTTAAAAGTTTTGAAGTTTATTTATTAGTGTCTCAAGTAGGCTTACATTAACACTGCAATGAACTTACTGTGAAAATCTCACTACATTTTGGAGAAGATATTTATGAATGAAACAGTACCTTGTGTGTTGAATATGATTCATCACTACACACAATAACACGTGAGAGGGTAGTACATTATGCAGGGGGAAATCAACAAATTAAAAGTCCCTTGTGGGTAGAATTTCTGGGTTGAAGAGTAAATTACCATTCAGGCTGTCCATGTGCACTTTCAGGTGTCGCTCACAGTTTGCTTTCGTTGTAAATGCTGACAGACAGATTAGACACACAAATGGCCTTTCACCTGATCAATAAGAGAACAAACAACAGTCTGAAAACCAATGACAATGGCAACATTGAAAGGTATAATTTTTAAAAGACAAGTGAATGTGCATTAACTCAACATCCATCTTAGAGTTTTTGTTCCTTACAAAAAAAACTGCAAGGTATTAAGATCAGCCACCACTTGAATATTTAATTCAGTTCAAGCTGAATTGGTGCAGCTTAAAGTAGAGATTGCAAATTAATTACATGCCAATTTAAAATCACTTCCTTCTAAAATCTATGTTCTTGTCCTGTGATAAGAGGTTAATTCTATTACTTTCATTAATATATTGCCCCCACTTGCCCCCCTGCTCCCAATCCAATTTCACAATGGCAACGATTTGTACCTGCTGCTTTTGGCAACTTTCCTCTAGTTCCCTTTTAATTTGATAAAAGCAAAGTACTGCGGATGCTGGAATCTGAAACAAAAACAGAAAATGCTGGAAAACCTCAGCAGGTCTGACAGCATCTGACCAGTTCCAAAGGGTCATCCAGAATCAAAACATTAGCCCTATTCTCTCTCTTTCCACAGATGGTGTCAGACCAGCTGATATTTTCCAACATTTTCTGCCTTTGTCTCTTTTAATTTGTCCGTGCTACGCAATCCGCTACTGTTACCATTTATTCTATGAGGTTCGGTGTGGCCATGTGTACTTGGTCTCTCAGATATCAAGGAAATTCCACAAACAAAGCTGTAAGCAAAACCCAACCCATAGGTGAATTTCACCATCAATGGCATGTTTCTTTGACATTCGGAGCTTTACAGAAGAAGCACCCAAAGTTGCTTACAAGAACACAGAGCTGGAAAAATAAATACTTCATGTGGCTAAGGTGGCAGGGTTGCCACATGAAGTATCTAAATGTGCTTGCTGGTTTTCTTCATTCCATCCTAGGATTCACTTCCCCAGCCCAAAGTTAAGACTTCCAGCCAGAGACTGAACATATGGTTTGTTTAAGAAGCGGAGATCCATCTCTTGAGTTGCCTCCCTCCCTCCTGTGAAAACATTACTACCATGTACAAGCTACAGAACTTGAGCTATGGATAAAACATTCACATTACAGTGAAGTTAGTAGTGTTCTACATTGTCTAAGAATGTCGTGGTGTTCAGAACTGTACTCAAAAATCCAAATTTGAACATTTTGAGGCAAAATGCATTCTCAGCTTGGTTTTCTTTGCGTGTTTCACGCATATTAAACCATTTCATAGAATCAGAGAATCCTACAGTGCAGAAGGAGGTCATTCGGCCCATCGAGTCTGCACCGACCATAATCCCTCCCAGGCCCCATCCCCATAACCCCATGCATTTACCCGAGCTAGTCCCCCTGACACTAAGGGGCAATTTAGCACGGCCAATCCACCTAACCTGCACATCTTTAGACTGTGGGAGGAAACCCACGCAGACACAGGGAGAATGTGCAAACTCCACACAGACAGCGGGAATCGAACCCGGGTCCCTGGCGCTTTTTTCTGGAAAGTTTGTCCAAAAATGAAATAGTCAGTGTAAATCCTTATGATGGATTCAATTCATGACCATCGCTGAATCCCTGACTATTAACATTCTGGGGGTTACCACCAACCAGCAAATTAACTGGACTAGCCAAATAAACACTGTGGCTACAACAGCAGGTTAGCAGCTCGGAATTTTGTGGCAAGTAATTCATGTCCTGACTCCCCAGAACTTGTCCACTGTCTACAAGGCACAAGTCAGGAGTGTGATGGAACATTCTCCACTTGCCTGGATGGGTGCACCTCCAACAATATTGAAGAAACTTGACGTCATCCAGGACAAAGCAGCCCGCTTGACTGGCAACCCTACCACCACCTTCAACTTACACTCCCTCCACCACTGACACACAGTGCCAGCAGTGTGTACCATCTACAAGATGCACTGCAGCAACTCACCAAGGTTCCTTCGACAGCACCTACCAAAACCACGAGTTCTACCACCTAGAAGAGCAAGGGCAGCAGTTACATGGGATCACCACCACCTACAAGTTCCCCTTCAAACCACACACCTTCCTGATTTGGAACTATATAGTCATTCCTTCTCTGTTGCTAGATCAAAATCCTGGAGCTCCCTTCCTAACAGCACTGTGGCTGTTCTGACACCATATGGACTGCAGCAGTTCAAGGTGGCGGCTCATCAACACCTTCTCAAAGGCATTTCTGCATTTATGAATGGGCAATAAATACTGGCCTAGCCTGCAATGCCCACCTCCCATCAACAAACAAATTTTAAAAATGTGAACTCTAATCTCATAATAGCTTTGAAACTATTATGAGAGCTACTTTCATTTTATTTATTATTAGTGTCACAAGTAGGCTTACATTAATTAACACTGCAATAAAGTTACTGTGAAAATCCCTTACTTGGCACACTCCAGCGCCTGTTCAAGTACACTGAGGGGCAATTTACCATGGCCAATGCACCTAGCCAGCACGTCTTTCGGATTGTGGGAGGAAACCGGAGCACCCGGAGGAAACCCACGCTGACATGGGGAGAACGTGCAGACTCTGCACAGACAGTGACCCGAGCCAGGAATCGAACCTGGGTCCCTGGCGCGGTGAGGCAGCAGTGCTAACCACTGTGCCACTATGCTGCCCATTCAGTACGTGATTGGAAAAAATGTAAACTGCAATGCAGTATTCTGATGCTGTCTACATGTATTGTGGGCATGGACTTGTGTCTCCAACAGCGTGTCACATCATTTTGGTGCTCGAAAAACAAATTCCCGTCTGAAAGTGGCAGTCAAGCAAGCGAGAAGCATCTTAAATTTTATTTTATATGAAACAATCTGGAGAAACATCACAAATTCTAGATTTGAAAAACTTGTATCTACAAGAGTCTCCTTTTAAGATTGAGGGGTGACTTAATAAAGAGCCTCAAAATTATGTAAGATTTTGACATATAATAGACAGACAGAGAGTGTTGTCGCATGTGGAGAAGAGCAAAACTAGAGGCCTTTTATATAAAAAGTTAAATAGGAAATACAGAAGAAACATCTTCACTCAGTGGTAAGAATGTGAAACTTGCTACTATGGGAATTAGTTGAGGAGAGTAGCATTAATGTATTTCAAGAGGAAAAAGAATTAAGAGGAATATGCTGATCGAATTAGATGAAGAAGGATGAGAGGAGGCTCGAGTGGAGAATAAACGCTGGCTCGATTGGCTGGACTAAATGGCCTGTTTTTTCACCATGTTCAATGCTATTCTATGTTACTGCGAATGAAGTAATGAGGTGAATAAGGGACTCATTCATTGTCTAGAACATTAGACTGCAATTTTTTCCGTTGATATATTTCTGACAAACATTTCCATTACAGGTGTTTAACTGAACATGGGTTTTCCAAAACAGTCCATAATGAATGGCAAGCAACGTGTCTATTAATTTAATTTTGAAGTCTTTTTCTCAAGTTAAACTAAAATGCGCCGTCATTCATTGGGTGAACAATATTAAACTATTCTGAGCTTTTGAAATCACATCATAATTTGGAAAGCAACATTCCTACTGCAATGCTCGAGTTTTCCACTTCACCCAGTGAAATTTCCCTGCCTTTACCTCTGGATAAATATGTAAAATAATGTCGTCTATTATCAGGAGTAAGCCAGATGTAACAATGAAGTGGCAAAAAAAAACAGTGAACACAGATTCACAAAGGAAGACTGCAGCAATCTTTTAGACTTTTTAGAGAAGTTGAAAAGAATTAGACAATGGGAGGCCCCATGATGTGGCGCACTTCTAAAACGCCTCTGAAAAATATCTAAATAAAAATACTGAACTCATTTATGTAGCATCTTTCACAACCATAGGATATTCCAAAGCTATGCACAGCTAACTAATCACTGAAGTGTATTAACACTTGAAATGCAGGGAAACCAATTTGCACAAAGCAAGGCCCCACAAATTTCAAGACCAGAACATCTGTTTTGGTGATGTTAATTGAGGGGGAACACATCTGCACCACTGTGAGCATTTCCATGGGATTTATTTTGTTACATTCATCCGAGAAGATGGACAGCTCAACAATTTAACACCTCATCCAAAATGCGGGATCTTCAAACATTCAAGTCCTTCAGCATTCCATTCGACTGTCAGTTTAGATTATGTGCTTAAATTGGACCCAGAGGTGAGAGTGTTATGACTGAACCAAGGCTGATGCCAACTATAAGGCTTCTACTTAAGGTTAAAATGGTGAGGTTACGAGGCTTTACCTGGGAATATATACACGCTGACAGCTGTGTACAAGATAATGAGAGACATGGACAGAGTGGATAAGGAGCAGCTGTTCCCCCTAGTTGAAGGGTCAGTCACAAGGAGACATAGGTTCAAGGTGAGGGGCAGGAGGTTGAGGAGGAATTTGAGGAAAAACATTTTTTTACCCAGAGGGTGGTGGCGGTCTGGAATGCGCTGCCTGGGAGGGTGGTAGAGGCAGGTTGCCTCACATCCTTGAAAAGGCATCTGGAAGAGCCATGGGCCAAGTGCTGGCAGATGGGATTCGGTGGGGGTTCAGGTGTTTCTAATGTTTTGGTATGGACTCGATGGGCTGAAGGGACTCTTCTGCGCTGCATGATTCCAGGTACAAAGCATTAGGCTTTTATTAGGGGATTTATTATGTCATGTTGGGGAAGTTCACGTTACATCAGTTTTGGAATTCCTGCTGAGCGAACGACATCAGAGAATTCCAGCCAATGACTCTGGATCAATTCAGGAATTATTATCCAAAGCCTGGATTGCTAATTTGTCAGAATGACAAATCGGACATTCACTTTATATTACGTGATTTCATTGCTGTTGGCATGTCGTGGAACCTAATTGTATTTTTTGTGGCCATAATACCACTAACGGGTCAACAGAGCCAGAAGCACAAATCATTTGTTCTGGAACACAGCCATTGCTGCCAGACTTGTGTTATAGTTAAGTGAAACAAACTTGTATTTGGAATTTGGAATTGTTACTCTGTTATTTTTTTTTGGACCGTTTGAGGCTGGCTATATGAACACTTTCTAACTGCACTAAATATGTAATTGGCAGATACCATTCCCTGGTGCTAACAAACATTGACTTGATTAAGTACCGACTACCATTTAGCTTCACAGCTCCCCCAAGTGAGCGTACTCATATGATGATGTCTTGATTTAATTAATATTCATTTCTGTCCCACTTCTGTGAAGTCTCCAAGTTATTTCTTTTGTACTCAAATGGTTGCAATCCAGCACCCTAATTACCCCACTCTACACCCAGAATATTTTAAATTGAGACCTGCTGTACTAGAACAATTTAACCATAGATGTAAATTTACTCACCACTGTGACTCCGAACATGGATCTCCAGTGAACTGGCACTGGGACAACTTTTGTTGCATTGTGGGAAGGGACAGATACGCTCATGTGGTGAAGGATCCTTGAGCTTTTCCTCTGTAGGAGTGGATGCAGATTTCTGCCGGCTGGCACAGTAATACATAAGGTGAGCTTGTAGGTTCCTTTCGCTCCGATACCAAATCCCACACGATTTACAAGGAAAGATGTCCTCTGGAACAATCAAGTTTAAAATAAATATTCGGAAGAGCTATAAACACCACAATTCTGATAAGTAACCAAAAATCTGCTTTGATTTGTTTTCCTTTTATGGATAGCGATTTCTCTATTTGCTTGTCTCCCAGGATCATGAAAAAAAGGAATGCATACATAGTCTGATCCTACACACCAATCAACAAGATGTGAAACTGCTGTTGGGGGATAAGCAGCCCTGTGTGACCCTCCTACGGACTTTTTCTTCCCTAACGCGTAGCACTTCCATCACTGCGGCAGTCAACTCAATAGTGGTGGCGTTAGTTATCAATGCAAATCAATACCCTGCTACAATACTGTCATGGATCATCTTCAGACTTAAGTTTAATTTATCCTTCAATGATGAAGCTCATTGGAAATATGGTGTATATTTTAAAATACCACATAAGGAAACAATTTTATCAATAACCATTTAATAAGAGCCTCTGGTGCTCTGAAATATGATATGGCATGCACATAATGAGCTGCTAAATGAAGCAAATTCATTTTATGATAAAAATACTGATTTATAAACAAAGTAAAGGAATGAAAAGGACAGGAGCAAGTATTTTATGCAGAATATTAACCCATTTTCTCTTCAAAAACAAAATCCCAAACACATTATCTGTGCCCACCATCCTTTAATTAGTTTTCCAATTAACCTCTGTTGAATATGTCACCGTTCTAGCACTTAACATTCAACTGCTTCATTATTTGAGTACTGATGGAGTGCTACACTGTTGGGGGCACCGCCTTCCATGCAAGGTCTTCAACTAAGACCCTGCCACATTTGCTTAATTAGCAAGTGACGACACTTCAAAAGTCATTCACTTAGCTTAATCTTCTCCAGCAAGTAACGGGAGGCCGGAGGAAGTTGTTACTTTAATGATTACATACGTTACTTTCTATTTCAGTGGAACTTACTGTTGACAACTGCAGTAGCTAATATTGCAGCCATGCCCGCTTGCTGAGGAAGAAGCTGGATGTCAGAATGTAATGAAGCAGGGTAAGTGGTCGCTTGCTCCGAGCACTCTACGGGCTCCACTGGCTCCATCTTAACACTTAGATTTAACACAGGGCAATTGTCACTCTGATCAACAATTGCTGTTAAACATTCTCCTTCTGCGATGGGCTTAGTGGTTTTGCACCAGATCTGATTATCTGTCGAGGAAAACAAAACACTTTTGTGAAACAGTTCTGAAGTGTTCTAACAGTGCCAGATCTTGGCAATACATCCAAAACATTCTGTAAATCTGCAGCAGATAGTCCCCTGGCAAGCAATAAATACTGAGTACATTCTTTTTACCCCACTCCACTTATTTTCTGATTTTGTTCACTCAGAGTAGAGGATTTAATTTATTCTGATTTTTGCTTCCCTTCCTCTCCAGGGCTTCAGATTTGGTCTCAATTGAGGGGACAAGTCACCTTCCTTATCAGAAATCTCCTTCAGCTCTGATTTTGCTCATAGATTGGGGATCTGATCCTACCCACCCTAGAGATTCAGTTAGTTAACTGGAACTTTAATCAATTGGAGGACCACCACTGGGGATAATGGGAATGATCGATACGTAGACCAGGGATCCTCATAAAGGTGAAGAAATGAGAGAATATTTCTGTCAACCTACCTTAACCTACTTGTACAAACCTGGCTGTTAGCTCAGGCCCAAAGGTTAAGGTTACTGCACAGTAAGTAGTTCACAACACCAGGTTAAAGTCCAACAGTTTTATTTGGTAGCACGAGCTTTCGGGGCACCGCTCCTTCATCAGGGGAGTGAAGGGCAGCGCTCCGAAAGCTCGTGCTACCAAATAAACCTGTTGGACTTTAACCTGGTGTCGTGAGACCTCTTACTGTTCCTATCCCAGTCCAACGCCGGCATCTCCACATCAAGGTTACTGCACCACGGTGACTGCTGACTAGAGCTAGACAATGATTGAAATGTGGACTGGAATGTAGCTGAGGTCAATCATGATATCATCCAGGAACACAGGAAAGAAGTTTATTTCAAGCCAGGAGTGAGTGGGCTGCAGTGTTGAGGGCCAGGATGGAGGCTAGCATGGAGGCTAGAGCACTGGGGGAAAAAAAGTAGCATTCAGGACATGTTGATGCGGGAAGGAGGATATGGAAACATAGTTAGCAGGGAAGAAGTGACCAGCCAGAGGTCTGGTGGGGTGGAAATGCTAGCTAGAGCACCTGTGGTTAAGGATTAACCATGGAAAGAAAAAAACACATGCTGTGTCAGATGGAGAAGTCATCAATATGAAGGATTCACTAAAATACTCCAATTGCACATTACAGTCAGACCCACATTACAAACAGATTTTTAATGAAGGAAAGAAGTCCACCATTTGTTCCATAAACGTGCAAACACTTTCTGCAGCACATTGCTGTTCTTGAAAATTTGTATCAGCAAACAAGGATCAAGCACTTACATAAATTACAGTAACAGTGGTTAAACAAGGCAGGGGACTGTACATCTTTTTTTTTAAAGAAAAGGAGAATCTTTGGGGACAAGGTGGTTGGGAGGGAGCATTCGTTTCTATTTGCAATAGCATCCTGGGATAACTCTTCCAGAACAAGTGAGGGCTGTGGCACAACTTCAAAGGGGTCAGATAGCTGCTGAGCCACACACAAGCTAGAACCATGGATTTTTCATTCATTAGTGAGGGCAGGCAGTTCTACTGAATCCTCAGAGCTGCCTCCCTCTGGCCTCATGTTTGTTCATCAGTGAAGTCATAGAATTCCTACAGTGCAGAGAACGCAATTTGGCCCATTGAGTCTGCACCGACCTTCCAAAAGAGCACGCCACTTAGGCCTAATCCTCCACCCTAACCCTGTAACCCCGCGGATGGCAAATCCACCCAAGTTGCACATCTTGGCCACTAAGGGACTGACTTGGCAACAAAGGAGATGAATTGCTTCCAAGTTGAAATGAACTATTTAATTGATAAAGGATTAATCATAGCAGACTATCTACCCTGTTGCAAGTGCAGAATATCTTTAGAATATCATTGTTAGGGACAGCAGAGAATAAAGATTATTTACATGAAAGTTTTTTTTTGTCATTCTGGCCTGAAAGTACTTGGGCATCATGAGTGAAATAAAGTCCAACCACATTATCTGTACCTTTTAAGACCTGGCTGGCTGTAGAGATTTGCATTCTAATTAGTATTCTGTAACTTGATTTCGGTGTCTGTGCACTGTTGGAGAACAGAGACCACTCCATCTGACGAAGGAGCAGCAAGCTCCGAAAGCTTATGGTATTTGCTACCAAATAAACCTGTTGGACTTTAACCTGGTGTTGTGAGACTTCTTACTGTGAAATAAAGTCCGACAAGCGCAATGCTCTATCATTTTCACCATGTATAAACAAAGAAATGTTTACTTCTGAGGGAACCATTACCACAGAGCAACATAACCACATCTGTTACTAACCACAAAGGGTTTTTTTTCTCTGATAAGTTATTATCATACCCATCTACGAGGCATCCCACTACTACCACGACTCTGGCTTGGTGGTTGCACCTTTCAAAATGTGAATATCTTCTCTAGCATCGAGCAGAAATCTTACCAGACAATCAAAAAGCTAATAGCCATTTTGTTTATAAATGTTAGAAATGAAGAGGAAGCCATAAATATCTGTGCCTCAGACAACTGAATTTAAACAAAGTTTACCTATTTTTAGCCAGAATGTTTCAGAGCTTTATTCTCTCATTTTAAGGCATTTACTGCTAATGTTCTTTAGAAGCCTATTTCTTTCCCCCACAAGGTGCCACCCCAATTTGAATTTCCTTAGTTTTACTATATCCTTACTTAAAATAGATCTTTTGTAATATTGAAATTAGTAAGCAGACATTCATAAAGCATTCTTCATAGTTGTATTTTAATATTGAATGCGTGCAGCATTGTCCTGTTGTGTTTTACTGTACGCTAACTTTATTGTTAGTGGATTGGTGGTTTACTGAAAACAATGCAGTGATTAAAGCTTCTGGCATTTCTTTAGAGTATGAATCATAAAAATGTAGTTTATCATAGCAGAGGAGATTAGAAATTTTAAGAGGAGGTGGACACATTTCTGGTAGACAAAGTTACCGAGGGACAAGGAAGCTAAGGGTGATGGAGAGAGGTTTGGGACCGATGGAAACAACTCTCTCCAGTATTGGACAGTCCTATGTTCCACAGTACATTTCGGAACATTTAGCGTTTAAACAATTGTGGGGTGCTAATGGGAGCAATGGAGGGGTGGAACAAAAAGCAAACAGAACTTGAGTTTTTAAAAAATATAAAATGATCTTGTTATCTGTAGCATTGTAAAGAAAGGAGGCATCCCAAAAGAAATGAAGCAGTTACCAGGTGTAAAACAGATGTGCTAACTGCTGCATTTATTTATTTATTGAACAAAGTACGACAGACAACTTTTAAAATATGTACATGTTCAAAGAACAATAGGAAAGGTCATGAATAATGGTGGACAATTAAACAACTAACAGGATGAGGATGTTCCCCAACATCCTCAATGTTGGGGAAGCCCAACACATCAGTGCAAAAGAGAAACAAAAAACAGAAAATGCTGGAACATCTCAGCAGGTCAACAGCACCTGTGGAGAGAGAATGGAGCTAACGTTTCGAGTCTGGGTGACCCTTCATTGGAGCACTCCATCAGTGCAAAAGAGAAGACTGAATCATTTGCAACAATCTTCAGCCAGAAGTGCCAAGTGGATGATCCATCGCAGTCTCCTCCTGAGGTTTCCAGCATTTCAGATGGCAGTCTTCAGCCAATTTGATTCACTCCATGTGATATCAAGTAATGGCCGAAGGCACAGGATACTGCTACTGACAACATCCCAGCTATAGCACTGAAAACTTGTGCTCCAGAACTTGCCACGCCACGAGGCACGCTTAGTTCCAGGACATCAGTGAAGGAGATCCTCATGGAAGTGCAGCTTCCAAACCCAGAACCTATACCTCTTAGAAGAACAAGGGCAACAGATATGTTGGTACACCATCACCTTGAAGTTCCCCTCCAAGTCACTCACCATCCTAACTATAATCGCTGTTCCTTCACTGTCACTTTGTCAGAATCCTGGAACTCGCGACAGAGTGTGGGTGCACCTACACCAGATAGACTGCAGCAGTTTAAGAACACAGCTCATCACCACCTTCACGAAGACAATTAGGGATGGGCAATAAATGCTGGCCTAGCCAGCGATGCTCACATCCCAAGAACAAATAAAAAATCACATTGTATTTCTGACAGACCAGGGTCTATAATTTAGACATGAATTTTATCATGAAGCACATATAAGAAACACTATTTAATTAATGAATTAGCTATTATAAACTAAAACATATTTTAACATATAAGCAGAGCCCATCTTTTGCTGTCCATGCATTTTTGTCACTCCCATTTGAACTAAGTTGGTCATTAAACTGCAGTAGCAAACCATTTCTCTGTCCTGACTTGAAAAAGGAACCTGAACATCAGTAAAGGGATGCTACACAATGTGTGCATACATTTCAAATAACAAAGTGGTTGTTTTGTATCAATCCTCAGGAAGCTCATCCATCCAGTAGTCAAAGGGAGTGATGGAAAGTCTTTTGCACCCCCGATAATGGAAAACCCCAGACTGATGGCCCATTGTGATCTTTCCAGAGAACCTATTTGACATGGTCAAAAAAATCCTTTAATTTCAAAATAGAATTGATTGGTGCTGGTTGGAGAACTTGCCCCAAGACAAACCAGCCCATTGTGATCTGAGCTACCCAGGCACAGTCTGTATTTAGTATGTGGCAAAAACAGGACAATGCTTAATATTTAGTGACAGAAATTCAGATGAAGCATCTAATGATGCACAAACACTTTTATTACTCTGTTAAGTAAAAGCAAACCAATGTTTGCATTGACTCCTACCCTTGTTTTTTAAGAAAAGCTTTTCATAAAATCTGGAAAAATACTTATATACAGGTAACAGCATTAGAAATTCTTGACACAATTGGCAAGTTATTAGTTTCAGATGGTGCTTATGCATATAAATGTACAAAATATAATGACTACTTGAAAAAGAAATATAGAATCTGAAGAGAGGCAGGAGGTCTTAAGATTTGATTAGTAGACCAGTTATTAAAAGTTATTGGGCTATAATTTGTCGTAATAGTGGTGTATGCTGTTAATTAGATTTGCCCCTGCACATTTAGGTTTTAATATTTTTCTGCAAAGCACATTGTTGAAAGCGTGAGCTAATAATGTGAGAGCAAGGGAAAACGGGCATCTGTAGCCCAGGTGAATAGGGCAAATAATCAACTATTCAGATTGAAGAGTTGTGAAATAAGCAGCACAAGGACTGAGAAGCAAGCACAACTTTGATTGGATCAATTCAATCAGCCAGATCTTGGTAGAATGATGAGCTTAACAGCACACAGCATTGTTAAACTGGTTAGCAACTTCTGGTGATTTCACATGCGCAATTAAACATGGAAACCAGAAAGCTGTCCGAGTTACATTGCTCTTGAAGCTGGATGATAATGGTATCTTGTTGAGAGACTTGGCATTGAAACATATGGGTACAGTGTTAAGTTGCAGTACTTAAGTGATAAATACCCAGTACACTTGCCAGAAGAAAATGATGACTTGTCCATTTCAGCATAAGTAAATTTTTATTGCTATGTTAAGTCTTAACTGCTGTCAAACAACACGCTGGCACAGAAAATTAATGTATATGTGTGGTGGCCACTCCTTCAGATTTAGCATTAGCGTTTGAGATTTAAAATAAACATATATATTTTACTTTATCTTATCTTTTTGTATCTCATTTCTAATTTGATCTTTCTTTACATCCCTTTATTTTCTCTGTACCTGATTTGACATTGAATTAAGAATTTAGCTGCCACTTTCTGAAAATGCTGTTCATTAACCTTCATGTGGGTTAATTAAGGCGATACAAGCGAATTGGTTGTCCTAGCCCAGAGCTCTGTACTGTGCAGAACGCCTTTTGGTTCTCCAGTTACATCAGGTTCCAGTGCAAAAAGCCAAGTGGGCGAGTGCAAATATAACAAATTACATGTGCCGTTGATTCTCTGCTATCTGCAACATCTAGTCCAAAGTCAAATCAGGTATAGAAAGAGAAATAAAGAGAGGGAAAGTAAAAAGAGAATGAGAAAAAATGAGGCAGAAAAAGCTCAAAATGATTAAAACCTGAATGAATGAAATGTCACACCTGTAATAGTTAATTTTCAGTACCTGAGTGGTTGATTGGCATTAAATTAACACATAGCATGTCGTTAAAACTTTTAAGACTCAAAATTACATGACTCAACTTTGTGTGGCGAGTTAACCAAGATGAAGTGTCAGATCAAGCTCAAGATAGGGTCAATGCCTTATCCTGTCAACTTGGGTCTTGTTTGTCTCTCTTGAAGGGACCTTGAATTGGATTTGATTGGATTTTGAATTTGGTTTTTGGAGCAAGCAAAGGAATGGATTCGCATTTGCCCAATTTATTCTGAGCATTGGCACTGCAACTTTAAGGATGGAGTGAAAATTTTTTAAAAACCGTGTGTGGCAAGTTTGGCTCATATTTATCATATAAATAAAGCATCTTTATACCATCCCAGCCACTTCAATGCAAGGACAAAGCATTCCAGATGCTGAAAATCTGGAATACAAACTGAAAGTTCTGGAAATGCTCAGCAGTTGTGGGAACATCGGAGGCCAAGAGAAACAGAATTAGTGCTTCAGGTACTTCACCAGAACAGCAGTTCTAACGAAAGATCAACCCAGCATTTTAAACCTGTTTCTCACAGACGTCAGACCTGCTCAGTATTGCCAGCATTTTCTACTCTTAATGCACTTCAGACAGTAAGGTGATCTTTTTGCAAAGGTGATGTTTTTGTAAAGCTAACAGTGGGGTGGCACAACTGGGATATGTGGATATTTGTGTTTAACCGGGCATTGGTGATTCACCTGCAGTCGCTGTACAGTTCATGGGTTGATAGCGGCAAGTGGCATTAGCCTCACTGTTATGCCGAGAACAAAATCAAGCCCACTGAAACGTAAAGTTAATGGTGGCAGATGGACAGATTTTACAATTAGAAAATTTCCCCTTCCGATATATAGAGTTGGTTTCTGCAACAACTTCTCTCAACAGAGTAATGCTGAAATAAAAGTTTATTCTCGATTAGAGCCGTTTAGGGGGTCTCATTTTCCAGTAGGCTTGATGATCGAAAGTTTCCCTTCCTAAAGCTTTTTCAAAGCATCAGAAAAGCAGCAAGTTTAACCAAAATGAAATTTAGCCAATATAATATACTCTTAAGAGTTGACAGAAAGAACACACACCTTTGCAGTAGATGGTGCAATTGGCCGATTCTTCATTCACCGTAACTTTCAGTTGTCTTAACCAGCACCATTCGTCCTTCAGCTGCAGGGTCACAGTAACACACTGCAGGGAGAAAACAACTTGTTTAGGAAACTCCTTTCCTATTTGACAATAGTTTTTGACCTAATTTTGACAGATTGCACAGAGTACAGCATTGGTTGCCAATTTTGTTCATTCAATGGCTATGATCATGAGCCAATTTAGTGCATTTAGATGACTCTAGCATGTGTGAGAAGCGATTTTATTTTGGACTAATGCTAATGCTTTTGTGCAAATGCAGGATAAAATCCAGGATCAGGTTCCAACAATGCCAACTTAAATTTATATAGCGCCTTTAATGTAATAAGACATCCCAAGAGGCTGCACCGGAGCATTATAAAACAAAATATGACACTGAGCCACATAAGGAGATATTAGGGCAGATCCCCAACCACTTAGTCAAAGAGCTAAGAAGGAGCGTCTTAGAGGGATAGGGCGGTATGGAGGTGTAGGGTGGGACAGGCAGAACTTAGGGCCTAGGAACTGAAAGCACCAATGGTGGAGTAATCATAAGCTTGTGGCTTTTGCTACCAAATAAAAGCTTGTGGCTTTTGCTACCAAATAAACCTGTTGGACTTTAACCTGGTGTTGTTAAACTTCTTACGGAGTAATCATAAATCAGGGATGCTAAACAGGCCAGAATCAGATAAGTGCTAATATCTCAGAGGGTCTAGGAGGAGTTAAAAAGAAAGGGAAGGGTGAGATAGGGAGGGATTTGAAAACTAGGATGAGAATTTTATCACAACATTGTTTGACTGGGAGCCAATCAGGTCAGTAAGCACAGGAATGGTAGTTGAATGGGATTTGATGGCTTGAAGACGTGAACATCAGAGTGTGGGAGATTAGTCAGGAGTGCATTGGAATAGTCAAGTCTTCAGGAACAAAAGCATGATTTGAGGGTTTCAGCAGCAGATGAGCGGAGATGGGTATAGCTGGGCAAAGTTACAGAGATAAAAATAAGCATTCTTAGTGATGGTTCACTTGTGTGTCATAATTGACTTATCTGAATCAATTAGGACGCCAAGGTTGGGAACAGGCTGGTTTTGTCTCAAACTGCAGCCATCAAACGGGATGAAGTCAGTAGCAGGAACAGAGTTTACAGCAGGAACCAAAACGGATGCCTTCAGCTTTTCCAATATTCAACGAGAGGAAATTTCTGCTCATCCAGTACTGGACGGCCAAATTAAAGGTGGGAGTTTCCCTCTACTTTGTTGTGAAAACAGACCAAATATGACCGCTGATTTTGCATCAGTTGGAAATGAAGATCATTCTGCATCATTGCCAAACCTGTAGTGTAAATGCACCCTGGAACACAAGTCGAGTCAGCTAAATAGCATAATCTCTTATAGCAAAATCAAAAGCATCCTCGAAAGTTCAATGTCACCATTTAATGACATTCTTGTTAAATTTTGACTCGCGTCAACTCTTTCTGTCAGGATAGGGGAATCCGTTCTATACGTATTCTTCTTGAAATATGCAGACAATTATAAAATAGACAAGGTATATGTCACCTCTCAGGGACACACATTTCAAAAATACTGCATTAAAAATTTGAATTACTTATGCACTCAATTGGTTCACCCCACCTATAATGGTATTCTTCATTTTTCAATAAATTAGCCAGAAAGTAAAATTTCAAGATTCATGACAGGAAGCACAACTGAATCAAATGCGCACAATTCCTTTCACAGTACTTTCGATATCTCAAAATAAAATCCAGTTTATCCGCCACTGTTACTCAAATGATCCCACACTGGCCTGCATCTTTGTGCTTGGGAATAATTAATGAACAGAGATTTTTAGTTAAAAAGCTCAGTACATAAAAACAAGAACCACACCACAGAGTTTGAGAAATTCTCCATCTTTGACAATAGTCATTTGAAGGCTAACAAAATAAAAACTCTCTTCACAGCACACGACACAACTCTCAGCCACAAGATGGCACCAATGATGGATTTTTCCTGCGATTTAGTTTAGTTTTTTTCTCCAGTCCAGGTATAGCTGGGACAAGATTTCATACTTCAGAAATTCAGCCAGATTAAAAAGAATAAATGGATTTCGATTTCCAAAAAAAAATAGAAACAGAGAACGCTTTCTAAGTTGAGGTCATTGGACTGCAGTGAACGTGAATTTCTATACAGCAAGATTAACTTTACTTACCGCAGATGTCGGCATACAAGTCGACCTCCAATGCCTCAAAGAAACCCTCCAAAAACGGAGGTCAACTAGTATAGATGTGAACTGCTGATGTGTAATAGTGGTTGCCATCTCTGTGGTTTGTCACGTGGGGATTTGCTTTGTGCAAACATGTCTTAAACTCTCGCGCATCTTTGCAACACAGCCATATCACCTGTTCGATCCCTTCCACCAAGTAAAACATCCATTGTGGTGTGAAAAATTGAGGCTGACTACTAATGAGGGTATAACATGTCATGGCTGAAAAGGGGAGGAGGGGTCAACTTCTGTGCTGAGTTGATGCAAAATAATGAGTTTTGGAGCTGAGAAAATGCTGCCGGCTTGTACGCCACAATCTGCGTTATATTGAACAGATTTTTTTGGCAAATTATTGTGCAATAAGTACAAAAACATACCACAAGAGGGATATGACTTATGTAATTTATTTTAAAAAGTTGCAACGCCAATGAACCATATAACCCTACAGTGCAGAAAGAGGCCATTCGGCCCATCGAGTCTGCACCGACCACAATCCCACCCAGGCCCTATCCCCATATCTTTACATATTTTACCCCCTAATCCCTCTAACCTACGCATCTCAGGACACTAAGGGGCAATTTTAGCATGGCCAATCAACCTAACCCGCACATCTTTGGACTGTGGGAGGAAACCGGAGCACCCGGAGGAAACCCATGCAGACATGAGGAGAATGTGCAAACTCCACACAGACAGTGACCCGAGCCGGGAATCGAACCCAGGTCCCTGGAGCTGTGAAGCAGCAGTGCTAACCACTGTGCTACCGTGCCACCCAATGATAAAGGCTATTACCCTCGCAGTTGTACAATATCAGCACTTCAAAGTATTCCTGCCCACAGCGCTTTCAGTGTAAATTTTGTAAGCCAATACCCGATGGCAGCCTGGATCCAAATTCTCCTGGATCTTAATGGTTCCTATCAAAGCGCAGCCAAACATGGTCCTCTTGGACCACAATGGGCCTAATGTTTGGATCGGTGGCACACCAGAGGAAAGCAATACATTGATGCTTACAGGCTATGTTTGGATTCTAATTTCAAAATATATGACTATGTCTCTATATTTATCCCAGGCAAAGCAGCAAATTAAGAAACAGATCAAAGTTTGATGCTTTAACAGTATCACAGTAGTTATAAAAGGAAATGCAGCCCATGCTATTGAATTTGATCTGTCGAAAGGCGACTCCCAATTTATGTTCAGTTAAATGTTAAAAGAAGTCAATTATTCCTTCCATTAAACCACAAAGAGTTTACATAAAAATATATTAATGCAAATCATCTTTCTGATGATTTGTTTTCATCCGATAAATGGTTACAAGGAAAGTGCAGGGAAAATAGACCATGTGGATAGTTTGTTCATGCAGGGACACAAGGGGCTGAATTGCCTCCTATGCTATAAAAGGATCAAACCAATTCCCCTTGACAGTCACTGGCATTACCATCAATGAATTCCTCACCATCAACATCTTGGGGATCACTATCAATCAGAAACTTAAGTGGATCAGCTGCATAGTTTCTGTGGCTATAAGAGTAGGTCAGAGGCTGGGCATTTAGCAGCAAGTGATTCACCACTCTCTCCGCCACCCCCTCAATGTCACACTGGCTTTGGAACGTATCACCATTTTGGTCAAAATCCTGGAAAGCTCTAATGTCACCGGGTGACAATACCAACATCAACAGACTGCAGCATTACACCAACACCCTCTCAAGGGCAATTAGGGATGGACAATAAATGCTGACCATACCAGCTGTCCACATTTGATAAACAAACAAAAATTCTACGATTCTAAGGTGCGGTATACCGAGCAGTGCGCATAAGCAGAATTTGGTTAGCTATGAAATGCATCAACGTTAATACTTTGCAAACCTAGTTATTTTCTAGTCTCTTCTATCTGCTTCTGAAATTACTCAATGCTTGACAATGATGCTGACATCTGCAATCCTGAAATCTTTCACATCCTTTTCCTATGAATGTTAATGATTGCGAAAATTTTAATCTGGGATGATCCCTGAGCTGTTGCTGAGCTTTTGATATGAAATCTAATTATTCAGCCTCAAACCAAGAGCTACAGTCATCTCCGAGAACTCATCAGTGCAGTAGCCAGAGTTCAAAGCCAGATGCAATATCCAACATTCACGGCGCAAGTGAAATATTTTACCAAACATAATGTTGTTTGTCAACTAAATGCAATTCTATTTAAAAAATCAAATTATAACAGATGCTCAAGCGAACCTTCCACTATTTTTACAAGAAACCTTAGCTAAGAAAGTCAATAATTGGTTTGCAACCCACTTTTTTTGAACCATTCTTAATTGTTCACCCCTTTGGGAGTCACTAGAATGGGTGAAAGGGTTGGGGGGGGGGGGTGGGGGGGGGGTGGTGTCCATTGTCTGATGCAGCAGCCACTGGCATGCAGTAGAATCTAATAGTTGCCCGAGATTTTTGGTGGATTTTTCGGCCTGACTATATTGAGTTATGCACATCTTGCATCTCAACTGCCTGCTGATGGCTTTCCAGAGGCCCACTGCAGCCAGATTTCTAATTGGAAGAAACCACAATTTAGATGCTCCAAAGCTAATTACACAACATTATCTACATATGCATCCTAATGAATTAGTTACCAAACATTAGTCTATCATTAAACAAAATAATAAATGGTAATCCCAACTTTGGACGTGGGCTTCCTTGATTTTTGATTGCAGTTCAAATTTCACTCGCAAAGTTCCTACCAACCCATTTTCAATTGTTTTCTAATTTAACTTCTTCCATAGTGCAACGGGCATGACAATCCCAAGTTATACCCGGAAGCCAAAATGAAGCACTGAGCTAAAAATATCTCATAGCAACCAGGCGATGCTTTTTAAAAAAAAGTATTAATGCAAGTATACTGGAAGTATACTTGCATGTATACTAAAATAAAAATAGAAAGCGCTGAAAATTCTCAGCAAGTCTGGTAGCCTCTGTGGAGAAAGAAGCAGAATTAATGGGCAGAATTTTACCACCATAGTTTCTGGTGAAAGGGCAGGACTATTTTCAGGTTCAGAACTCAACCACCACATTAGAGGGATTCTGGTTATTCTTTGCCAGCTCCAGTTCCCTGAACAATTAGGAAAGAGAGCTTCGGGTGGGACAGTCATTCACTCAGGAGGAGCATTTCTGATTAGAGACCAAAGCACGCTTTGGGAAACCTCGCCAGCACTTGGATTTTTCAGGCTGCAGCACGCAAAGGAATGGAGAGGACACCACCGCCACCACACCCCCACCCTTTCCTGGAGGTCTCGCTAATGGTCTACACGGAGGCGAGTTCTCCGAAGGAAGGGAAGAGGTGGAGGTGATAGTGGTAGTGGAGGAGGAAGTCAGCAGCAGGAGTGAATTCTCTCCAACATGGACATAATACAATAAGAGGATGAAGGATCTGAAGAGGGGGAGACAGGTAACACTTTCAGGTATCAAGCCCTAATCTCTGACTTGCTTAGCATTTTCTTGCACATCACACCTTGGGTTAACACACCTTCTAGCACCACTGATTCCCCTCCGTGCAGGCACCTCACACCCCATACTCACCCTATTGCCCTCTTGCACACATGCCTAACAAGCACCCTTCACAATTGGTGTCCTTCCTTCCACTGTACAAGAGCAAACACCAGCATTCACACCTGTTCGCTTTCTCTCCCTGCAGGCGAGGAGCACACACAATTTAGCAAAAAGCAGGGATGTGGCATGTGGGGGAAGGCAGAGGGAAGGGTAGGCCTTCAGTGATGGACACTTATTGGCCAATGGCAGTTCATGCCCACCTGGTCCATTGGGAAGGCATTGTTCTCCAAAGATCTCGATGTCAGCAGTGACCTGCCGTGAGAGCTGGGTTTTTTTTGAGGCACTGATGCTCAGACATGTTAACAGAGCTGGTCCCCTGCCTGTCGACCCTGTTTTGGGCATCTGATCTCCTTCCAACCGAATTTTAGTGTCTATCCCTTGCCATGCGTGGGGCATGCAGTGGAGGAGAAGTCAGACAGTGCGATTGTTGGTGCTGTTGCTAGGGCAATTGGCAGTGCTAGGCCCCCTGCCCTTTACCTGTGGAACTGGTGGATGTTCGCGCTACAAAAGCTGCTCCCATGCTGCTCTGAAGGCAGGGAAGAGTACCTGAAGGTAGGTAGGGGGTTCAACAGGTGTAGTGCCTGCCAATCAGTTGGCAATCAACTTTCAAGCACTCTCTGACAGAGTGCTGTGAATGGCAAGATCTCACCTGGCCATACCTGCAGCTCTTCTTCCCAGCCTCTCGGTTTCACTGAGGAATTTCTTCCCATTGTGCATTTGCCTCCTCCAACCTGCCATGCTGCACGGTGGGAAGAGGAAAACCAGGTGCAATAATCACTCCTAATCACTAAACACCTCAACTTTCTTCCTGCTTCAGTCATTTGGGTGGGTGGGGTCAACTTCACAACCAATCGGCCCTTGGGAAAGATGGAAAGTGATGGGAACACATCAGATGCTGGTCCAATGCCATATTCTGCAACTTTCTCAGCTGTGACCCTGAATTTGCCTCCTCCAGCCTGGGAAAATTCTACCCACCGAAGGTTGGAGGCCCTTCTTTTTGGGGAAAGGGACTTGCAGAGTTGGGAAGAGGAGTGTAAGGGGAGTACTGAGAAATGAAAATGTTCCCCACAAAAGGTCTGTACAATGAAATTCATTGGAATATTTTATAACAAAAGACAGCACCTATCACACACAGCTGGAGGAGGAATACAAGAATGGGGAGTCCATTTTATTAGGGGTACCATGAATATCAATTGTATGGCAGTATGCAGAAGCAAATTAACTTTGTTATATAAGGCAAGAGGGAAAACATTGCTCATCATACGCTGATCGGAACGTACTCAATGAGGTCCTTCAAACCTATCAGCTCTTTTGGGGATGATAGTGAATCATGCAACTCTTGGGGCGGGACGGTGGCACAGTGGTTACCGCTGTTGCCTCACAGCGCCAGGGACCCGGGTTCAATGCCAGCCTCGGGTCAGTGTGTGGAGTTCTCCCAGTGTCTGAGTGGGTTTCCTTCCACAGTGTGGGTTAGATTGATTGGCCACGCTAAAATTGCCCCTTAGTTTCAGGAGGACTAGCAGGGTAAATACATGGGGTTATGGGGATAGGGCCTGGGTGGGATTATTGTCGGTGCAGGCTCGATGGGCCAAATGTCCTCCTTCTGCACTGAAAGGATTCTATGATTCTAACTCTTGTTAAAAGGCATCTTTGACTTTGGAGAATGATTTGCAATCCTGAATCCCTTTTTAAAAATTATAGCATACAGCTATGTAAAAATTAAAAGTGTTTATCATAAAGAGCAACATATTCATTAAAAATCTAAGTTTATATTTTTGAACGTGATTGTACAAGAACCGAGTATAATGGTCATGGCAGGGTGTCAAAAACCTTGCTGACTGCTGAAATACGTTACCAACAATTGTCCAAAATAACACCAATTTCAAGATAAACAGTCATGACTTGGAAAGCTCCAAAATTTACATCAACCAGCAAAAGTGACTGCTCAAGAAACTACACTATGAAAAATTACGAGCGTATGCTGATTTGAAATGCATCTTTTAATTCTGACACAAAATTTGGAACTTCTGGTACATTTAACAGCATCAGTTCTTCAGTCCAATTATTCTCAACGTTCAAAACATGGCTCTGGTATCCTGGCTCACAAAGGATTCCATATTTTTAAAGAGTTGAAGGAAAACTATGACAAGAACATAGTGCTGGTAATATTAACCAGACCGTCTCAAATACATATCATACACAAACATGTTCCACACCACATCTTTATCATCTGCTTATCACTAATTTATCAGGTTTCTCCTGATGCACTAGAGCCTCAGATACTTAAGACTTGCTGAGCTGCTTAATTTATCACACTTTGTAGTTCTGGAAAGCATCCATCAAACAGTCGAGTTTCTTTAGAAGGAAAAGAAATTTTTAAGAGTTTTTTTTTTAGGAAACTTCACAGATAACACGAAAAGAACATTTAACTGCAATGTAATATCAGAACGTCATGATACGGAGCAACTTGCATAATCAAGCGACGCAAACAGGAAAACAGGTTCCCAAACGTACAATGTGATGATTGGAGAACTTTTAACGACTAAACATGAAAAAAAATCTCTAAAACTGTTGAAGCAACACATTTGGCATGAAAATGAAATGTACGTAAGGAGAAGAAAATACAAAACTGCTATTAACTATTCCATTCCAGAACCAGAAGATAATAAGTCATAGCTACCAAATTAACCAAAAGATGTCTTCTTTTGAGCAGCAAGTAACATATTACTTGCGTTACTAGGGAAAGTCAGTTGGGTTCTGAATGGGGCATATATTTAGAAAATAAACCCCGTCAAGGCAAGGTATCTCTTTCTTTTTTACTGCATCATCACGAAAAACTAAATACTCAATGGACCTCAAGGTGGAAGCAATTATCTTTTTAAAAAAAATTTTGTTCATAGGATGTGAGCATTGCTGGCTAGCTCAGCATTTTTTGCCCATCCCTAATTGCCCTTGAACTGAATGGCTTGCTGGGCTAGTTTCAGAGGGCAGTTAAGAGCCAATCACATTGCGGTGGCTGTGGAGTCACATCCAGGTTATGGTGGCAGATTTCCTTCCCTGAAGGACATTAATTAGCTAAATGGATTTTTACACCAATGCTAATCGTTTCATTGTCACTATTACTGAGACTGGGACAAAAATAGAAAATGCTAGAGAAACTCAGCAGGTCATCCCGACTCGAAACGTTGGCTCTGTTCTCTCTCCACAGATACTGACTGACCTGCTGAGTTTATCCAGCATTTTCTGTTTTTGTTTCAGATTCCAGCGTCCGCAGTATTTTGCCTTTATGTTACTGAGACTGGCTTTATTTTCCAGATTTATTAATTGAATTTTAAATTCCACTAGTTGCCATGGTGGGATTTGCATCTTGTCCCCAGAACATGAGTTTGGGCCTCTGAATTAAAAGTCCAGTGATATTACCACTGCTGCACCACCTCCCCTCTCACCCCCTCTATCAACAAAAGGGAAGAAAAATCTCTCATCATCTGTGTATTTCTTACATAAGTGAGTCAGGGGATGCTCGACTGTGACTCTTAGCCCTTTATATTCTGTTCTCCCTTTCCCACACATTCCTTTCCAAATTTTTAATCTTCTTTTAATGACTTAATTATTCCGGATTTGGTTTTATCCAAGTTATTTTAAGGCATAGCCTTTGTGCTTAGTTTATACCTCCTTGTTAGCTCAGACACATGAGCAGAAAAGTGGACTTAAAGATGAAGCTGAAAGCACCCCCAATAACCCAGTTAGGTTATCCACTACGCAAGTGAACCCTGCAGTTCTGGAAGTTTCAACATTCAATTCCAAGTGTATGCGGTGTTGACTGATAGCAAATGAGTGGCGTGATGTAACTGGCATTAGTGCTCCAGGATAATGCACAGAATTCCCACTTCCAGTCATCACTGAGCCATCTTCCAGGAATATCCGTGAAGGAACCGTTAGTCCTATTTCGGGTTAGATGAATCTCGACATTGTAAATTTTCTCTTAATTAGGAATTTGCAGCCCCGCCAATACTGTGACAATTCTAATTTGGCCTCTTTCCTGGGAAGGCAGAAAGAGGATAAGACGTGAAATACATAAAGTGGTCTGGAATTTGGAAAGGAAATGATTCATTGCTGTTATGTCAATTGCTTGTAGCCTGCACGCCCACATCAAGACAAAACACCTCGACTCTTTTGGGAAATAATAATTTAGGACCAAGCAAGTTGTATCATCTAACAAAGGCAGTAGATGTTATGCCTGTTCAGGTAATGGAAATAATTAATATCTATCACCAAGATGTCATGTACCTATATTTACAGTCTACAGACTCTGTAATTGTCTTGTCAGGAACAAGATTCTTGCAGTTTTGCTTTGTTATAAAGTTACAAATGTTTATCAGTATTTTGAAAAGCCAACATAGTGCCTTTTATATTCTGTTTTTGGTTGATACTTCTGATTAATTGTGGACGCAGCTTCTTATCTTCCTTTTGGATTCATTCAATAACAAAAGAGAGAGGCTTAAAAACTAGCAATATGCCCCGTGTATTAGTTTCCTTGTCTACTGGCCCAGTAGACCCATGTACTGGCCAACAGCAAGACTTGGTATTGTGTGCCTTTTTCTCATTTGTCAGGATGTGGGTAACACAGGAAAGGCTGCAGAGTTACTGCTCATCTCTAGTTTCCCTAAGATAATAGTGGGACTTCTCCTCGAATGATTCCAGTCCTTACTCTAGTCGTGCTCAATAGCAAATTCCTGAATAGTAAACTGGTGATACTGAAAACAACACTGGTCCAAGTTGGGATGGTGTGTGATTTGAAGGCTATTGTGTTCCCATAATATTGCTGCCTTTGTCCTTCTTGTTAATAAACAGCATGGGGAGGGAGCTGCTGTTGCATGGTGAGTTGCTGCAGTAAATCCTTTAGATTATGCATTACAGTGCACCAGTGAAAGATGGGATGGGTACCAAGTCCGGTGGCAGGAGCACTGATCAAGTGAAATGCTGCCAAAGCTTCTGGAGTGTGATTATGGCTGCACTCAACCAAGCAAGCATTCCAACACACTCCTGCACTAAACATCATAGATATGGAGAAGTTCCAGAAGTCATAAATTTCTCAATCTTTGGCCAGCTCTTGTAGCCACTGTGTCAATATCTGGTTCAATTCAATGCAGCTTCTGGTCAATTCAACACTGTCTGTGAAGATGTTGATAATGGAGGATTGGGCCATAGTGAGTATCTTTGAACACCAAAGAGAGATGGCTGTGCTCTCTCTTATTTGAGATGGTCATTACTGAGCAAACTGTCACTTGTCAGCCCAAGACTGGACATTTTACAGATCCCCTGTAGGCTGGGAGGAGAAAGGCATGGAATGGAACACTGGAACTGTCAGAAAATATCCCCATTTCTGACCTCATCCCCCTGACTGCCACGGATTTCAGTTTTGCTTGGGCTTTTTCACTAGTATTTTATCAAATGTCACCTTGATGTTAAAGGCAGCAATTCTCACTTTCCATTGGCATTCTGCTCTTCAGCCCATTTCTGGGTCAATGCCGTTGCTGTGATTTAAATGCAATTCAAATTGATCAGTGAGCAGATTATTGGTGAGAAGCTGTCACCTGATAACAATATTTTGACTCCTTCCATCACTTCACTGATTGGCAGGAAGCTGATAAGTTAGTCATTAACTAGGTTAGATATATCCACACAAAATCTTGACTTAATTGACTCATGTTCCGCCATAAGGAGGATCTCTATTCTTGAAAGTGGTGAGTAATCAAGGATTGGGTTTTCCTGTTCCAGTCATGAAGCCGATGTACGGCACATTTCTGGGTCATAAGCTAAGATAAGTGTGCCAGGACATTGGACCTGATCTTCCTGCATGAGGACAATTAAGCTGCCTTTTCTGGGAACATCATCCAGTTGGTGATGGCAGGTGACCAGAGGATGCAGGATTGTCAATCAGAGCCAAGTGAAGGATGGCTGGCAGAGCCACTGTGATACTGTGTCGCTGAGGTGGATGGAGACGCAGAGGATGACACAAAATGGGAGGTGTCACACTGCTGATGAAACCGCGGCCAATCCCTTATACGCAGCCCTTATAGGTGGATCCGTCTATAGGCGACAAGCAAACACTTACAAAGCATCTGCCTGCAGATATGCTCAGGATTGGAAATGTTGTCCTTAAAAGTGACCGCTGCACACGAATCACATGGTGCTCTGACCTTCTGCTCTGCTCACGTTTCCTGAGAGTTGCCGATCCACAGGCTCAGTGAGGTACCATGCGATGCCAGCAAATTTCCATTCCCTTCCAAAAATGTCCATTGATTGTCTCCCCTTACCATAATTGGCTTCTCACTCTGTTAGGTAGGTTGCCGTTACTGTTCTGAAGTCATTAAAAGAGTGAGGAGGTGGGAACACATCGGAGAGCTAAGCCAACACTTTTGGTTTTCCACTTCCATGATCTTGAATAAAGCCGCCTCCAGAGTACATGGTAAATCCTCTCTTCCCCCCCACAAACATTCGATCCTATATTCTTTCTTTCGATCGATTCATTTTATCACATTCTGTTCTTTAAAAAAAAACCTCAACTAATTTCAGTCTGAATTATATTATGCCTTTGTTTTATTTTCTACTAATTTTGGGGACAACAGGAGTGCATGGCAGCATCTGTACCATTTTTAGTGCATCGGTAACAAGGTTTACGGTTCACACTGCAGCCTTCCATTACACTTCAGTTCACAGGGAAATTATGCTATGTGTATGAAAATGTTTTTTCCCTTTCATAAGAGAAAAATACCTGGAATGAAGTTAGATCATGAGACACAAACGTGATGGCCTTCTACCAGTGAATCGTCTACTGACCACATTGATGTAGTACATGCTAATATGGTCACTTTAGCAGAAGATGTCTGGCACCTGTTTACCTTGACACCAACAAGAAATCAATGTCTTCAGGAGAAATGGGCAAGAGCAAAATTGGTAGGGAAAGACAAAGATCTATAGCTCCCAGATCCACTGCTGCCTTTGGGGCAAATGTTTTTCTTGGTGCTAGAGTGATGATCAACATAGTATGGCAATCCACCTGAAGAGAAATGAATTCACTATAATATACTCTCAAATTTAAGAAAACATTATTTATCTAATTTATAATGATAGCAATCAAACTTTAAAAAGGATTAATTGACAAAAAGATTAACTGATGTGCAGCAGTTTCTACCAAATTTAATCCCACATTTCCCCAAATACAAAAGCTCATAAAATAGCATTTTTTAAAAATATACAATGTTGGAACAGAACTAAACTAAACTAAGAACTAAACAGTCATGTTTGCAGTTCATTCTAAATGTGTGGCAATGCAATTTCTCTGGGCATGTGGGACAAGAAAAGTCCATAAAATCATTTCACTGTATTAATTACGCTGGTAAAGAAATAGAAGTCTCACAACACCAGGTTAAAGTCCAACAGGTTTATTTGGTAGCAAAAGCCACTAGCTTTTGGAACGCTGCTCCTTCGTCAGGCAAGTGGGAGTTCTGTTCACAGAACTCGGTATTGTGAGACTTCTTACTGTGTTTACGCCAGTCCAACGCCGGCATCTCCACATCAAAGGAATAGAAAACAGGTAACGATGCTTAAATATTATATGTTTAATGAAACGTTCAATGAATGTCAAAATGTGCAACCAAGAGAGTTTAAGAAAGCCCTAAAGATTCCAGTTTGGCCTTGGTTGATTTGAAACTTGCCAACTGCGATCCCAATTATAATCAGAATATCAAAAATAGGTCAATTAAGACTCAACTGCAAAAACAATTCAGCATTACATTTTACTCCACTGATTTTCTTAGGATATAAGTACTATTAAAACTATTTGAGGAATACTCAATTAGAGAACCCTCTCTTTGAAACATGACACGTCCTTCAATCGAATGGGGATTTCAGCACGAAGCATTTAACAAGCTGTTTTAGTGAATCCAACCTTACTTTCAATTATTGAAGGCTGCATGTTTTACTCAGCTGTTTGAATTAGTTAAAATAGAATACATTTTATTCTTTTGCTTCGTTAGAGGGTCAGTGAGGTCACTGATGACCTTTAAAATATTTTTGCAAAAGCGAAATGTTTCAGTTATTTTAAAATCCTACAGACCAATGTATCAAAGCCTGTTTTGTTCCTAAGCAGCTCATTTTTTTCCTGTGGCTACACAGGCCTATTGACTCTTGCCCTTGACCCAACGATTTTGCAGTGATAGTTTGGAAACTTTCAAGTAGCTGATAAGGGTTTGTATAGATTAACAGGACCTGTTATGACTGAGAGTAACTCAGACCTAGCAGGAAAGATGGCTTGAAAGAATATTTTAGCACTGCAGGATTAAACGGAGGCTGAAACCGTCTTGTAGCTGTGACTGGCTCCAACAATTGTGTCGGAACAACAATCCATTGAAAAGCTACTTCCACATGATAGACTACAGGGTGTCAATGGACAGAAAAGCCAGTTTTGACTTCCAAAGTTGATCATTTAACAATTTAAAATTAAATAATTTTCCAAAACAGCAACTTTATAAACCATATTTTAACACCTTATGTGGGAGTATAGTACAAACAGGCACCATGGGTTCAGAACAGGTTACAGCAAGAAAGAGAATGAAAGAATCTGCGTTTATATAGCATATTTCATGGCTTTATGATGCACCAACACTCTTTATGAAGTTCTTCTCGAGCTGTTGTGATTCCAGATCAGAAACACTTTGATGACGTGTTCATTCTGAATCTTATATACTGCTAGAGCTTGAAGCTGATTTTTTGATCAAAAAGGGTTAACTTTCTCTTCGAATATCAGTCCTGCGCCAGAAATGTATTTTAAAACAAAATAGAAGTTGAAAAGATTTGTGCATCTTTATTAATCAACCGATTGATGAGCTTTAATTCAGCTACATCCTCACTGGACTGAAAATACTGCTGCTCATTACATAAAACAAAGATAAGCACACCACCGGAACTCGACAAATATGTAGATAGAAGTTAAAATCTTGGAAATGAATGTGTATCAGCCAGGAATCAATCATTTTCGACTTGGTGTACCAACAGCCTCCCAGAAGCATGGCGCCTGAGGGAGATAAAGCTCAGACTAGAGAGATAAGGGTTAATCTGTATTTAATTCGAGATGATGATGAACAGGACATTTAATGAACTCAGAAATATAGATTTTTTTAATGTAATCATGTTATGTTCTCATATACCAGACAACTGTGGTTGCGTTAATTACCAGCTTAACAATTTTCTCTTATCAGAAACACTCATTTGACCAGAATTTATATTAAAATACTTCCAAATCATACCAGGGGAAAAACAGTTTGATGTTTTTCATACTCACTGAACATTATCATACAAGCCAACTGTTTATAGTTTTAACTAAGTGTTAAATTCTTTCCTGCCTTTCTATATTGTCTGAAGTGTGGCAGCAATTTAATTTTTGCCTATGTCAATTTGATGAAATCCCAAGTAGTAAAATATTTAGCAGGTGGAATTATCTACATGAAAGATGCAATGTAATGCTTGCACCAAGAACAAACCATCACAGCTGTAAATATAAAATATTAAAACTGGGTTACACGCAATGGGTTAATTGCTGGTCGAACTCGAGTTTAATTCCAGATCAGAGAAGATTAAATTTCCACTGGCCCTTTACGAGTAGCGGGCCACAGGACATCTCAGCAGAGAGGTGATGTGTGAGGTACTTTAAATAAGATTGAGGGATGAGATGCATTTTTGTAACACTGACCTGCATGGGTAGGAAAGCAATATTCTATACTTACTCATGCTATCTCTGACAGGAATTCTGCCAACGTTGGCTATCCAAAATTGAAAATGTCCATTTCCTTACTATTAGCATAGTTTATCTTCATGAAGTCATTTTTTCCCCTCAGAGCTTGAATGCTAAGCATCACCTGCAATTTCTCATGTTAGGTCATTACATGTGGGCAGATGTGTACAGAAATGTAACTTATTCTAATGGTGATTATGATTATGGAATACATGCTAATGGGAGCTGGCTTGTCTTGCCTACTAAAGGGATTTTCATTGCAATTTGTTTCATAGAAATCATAGAAATCATAGTTTTTCAGTCCATTTGGGGAAAGTGGTATGGTTCCCACTCTTCCAGCATTTTCACACCTGCAAACAGAAACATGCATTCCCCTGACTACAGGTGAGATGTGTCATGGCCAGTCTTCTCTGACAGCTAGCATCAGGAGCCTAAATGAAGTGGATTTGGGAATCTCAATCCAGTTCCTCACGTACAGCACTGATCGCAATCTCAAGGAAATCACAATATATTTGGTGTGCGAAAAACAATGTCACATTACTAAGTAGTCTCAGCTGAGGCACATGGCTGAGAAAGTACTGGGACCTTCAGTCAACATTTGGGGATGCTATCCTGATCTGGGGGTGCCTGATGGCAGCACTGCATATTTAAAATTAGAAGGGCTTCATCCCCCCCATCTTAAACACCCCTCATTTTGACGAGCACCAAAAAAGCTAGTATTTGGAAGCATTACAGAGTTTATAAATGTTATGCCAGTACTACAAGTTAAAATAAAATATATTGGAAAGAATAAAATATATTATGTTAGGAGATATTATTTTACAACTGTTCAATACTAAAATAGTCATTAATAAAGGATCTCCATTTCTGTAAATTCATTCCAAGTACTTCTTTCCCTAACTGGATTCTCTGTTAATTAGAGTATAGATTTACCAAAATATCTCAAAAGAGATATTAAAATCAGTTGCATTTGTCATGTTGCGTCTGCTATCTACCTTGTGATTATCAAAACAATGGCCAATGGTCTTCTTTCTCAATGGTTAAATGTCCAACTCTCTGCCTGGTTTTCTTTACTTCTCCATAATTACAATCTTGTCAAAAATCTAACATTCAGATTTCATCAAAGCACATTCTCCTCATCAGACATCTTTACTCATTTATCTATTAGTGTCCCAAGTAAGCTTATATTAACATTGCAATGAAGTTACTGTGAAAATCCCCCAGTTGCCACACTCCGGCACCTGTTCGGGTACACGGAGGGAGAATTTAGCATGGCCAACCACCTAACCAGCACGTCTTTCGGACTGTGGGAGGACCTGGAGGAAACCCACGCAGACATGGGGAGAACATGCAGACTCCGCACAGACAGTGACCCAAGCCGGGAATCGAACCCAGGTCGCTGGCCCTGTGAGGTAGCAATGCTAACTACTGTGCTGCCCCTATCTGCATTTGCAGAGATACCGCTTTCACTACAGATCCGCACTCATCCCATACTCCTAAAAAATAACATCCAAAACGCACAATAAAGTTTGCAAAAAGACAAAACCTCGCCACAGATTTGGCTCCTACAGTTTCACCCCCTCCACCCACAAACGGCATCTTGCAACTCACCAGACACCTGAGCAACATGGAGTCAGTCTTTGAATGATTATTTTCCAAGGCCTCTCCTGCCCCTCACCCTCTCAAAATACTTCACGGCTGCGAAACAACCATCCCATGTCTGGAGGCCAAATGCAAATAAGTTCCAAATAGTCACAGCTCCCAAGAATGGGGAAATGACTGTTTTATTTTAAGAGCTCCATTCAGGGAAGCTAGGAGATCACAGGCCAGTCGAATTGGTGCCCCTCTTATATAAAAAAGTATTAAACTTATTACTTGGATTACCGCAATTTCATTGATCTAATTTTATTTTGACTTCAGTTTTGTAGGCTTTCATTTGATGTTTATAATTCGGAAAGCATAAAGACAGGATGACAGATCAAGAGCAATGTGACATTGATGTAAACTTAATTCCCGATTACTGGAGACGTAGTGGGAAGTGTGGGAGGGTGGTCTGGGGAAGGGAAGATGACTAGACATATAAAAAAAAAGTGGATTGTTGCTGCTAATTGCTAAAGTTTCTGCCAACATGGGATGATCTATTCCTGCATGGAATCAGACATATAGAATGAAGGCCACGTAGCTAATAGTTTATAAAATAAACTCAAGGAAGTATTACATGCTGCGTGATTAACTGCTTTTTTTTTCAGGGGCGGGGAAGGGTTATTCACTCGGATTATTCATCAGGAATTCAAAGAAAGTGCACCGTGAATGATCCTTATTGGCACAGCACAGCAACAATTTAGCAAGACGTTTTCAACTCGGTTGAGCTTGCCGAGAAAGAAAGCCAGAAATAAATTAAAACTTACTCCAAAATAATTTCCTTGACAATAGGATCAATGGAAAACACCTTATAAATGCCTAAACTTTGTGGTCAGTTAATATTGGAACTGGAAATGTTGAGTACATTTCCAAGACAAGTTGGAAGATAAGTGACCGAACCATACCTCAAGGATGACACAAACTTTAGGTCTGGAATGTAACTTCCATAAAAATGGCAAGAAAAGCGATGATTTGTTTTATATTTAGAGAAAAAGAAAAGCCAGAGATTTAGTAAAGCCACTGAAAAGGGGATCAGATGAGGGCATGACAACTAACTGCACACAGGCTGCAAAAATGCAAAATAAGTTTCTCTTGTCTCAGCTTTTAAGCAAGAAAGAAGTCAATTTATCTGATTTGGAAAGAATGAGTGTACGGCAGAGGTAAGTTGTGATATTATTCTCATTGCTAGCAGCACGGTAACTGCCCAGCTGTGTGCACAAGGGTTGATGACTAATATGAATCATTTTTCTTTGAAAAGGTGAGTAAAATAGTAATGAGAGGAATGTCTGTGGCCATTAATTATATGGACTTCCATAAGGCATTTGATAAAGTACCTCATAAGACTCGGCTAAACTTGAAGCTCATGGAATTGAAGGCACATTTAGTTAGAAATAGGTTAAGCAACAGGAGACAGAGAATAGGTATAATGGGCAGGTAGTCTGGGATTGGCAGATCCCGCAAGAATCTGTCTTGCAGTCTCAATTATTCACCGTATTTCATGGGATAGAAACCACATATCCAAGTTTGTTGATGACACAAAGGTAGGTGGCATTGTATGCAGTGTAAATTGAAGGATAAAATTAAGACAACAAATTGATAAATTAAGTAAATGGACAAAAAGTATGAAAAATAGAATTCAATGTAGGCAAATGGGAGCTCATCCAGTTTAGATTTAGAAACGGATACAACAGGGTACTTTCTACATGATTGAAAGCTAGAAACAATGGAGGTCCAAAGCTACATGGGAATCTGGGTACATAGAGTATTAAACTGTTCTCAGCAGGCACAGAAAATAATCAATAGGGCTAATGGAATGATGGCCTTTAGAGAGCGAGAAGAGGGGATGAATCCTATACTCCAGATATACATAAAGACTGATTAAACCACATCTGGAATCCTGGGAGCAGTTCTGGGCAACATACCTTAGGAAGGGTAAATTGGTATTAGCAGGAGAGCAATGTAGATTTATCAGAATGATGTTCAGACTCCAAAGATTAAACTGAGGTTGTATTCTCTGGAATTTAGAAGATTATGGGGTGATTTAATCGAAGGTTTCAAGATATTAAAGGACACAGGTAGGTAGATAAAGAGAAACTATTTCTGGTGTGGAGCGGAGTTTGAGGAGCATAGACTAAACATTAAAGTCAGATCTTTGAGACTGAAATTAGGAAACACTAAGGGAGTTCATAACACTCTTTTGCAAATGACAATTGATGCTAGATGAATTGTTCATTTTAAATGAGATTTTTGGATATTTTAAATTAAAAGTACAAAAGATTTGGGGCGAAGATGGGTTATATAAAGTTGGGTCGCAGGTCAACCATGATCTCACTGAATGATAGCACAGGTCTGAGGCAGGGAATGGCTTCCTGTTCTCAGTGCTTAAATCTCAGGGTCTGATTAAGGTGAGTCTGAAGAACTTAGGGTAGAAATGACAGAAACTCTTCCAGAGATCACTGAATACCAGAGAAGACAAAGTTTGAAATAAAGTAGATGTGATGCTTCTCGGCCTTTTGGCTAAGATCAAGTGTAGTATCGACATGCTGTGCTTGGTTGAAGTCATTAGGTTACATTTTAGCTTCATTTGAAGCAATTTTTAAAAGCGGCATCTCAGCCTTTTGGCTAAGATGCAAATGAGATCGAGCCTTGGAGGAGGAGCTATGCCTACTCCAATCAGCTTGGATCATGTAGATCAAGCCCAAGACAGGAGGTGAGAGCCCTGTCTTGTCAGCTTGGATCGGGAATGTCTCAACTTGTTGAGACTCTGAATTGGACTTGATTTGATTGAATTGGAATAAAAATACAAAAAAGAATAAAGTAGAAGTGATGCAGTAAGCCGCATATCACGGAGTTTGATATCCGTCGAGGGTAAACTCATGAAAACCCTGCCTGTGTGAAACCAGCGTGAAGCTACTGAATAATTTAGTAAGGTGAACAATAACTGTTGTTGAAATGATTATGAGAGCATCTGGATAGAAATAAATCCAAACAGTTAATTCCAGATGGGTTTTTGGAAAGGTAATTTTATCAATCTAATTTGTTGGGTTTATTTGATGATGTGACAAATGAGCTTAATGCATCTGAAGGACCCAGCAATTAAATAAATAGCTCCTACACTACAAAAAAAAAATCAACTGACTTGAATGCATTAAGGTCAATACTAAGCCAAAATCATCACATAGTGCTGTCCTTTACATATCATTGGTGGAATCACACTTAGAATACTGCATACAGTACAAAAAGGATATTGCAGTTATTGCAATGATACAGATGAGAACAACAAGGATGACGGAGTGATAGGAGAACTGGATTCTGAGAAGCGATCACAAATTGTACAATTTTAATATAAAAGGTTGGGAGAAAGAAAGCAAGAATGCCATTTTTAGGATGGGGATAGATAATGAGCTGCAGGACCAGAGGACATGACCTGTGCTTGAAGGATAGTAAATTCAGAAGTAATGTGCAGAAGCATTACTTGAGCAAGTGAGCAGTAAAACCACGGAGCAGGCTCCAAGAGATGGTGGAAGAACTTAGTTTTGATTCATTCAAGGAAAAATTAGATGCTTTCGTTCGGAAAGCATGTTGAGATACAAATACAAGTAATTTGAGACATGATGAATGTTGCATATAACATGCTTGGGAACCACAGGTGACTTCAGTTCCCCACGATTTTCATCTGTAGGGGCTTCTTTCGGCAATTGTGGTAATTAATAGTGTTCAAATTAATTTTGTGTGCACTGTATTTTTGTAGCGAATTTTTTACTTCCTAACATTTATTCAATTGTGGTAAGTAAGCAAGTGCATTTATTTTACTAACTACAGCATATCATCTCCCAGACAGTGCATTCCAGATCTTGAACATTCACTGTGTGAAAAAGCTTTTCTTCATGTTACCTTTGCTTCTTTTGCCAATTTCTTTAAATCTATGGTCTCTCTTTCGGAGTGTGGGCTGGAGGCAGGTTCAATTGAGCCATTAAAGAGGGAACTGAATTGTTATCTGAAAAGGAAGTGTGGTGAGAGGCACTAGGTAAATTGATCCTACAAAAAGCCAGTGCAGACATGATGGGCTGAATGTGTTATAACAATCGCTTTCTGTGCTATAACAATGCTGTGATTTTATGATCACGTGCTTATCTGCACAGATTTTCTTATTTAACTAATGTTGCGTGGATCCAAAATGTCTTTACTTAACTGAGGCCACTGAGGATTATACGAGTGATGTGTTTGTTTAAAAAAAGGAAGAAAGAAATTAATTGATGAACAAACTGCATTGTAGAATCACCAGTTTTATAGGACAAACTAAAGCTGAATAGTGCATTTGTGCTTTTGGGGGGGTCACAGAATCTTTAAAAAGTTAAGGTTGGCCTTTTTAGGACTTTTAAATGTATTTCCAACTCAATTAAAATTGGTTTCAGCACTTCTCACATCCATCCTTAATTAGCATATGCAATAGATCTTATTCATCGACAGATTGAGAAAATCTATGCCTTCCTGCTCAATGTACAATGCAGCAATAATCACTTTTAAGTGATTTAGCAGCTCCCCGCCGGTCAGAAAATCAAGTCCCTGTTCTTGAAATCTGGATTGTAATCAACGTTTTGACTACCATCACATTAGACTTTTGAGAGATTGCAATGTTATAATAGTTCAAGTGAAGCAATGTATTGTTCCATTCTGGCATAGAAGTATATTTCAGTTTACAGTGCATTTGACATGTCGAATCAACGTTTGAATATGATTTATATAAAAACTTGCCAAGAAAAATAAATTCATGATATACCAGTACAACTGCAACGCACGAGGCCAGTGAAAAGGTCAAAGCACTTTGAGTCAAAGGGGCTGTTCAAAATTCAGTCATGGCAAAAAAGAAACTACACTGTGACGAGCACTGCAATTTTATTCTTTGAACGGAAGTTCTCCTCTATACTGTTACAACGGTTCAACCACAGAAAAACACTCCTTCCACCACCCGCATGTTATTTCCTACACCCCTCGACTGGAAACCGAATACCAAATTGCGAGCAACTACACGCAGTGCATCAGACAATAGGAACTAGGTTGAAAACTAAAATCGACTGAAAATTAATTCAACTGGAAATAAAAAAAGTGTAAAGTAATCCAACTAAAGTATAATGGAAACACTAGTATTTTGAGCTACTTCCTCTGATGTGCATGGCACCAACAATTAATTTATTGACCGTTGTATTCTCAGATGTTCATTGGTTAGTTGCCAGTACAAAGCAAATGGCAGCCGCTTCATAGTTGGAGATAATGAGTCAAACTCAACGAGAACAATGGAGTATAAAGCAATTTCTTTATGAAACATAATTGACAATGCTTATTCTATGCCGGCAAAGCTCAGGCTTTCAGAATTAATTTCTTGCCAGATAAATGTTTTTTTTATATAATGATATGAACTATGGTACACAAAAAAAATTACATCCTACCGAGTTATCACTTTCCAGGGTTCTTTTGTTACTGCTGTTTATCGAACCTTCATATGGACCCCAGGATAATCCTTTTGTCAGGCTTTGACATGCACGCACTTGCATTTCAGTGTCCAGGTGATGTAGCTCCAGTGACTCTGATTAAATGAAATTTGAATAGAATAATTTAAATATGAGATATTTCTTCGACTGCCCTTTATCATGCAATATAACATCCGCCTAAAACAAAACAAAGATGTGTTCCCTTTAAAGCAACTTGGAATGCAAGGAAAGTCAGGATGGGGAGATCAGATTCTCTGGGAAAGTATTCCACTCTTCCTTATCCTAAAATAAAAATAGCCTGGACCAAAACAGCATTTTCAAACTGCCTTATGGAGATCCAGCATTTTGCCAGCTTCTATTTTGATAATGCAAATTATTGGGTTGAGCCACATGAACCCTGGTACACATCCACACACTTCAGTGGACCAGCACCTTGAACCAACTTGAGAGCCAATAGGCCCCATAAAATAACACTACCAGCTGTCCCCACACCCCCGCGTAACACTTTTTTTTTCATGAGAATTAAGGATTTACCAAAAGATTAAGGGGGACAGGAACCCCCTTTGGGGGTGTTGCCTTGTCCAATACAGAAATCAACAATCTGGAAAAGAATGCTCGCCTGGAAGTGAACTTTTCGAGATAACAAATCTAAAGAAGTCAATCAGTAACACATTGCTTATTTCAGGATAATGTCCATCTCCTGTAAAAGGTTGTCCAATTTTATATCACTTTGATGGATATAGAGACAGGTCTCTGCTCGGTTTTAAAATGGCTATTTGCAATGACCACAAATGTGAGCATGGTAAGTCTTCAACAATAACAATGAATTCTCAAGTAAAGGCGCACAGCAGGTGAGAGGTGAAAAGTATAACACAATGGAACTTTCATTTATGGGATTTTTTTTAAAGTGCTGGTCATACCATTTGGTTCGATTCGTGAATATGGCTTTGATTAATTTCATAAATGGCCAAGTTCCCTTCAATTTAACTTATACCAAATTAATCTAAAAAGGTTTTTAAACTGTACTCCCATTACAGATTCACTTTCACATCATCCTCCAAACAAAGGATTGTGGTAACGAGAAAAACAATTTCCTTGAGTCATCACACACACATCCATATTACAGCTGACCAACTGTACTCAGAACAGGTTAGGTAAAAAAACTGCTGAGTTAAATACTTATCAATAACTGAAGCCATGATGCACCAAGGATCAAATGCAATTGATGAGGTTGCTCACAATTTTTGTACGCTGATTAATTGAAAAGGCCAGTCCTTTCCATTATCTACTCGAAGTAGTCATACATTTTGTTCCCGAGAAGAACAGCATAATAAGGGACTCTTCAATTTAAAACAAAAATTACATCCTTGGCAAACACACCAGATCACTCCTAACCATTTCCACCTCTGTTCTTCCAGCATTAAAACAACATTAAAATTCACTAGCCTGCACCAGAGTGGAATTACACAATGTAGTGCCCTCACCAAGGCAGAACGAAAATGGTTCCTTTGGGGAGATAGGAGTGGCCTTACATTTTTCCCTTCACTCGGCATTAGAATTGTAACCTTGCAATTCCATAGAATTCATATTTCAATTTCACAGAAATCAAATTGAGGTACATAGCTTCAAAGATAATTACTATAAGTTTGAACAAGTTGAAGACACGATGCAAAAGATTTAGAACGGATTTCATGTTTTTAACAGATCTGACAAAGTATTGCTCTATTTAAACACAAAGGTATAATCATTAAAGGTAAAGTCGCCATAGTCTCAGGTGGTGATTTTAACTATCAACTAAGCCATGGCTTCATATAATGCACCATTCAGGGAATGTAAAGGAAATAGCAGATGAATATGACAGACATACCATCTGGAAATATGTATCGCATATCGCTAAAGAAATTATTTTCCTCATGAAACAACCTGGCTTCTGCACCCAAAGTTTGTTCCACCTTGGAGTCAGGCCTTAGTAAAGGATCACCACACCTCAGGCGAGGGGCAAGGTTGAGAAGGTGAGCCTTCATGAATAACCTCAGCCGGCACGCAAACTAAACCCGTGCTGTTGGCATCGCTCTGCATCATGAACCAGCTGTCCAGCCAACTGAGCTAACCTATAATCATTACAAGTACAATACTTTACTAAGGCTTGATTCCAAGGTGGAGCAAACTTTGGGTGCAGCAGCCAGATTGTTTCATGAGGAAAATAATTTCTTCAGCTATATACAATACATATTTCCAGATGGCATGTCTGTAATATTCATCTGCTATTTCCTTTACACTCCCTATATGGTGCATTATATGAAGCCATGCCTTAGTTGATAGTGTTCTTGTCTTTGAGGCACAAGGTTCCAAGTTCAAGTCTCACTTCAGGGCATCAGCACAAAAATCTATGCTGGCACTCCAGTGCAGTAGAGGGAGTGCTGCACTGCTGCCTTGCAGATGAGATGTCAAACTGAGGGCCCTGAACCACTGCTTGGGTTGAAGCAAAAGATCCAATGGCATTATTTCGAAGAAGAACAGAGGAATGAAAACAAATAGCCACCAAGCTATGGACTTGCACTGAATCGGGAATCATTATTCATCGCTAACCTGGTGCTTCAAAAATAAAACTCTCTCTATTTTTAAAAGTATCTGCAAAGTCTCACTATTCCCTGTTGCACTTTAGCAATGCCAAGTGCAAGTCTTGTTAAAACCAAAATAAGAAACAGGTGAGCTACTTGTAGATAGGCCTTTGGCTTTGCCAACATATTTCTTTCCTTCATATTGGCATAAATACTCTTTTCGACCAAAAAGGTGCTGCCTCCAAATTCTTCCCTGAACTTAAATGAGAGAACACACAGCTTTTGAACAAATATGCTGATCGGATTGTGCAACACCACAATAAAAGAAACCATTCATCAACAGGGCTTAAGTCAACGATGTGCAAAATGCAAGAACCCAACCACCATCACATGAACTCAAATCAATGCGAAAGGACAAAAAGTCGACCAAAAGAATTGTCAGCAGCTATTTATTTTCAGATAGATGGCCCAGTAGTAAATTTAGGTCGTTCTCTCCAAACTGCCTCACTCGTTACATGAATCATCCTTGCCCTGTGCTCCACTCCTGAGTGTAGAACTTGGCCTTGCCTCTGTTCCAATCCTCTGTCAATAGCACTGTGGGAAAACGGTCAGCAGTCTATTTAGCCAGACACAATTTGCAAACTCACCACAATGAAAGGAAGGCTAAGGAAACCTACGTCATGCCATTAGTTACAGGGAATAAATATTCCATTCCAGAAATTGCTTGTTGCATTATAATTACTTCACCACAGCACAAACCTAGAGTGTTTAATTTTAATCTTAAGTGTTGAAAAACCAAACATTACAGACTTCCATCAGTATGGATATGCACATTTAGGGATGATGTTTTAAGATTTTGCAGCATATACTTTATTACACAGAGGATAAGAAAGTTTGAATAAGGTTAACTCTTTCTAACTAGTTCCACAGAACAACATACCCTTTAACTGCCAGTAGCTACACTATCTCTTCCCCTGTGCTGCACCCAGTCCTGTCCTTAGTTCATCACTCATTCCAGGTCAGGATACCATGGTGCAGAGATAAGACTGTTTGTTCGACATGCTCCATGTCAAAATACTAATCTATCTTCCATATATCAAACCCCACCAGAGCAAAATGCTCTGCAAAAGATAAACAAACCTTCCCAGCCAACAGCAAACTGCTCAGCAGCTACTGCAATGACACGTTAACCACTTTCCCCAACCTAATTGTCAAAATATTTTATGGCTCCTGACGTGCCTTTGTTCCAAGTAATCAAACAGGATAACAGTGAACAACAGATGAAGTCCTCCAATTGAATCTTAAAAAATGTTTTCACTGCAGTGGATAGAAGAGTGACATCAACATTTTGAAATTATCAAACAGTCTGTCTTCATATTATACTGTAACCTTACCAAAGTTCCTTCAATGGACAGTCTACACTTGTAGCAAACAAGTTAGCAAGATTTGGTAATGACTCAGCAAAACAATCTCTGTCAGAATGTATAGTTTCAGCTTGACAGTGAAGAAATCGACAAATTAGCTAATCCACCCTTTGATGATGACCGAATGATCAGCATCATATCTCGAAGCGCTTCCCTTCTCAAAATCTTTCCAAATAGTTAATAGATACCAAGCTATAAAACCTCAACATTTTTAGATAAAATGCAAGATTGTACAAACTAAACACACAGTTCTTAGTTTCATAATTTATACTGGAAAGGGACAGTTTTAGTGAACAATGGCTTCTGCAGCAAGTAGCGTAACACACTTTCAAAATGTTTAACTATCATCTTTACCAACTTTGAACCTTCAATGACTGACCAGCTCAGTTTTTCTCTAAAAATACAAAACACCACCAAAAATACACCTACATATTCAACTGTTTTACGAGGGGAGGGACAGTGTTACAATTATGTCATGATAACCATTAAATGATAACAGGGAAAACAGTTAAGATGCCAGTTTCTAAAAGGAAAAATAAGACTAATGACACAAACATAAAATCTTAACTTTATGAAGCAGGTTTGGTGAAAATCCAATGTTAAAAAGAGAACATTTCAGATTAAGATCATAAAGTAATCTGGCCTCCGTATTATCTTAACTCTTCCAATGCAGGCTGTAAGCTTACATTAATGACTTTAACGGTACAGTTTCCTGTTCTCACCCCAAATTGGAAATCTCCTTCAATTCTGATTCCAATTGCCACCCTTCTCACACCTTCACACAGTCCATCTCCAACTCTTCCCTTTCTTGACTTTGGTCCCCATTTCTGGGGATATGCCATTAACAAACATTTATTATAACCCCTCTAACTCCCGTAGGTATCTTCACGCACCATACCTTATAAGAATTTCACTTAATTCCCCCAGTTTCTCCATCTCTGTTGTGCCTATTCTGATGTTGCTACCTTCCATACCAGTGCCTGACATGTCCTCATTTTTCCTAAACTGACGATTACAACCTCCCGCCCCACCACCATGGTTGACAGGGGCCCCCAACCATATCTGATCAAATTCTCCCACTTCTGCTTCCACCCTCCCACCCAGAACCATGATGAGGTTCCCCTTGTCCTTCCTTTCCACCCCTCCCCCTGTTCCCCCCCCCGAGCTTCCTTAATCAACCTCCACCATTTCTGTCATAACCAAATGCATTTAGCCCTCTCCCTCCCCTCTCAGCATTCCAAAGGGACCATTCCTTCCACAACATCCTGATTCACTCCTCTAATCACCCCAAGAATCTAGCCCCTTCCCGTGAAACATTTCCATGCAAGGGCAGGAGATGTAATGCCCACCCTTTTACCTCCTCTTTCCTGACAAAGCCCAAAACACTCTTTCCTGGTGAAGCAGTGATTTACGTGTATACTTCTTTGAATGCCCAGAAAGCAGTTGCCACTCTTGTGATGACATTGCAGCAGATTGGTTGACCACTTTTCAGAACGCCTCTGTTCAGTCCACAAGCATGGCCCTGAGCAAAGTGCCCTATTTCAATTCTCCACCTTTCCTGTGCTGCCATTTCTGTCCTCTGCATATCGCTATATATAGCTATATGCAGAGGACAGGGCCATGTTCTTTGCAGACAGAAAGAACATGTACACACATTGCACCTGTGCTAAACAAAAAAATAAGTGACAGCCATTCACTGAATCATTCTTCAGGGCAATATCTTGCGCAATCAGGGTCAAGTTGCCTGGTTTAAATTTCAAACCATGCTTGGCAGTAAACTGTCACCACCAATTTTGCATTCTCATGACAACACTTCTACCAGAGTCCACTTGCCAACCCAAGGGAGACGACGGCCTAGTAATATAATCGCTAGATTATTAATCCAGAACCTCAGCTAATGTTCTGGGGACCCGGGTTCGAATCCTGTCACAGCAGATGGTGGAATTTGAATTCAATAAAAAATATCTGGAATTAAGAATCTGCTGATGGCTATGAAGCCGTTGTCAATTGTCAGAAAAACTCATCTGGTTCGCTAATGTCCTTTAGGGAAGGAAATCTGCCATCCTTACCTGATCTGGCCTACATGTGACTCCAGAGTCACAGCAATGTGATTGACTCTCAACAGCCCTCCAAGGGAACTAGGGATGGGCAATACATGCTGGCCGGCCAGCAACACCAATGTCCCACGAATGAATAAAAAGAAAATCAGCACTCTCTTCTCAAGCAGTATAAGTTGTTTCCCCTGGCATCTTTGTGGAGTGTCCTGATGAGCGCAAGTCGAAAAATTTCGACATGTCTCTTTTCAGCAATCCTCAAATCTGTACTACCAGATGGCTTTCCGGATATTTTTAAGCAAACTCTTGTTTAAGAGAAAGAGCAAAGAAGGTTTCCTCCTTAAATTTAACAAAACTACAAAAAAATACAGGTTACTGAGGTTTGAAATTAATGCTCAATGAGACAAAAAATAATTGTGTTACTTTCAACATGTAATAAAACAACCCGGATTTCCAATTACACAACTCTTTTGAGTAAATTGCAAGTGATCCAATCACAGCTCAGCATCGACATTTGCCTCAGAATAATCTAAGGTTGTCTGTACTGCATAATATGTCTGGAGGTTTCATTGCACGACCTTCCACTTTCAACTGCTCCATCCAGTAAACAGCCTCTTCCCATCATCACCAACAAGTGTCCAAACTAAAATAAAAATCTGATTTCATGCCCTTCAGCCCGCCCAAAAGCTAAACTGCTAATTCCTGGAGACTCGGGGAAAATCCTGGCGGGTTTGCAACACTGGAATAATCGCGTCACCTGCGCAGTTTCTCTGTACAATTGGATTGCAATAACTCGTCAAAACTGATTTGGCAGAATCGAGAACCAATCAGGAGACAAACTGCCTGTCCAGTAATTTCCTGATTCTTTCAAATTTCTGTAACTATCTTAATCCACAGTGCCCCTACAAACGGATGTAATGCTTACATTTACTGCATCAAAAATCAAAAGCTCAGGTCAGATGGCGAGAGTACTGGACAGCATATTGTTGCAGGGTTTAAAAGGTGGCATCATAAATTTAAAATACTTCTTCAGAGCATGTGGTAACAAGTACAATAACTTTTATGTAATGTTCTACTTGAATGGTCAGGTGTGCAACTGTTTTCTAACACAAATACAAAAGCATATAAACTTTTGATTACTCTGTCGAAGTAATCAAATTTTTGGTCTTCCCCAGTCAGTATTAATGGCATGGTGGCACAGTGCCCTACTGCCTTGCAACGCCAGGTACCCGGGTTCAGTTCAAGCCTTGGGTGACTGGTTTTGTGGAGCTTGTACGTTCTCCCCGTGTCTACGTGGGTTTCCTCCAGGTGCTCCAGTTTCCACCCAGGGTTGAAAAATGTGCAGGTTAGGGGGACTGGAAATGCGAAGTGGCCCTTGGTGTCCCAAGATGTGTAGGTTAGCCACGCATATTAGCCATGATAAATGGGCAGGATTATGGGGTTAGGGCAGGGGGAAGGTGAACCTGGGTAGGATGCTCTTTCAGAGTCAGTGCAGATTCGACGGGCTGAATGGCCTCTTTCTGCACAGAAGAGCTTGATTGCATGATATCTCAGACCAAAATTTTCGAGCAACCCCCCCACCCCCATGGCGGGTTTTCCCGAAGCAGAGATGGCTTGCCATTGGCCAAGTAAGAAGTTTAACAACACCAGGTTAAAGTCCAACAGGTTTATTTGGTAGCAAAAGCCACACAAGCTTTTGGAGCCCCAAGCCCCTTCTTCAGGTGAGTGGGAATTCTGTTCACAAACAGGGCATATAAAGACACAGACTCAATTTACATGAATAATGGTTGGAATGCGAATACTTACAACTAATCAAGTCTTTAAGAAACAAAACAACATGAGTGGAGAGAGCATCAAGACAGGCTAAAAAGATGTGTATTGTCTCCAGACAAGACAGCCAGTGAAACTCTGCAGGTCCAGGCAACTGTGGGGGTTACAGATAGTGTGACATGAACCCAATATCCCGGTTGAGGCCATCCTCGTGTGTGTGGAACTTGGCTATCAGTTTCTGCTCAGCGACTCTGCGCCGTCGGGTGTCGCGAAGGCCGCCTTGGAGAACGCTTACCCGAATATCAGAGGCCGAATGCCCGTGACCGCTGAAGTGCTCCCCCACAGGAAGAGAACAGTCTTGCCTGGTGATTGTCGAGTGGTGTTCATTCATCCGTTGTCGCAGCGTCTGCATAGTTTCCCCAATGTACCATGCCTTGGGACATCCTTTCCTGCAGCGTATCAGGTTGCCTGGACCTGCAGAGTTTCACTGGCTGTCTTGTCTGGAGACAATACACATCTTTTTAGCCTGTCTTGATGCTCTCTCCACTCACGTTGTTTTGTTTCTTAAAGACTTGATTAGCTGTAAGTATTCGCTTTCCAACCATTATTCATGTAAATTGAGTCTGTGTCTTTATATGCCCTGTTTGTGAACAGAATTCCCACTCACCTGAAGATGGGGCTTGGAGCTCCGAAAGCTTGTGTGGCTTTTGCTACCAAATAAACCTGTTGGACTTTAACCTGGTGTTGTTAAACTTCTTACTGTGTTTACCCCAGTCCAACGCCGGCATCTCCACATCTTGCCATTGGCCACCAGTGAGATCTTTCAGTCTGAAGCCAATGGTAATTTGCATGGTTCACCTGTCCCACCACGGCGGCGGCCAACTTTGGCAGGACGGGTAGATCCTGCCCTGAGTGGCCAAGTGAAATGAGTTGACACAGACTTTTCTGGGAGAGAGCAGAAACCTAAAAGAAACAATCTGAATAAGGAGGCGTAATAACTCATGATAGGACACTGTAAAAGGTAGAGACTCAAAAAGAAAGAATATTACGTTACAATCAGCAGTAAATGACGAATGAAGTTACTATTACTACTTCAGTCTAACGAAGGAAATCAGATCATGCCGGTTTTGGCAGAGATCAAAGCTCATTTCAACTAAAACATGAACGAATAAATAAAAATCAGCGAAGCATTTAATCAACAGAATTCGACAAATAACGATTTATCTAATTCAATGATCGGTGGGGGGGAGAAAGCTTACGTTTTTCGAGTTCTCTCTGTGGAAGATGGATGATGGAAAGCAGCAGTTCTATACTATACCTTTGAAATTGTTTTCTTACCTTGCTACTCCCTAGAAGTGAAACTCAATGATCTATTAGATACTAATAGTTCAAATGATCTTTCATTATCAGTTGTAACAAAGTCCATTTTCCTTCCTATCTTGGTATCTATAGCATTTGTGCTTTGTTTGCTCCAGTATCCACGTTAATGCAATTTGATTATCTTATCTCCTCATCAGCAACCCCCTCCCCCCACCCCCCACCCAAGTCTCTCAATGCGATTGGACTTCGCCTGGTCACATGACCTTAAATTTATCAGAATAATTCCTATCACTGGGATCATTAACCAAATTCTGTAAGGTATCCAGGCTGTTTGCTTTTGATAAAGTCACAGAAAATAACAGTTGCTGTCAGCACCATTTATCTAACAAATGGATTTCTTTTGTTCTTGCACAAGTTCAGTTCTCTGCAACAAAAATATTTCTGATAAGTTAATTCGGAATCATTCTAAGGCCCTCACATGTAAAAAGATCAAGGGACAAGATTAAATGGGGCACAACAACCTCAGGGTCAGGTTAGATATCACTTAAAATGGGTCATGCCTTTTACAAGAGAAACAAATCGAAACGTCTTGTATTTCAGTACAATGCTGGATACGTATCTTTAAGTGTTGTCACTTTCAGTTATGCTGAATAATGTATTTACCAGTTTCTCCCACCTTTCCATTTAAGGAGTGACCACGGCTAGCTCAAGTTTCTCCTGATAAAGATCAGAGCCATAGCAATTATCCATTAACAATACACAATTGGAAGCCATGACTGCAACCGAGGGTGCTACAATACACTTGGTGTAGAATGGGGGATGGGAAGTCAGAGTTCCCAGTCGCAATTGTTATCCAATGATTTCAGCTCAGTGTGTGTGTTTGGAAATTGGTAACACAGTTGTTGCTTCCCAAGGGTAAACATCTTGCTGACATTCACCCTCAAGGAAGGAAAAAAAACAAGGAAGAAAATCGTAAAATGTGATTACATAAATGTCTGAAATTGTTTGGCTTCACTCAAATAGTAAAACCCATCTTTGCACAGTGAGTGTGTCATGCTGATGTTTGTAATTTTGTACATGTAACAGATCATTGTACCTCAAAGTAAATTAGTGCCTGTGATGCTTCAGAGGAGGACATGATAAGATGCTACATAAATGCAAACGATGTCAGAAAGGCCCAAAGCTCGATCCCTGACCTGTGCTGGATTGGTTGGCCTCAGTTATGCACAGTCATGCACAGGTTCAAACAAAACCTCTTCACCGCACAGGACCTACAACCGATGCTATACACTAGATACATCGATGACATTTTCTTCCTTTGGACTCATGGTGAATAATCACTGAAACAACTATATGATGACATCAACAAGTTCCATCCCACCATCAAACTCATCATGGACTACTCTCCGGAATCGGTTGCATTCTTGGACACAAGCATCTCCATTAAGGACGGTCACCTCAGCACTTCACTGTACCGCAAGCCCACGGATAACCTCACGACGCTCCACTTCTCCAGCTTCCACCCGAAACATGTTAAAGACACCATCTCCTACGGACAAGCCCTCCGTATACACAGGATCTGCGCGGATGAGGAGGATCGCAACAGACACCTCCAGACGCTGAAAGATGCCCTCATAAGAACAGGATATGGCGCTCGACTCATCAATCGACAGTTCCGACGTGCCACAGCAAAAAACCGCACCGACCTCCTCAGAAGACAAACATGGGACACGGTGGACAGAGTACCCTTCGTCGTCCAGTACTTCCCCGGAGCGGAGAAGCTACGACATCTTCTCCGGAGCCTTCAACATATCATTGAAGATGACGAACATCTCGCCAAGGCCATCCCCACACCCCCACTTCTTGCCTTCAAACAACCGCACAACCTCAAACAGACCATTGTCCGCAGCAAACTACCCAGCCTTCAGGAGAACAGTGACCACGACACCACATAACTCTGCCACAGCAACCTCTGCAAGACGTGCCGGATCATCGACACGGATGCCATCATCTTACATGAGAACACCATCCACCAGGTACACGGTACATACTCTTGCAACTCAGCCAACGTTGTCTACCTGATACGCTGCAGGAAAGGATGTCCCGAGGCATGGTACATTGGGGAGTCCATGCAGACGCTACGACAACGGATGAATGAACACCGCTCAACAATCACCAGGCAAGTGTTTCCTTCCTGTTGGGGAACACTTCAGCGGTCACGGGCATTCGGCCTCTGATCTTCAGGTAAGCGTTCTCCAAGGTGGCCTTCACGACACACGACAGCGCAGAGCCGCTGAGCAGAGACTGATAGCCAAGATCCGCACACATGAGGACGGCCTCAACCGGGATCTTGGGTTCATGTCACACTATCTGTAACCCCCATGACTTGCCTGGACTTGCAAAATCTCACTAACTGTCCTGGCTGGAGACAATACACATCTCTTTAACCTGTGCTTAATGCTCTCTCCCCACTCACATTGTCTGTACCTTTAAGACTTGATTACCTGTAAAGACTCGCATTCCAACCATTATTTTGTAAATTGAGTTTGTCTTTATATGCCCTGTTTGTGAACAGAACTCCCACTCACCTGACGAAGGAGCAGCGCTCCGAAAGTTAGTGGCTTTTGCTACCAAATAAACCTGTTGGACTTTAACCTAGTGTTGTGAGACTTCTTACTCAGTTATGAAGGCAGCAGGGCAGTACAACTGGACATGGCATCCTTCGGTTGAGTGAGCTTGTGGCCAAACAGCTTGTTGCCACAATCAAGCCTCATAAATGAATAACACCTCACGCACCCAAGGTAAATGAAGGCTTCAACTGGAGTATCGTGTCCAGTTCTGGAAAGATGAGAAGGCTTTAGAGGCAGTACAGAAAAGATTCATGAGAATGTTCCCAGGGATGAGGAACTTCAATTATTATTATTAACATAGATTGGAGAAGTTGGGACTGACTTCCTTGGAGAAGATAGAGAGAAGATTTGATAGATTCAATAGAGGTATTCAAAATCATGAGGGGGCTGGACAGAGTATCTAGGGAAAAAAAGGAAGGCTTGAGATTAAGAGGGCATAGATTTAATTTAATTGGCAAAAAGAGCAATGGTGTTGTGAGGAAAAACATTTTAGGATCTGGGATACACTGCCTGAGGTGGAGGCAGGCTCTTTCAAGGCATTCAAGGGCAAACTGGAATATTATTGGAAAAGGAAGAATGTGCAGGGTGACGGGGAGAAGGCAGAGGAGTGACACTGGGTAAGCTGCTGCTGCAGAGAGCTAGCACAGACACGACAGGCCAAACGGCCTTCTTCTGTGCTGTAACAATTCTGTGATTATGTAACTGGCTCTCATGGAACTGCAACCCACAGTCAACATCCTCAGAAGAGGCAAGGAGAAAACCTGCAAGAAAAAAAACAAAGTAGGTGCATTTAAATTATGAATTAAAGGACACAATTTTTTGAAATTTCGCAATATATTTAACTCCAATTATATTAGCCTTTATCATGCTTGCATTTTATCTTTAGGCTTTTCACAAGCGGCATCAATTTTGAGTCTTGATTTTGCATGCTCATGTGAAAGTTCTCATGACAAAATGATCTGGATGTCTGATTAAGGAAGGTATAAAGTTATTACAGTGGAAATGCACTTTATCTTACGGTACCATAGGTCAGTGGTTAGAAATATGAACACAACAGGAATAGCTTTCTAATGTAGACATTCGAGTGTGATAAGCTAGAATTTGGGGACATCTTTACAGGCATGTTTTGGTCATTTGACTGGTTACCAGCACTTACGTTACAGACAACATGGCCATCAAACACTCCTAGATCGGGTGCACCACAAGCCAAATAGCTGGTATATAGCTCCATCTGTTCTATCCCAATAATGTACTACGGAGTTGTGAATTCTACCAATAGCAAAAACGCGCCTTTATCTTGCACTTCTAACACATAAAAAGGCCCCAAGGTGTTTCATAGTCTGACACCGAGTGACATAGGAGTAAAAACTTGGTAAAACATGTTGATTTTCAGGAGCATTTCAATCAAGCAGAGAAGGGTAGCTGCCCAGTGCTCTGCATCTTCTAAAAAGTTTATTTTATCCTGCATAGATTTTCATGTTGCTGAATTGCTTGACAAAATTTTAACTGAGAAATAAATTATTTTTATCCACAATCACTGGCCCTCGATGTTTGTACCAAACAATAGAAGGCATGTTTTACCTCCTCCAAAGTAATCCAACAATTCATCATTCCCTGCCCACATCACCCCTGTCCCTGCCATTCCCACAAACTGATCACTGTCCATTTTTGTTCAATCTGCGAAGTTTCTTTGTAGTGAAGTTGCTTCTCTGAGCCCTCACATCTTTGATAAAGATCATCCACCATTCCGCTCCATTATAACAGACATTTCAAAAAAGTCAGCCATTGATACCAATGATTCCTCTGTACTTCCTGGTAGTAAATTTCTGGTATCCCATTGGTGCACAAATGATTGGGAAAAGGACTACTACCATCCAACTCGGATAAGAAAATTGAGAATTCACAGGGTTCAGGGGGGTGAAAAAAGTACAATTTGGATCCTGCATATCAGTGAATAAATCCCTGTTAACAGTTTCCCTTCATGTTTATGCAACCATGCAAAAAATCAGAACAAGTCAGGGTCAAACCCAACGGTCATGTATTGAATGTACTTTGCAAAGACCATCAGCAAAAATACCTCTTATCTAAAATTCAATCATACCCAAAGATAATAAATAATTTCTCCAGGATTGCAAGAGTCAGCACATTTTGAATGTAAATGATTTGGTTTGTTGGCTTTCAATTTTTCATGCAAGTGTAATGACTTTTTGACCTGCAAACTGAGCAAAACCAAAATGCAGCACCTAGTGCAATATCGAAAGGTGAACTTGGCACACGGTCAAATAAAACGTTGCTGCTTTTCTTTAATAATAACCTCCCAAAAGTTTCATCCCTTAAGGATCTCCCAAAATAATCTGGAACAATGCACCTTCAGCCAGGTCAGCAATGTGCAGATGCCTGCATGGAAAATGTCTATTATCTGAGCACAGTATAAAAATAATTATCTGTGTAAATTTTAATTGTCCTTTGTCAATACGTATTCAATGGGCTAAGCTACACAAGGTATTCCAGAACTTCCATTCTAATCATCATCTTTCTTTTCCACTTCAAGTTTGTTTTTCCTTATTTAGGCACTAGTACCTTAGTTATTCTTGTGAAAGCTGGAGTGTGACAGTCATGATCCTGGCGTGCATCAAGTACAAAAAGTAAAGTTCACAACAGCCCTTTGAAATTGGGTAGACAGCAGAGAAGAAAGGTCTGTTTACTGAGTGACTGAAAGCAATGATTGAGGGTATTGCTCTGTAACACCAGTAACTGTCCGGCCAACAAGCATCAGAGAATATTTTTAAACTCGGCTTGGCACTGGGCTAGAGGTACGCACCATAAAATGAGAAGTTTATACTGTAATAAGTTCTTGTTTTCAGTCTGCTTGTGGGTCACATCCTGAATTACACTGCTGCCTTTGTATTGGTGTGTATCAAAGTTGCTTCTCATTGACACAAGAACGATCTCTTACTTCTGAGTAGAAGTCTCAGACCTCACTCCATAATTTGAGTGAATAATCTATGGTAGCACTTGAGTGTAATACTGAGGAAGTGCTACAGGTAGTTCAAGTGGATGTAACACGGTACTCTTTGAAGAAGAATAAGAACTTATCTTGGTGTTTGAGACAACAAATACCAAAAAATAAAACAGGTTAATTATCATACTTGTTGCTTTGTGGGACCTTGTGAGCAAATTGGCTGTAACCTGTGCATATATAACAGCACCCGCACTACAATGATACCTTACTGCACGTGCAGCACTTTGACAGGCCCCAAGGACAAGCTCGAAATGCAAGTTCTTCTGCGTCTTGTAGCAAAATTAATTGCAAAGACATAAATAAACACCAATCCAAGAGCCACAATTAAAACAGGCTGTGAAGGAAGGAGCAGGGATATTCAGCCACACATTTTGCTGCAACCCCATTCATGTTGTTAATAGACATTGATATCAAATTCAGTGCTTTTACCCCGATCATTAACAGGTACCACTAAAGTTTTAGATTTTAATGGTAACATACTCCAATAAGCCTTTGCTTCCAAATGCAACTTATTCATCAACAAGATCTGTGGACAAAGGCACTGGCCGGGAACTTTCCGGCCAGTCTCGGTTGCAGGATCTGACAGTCCCATGGATGGAGCGAGGGATGCATTCAAGGGGATACCCCATTGACAATGGTGGGGGAAGAATATCCCGCAGCCGGCCAATGGCGGGCCACCTCCGCCACTGTGAAACACATGTTGGAAAATCCCATCCAAAATCGTGAACTTGGATGTCACGCAAAACCCATGCGCAAGCTTAAATCAGATCTGTATGTTCCAGGGTTAATCAGTCACGAAAGGTTATTGACCTGAAAGATTTTGTCTGCTAGTCTCTCTCCACAGATGCTGCCTGATCGCGAACATCTCCAGTATTTTCTGCTTTTATTTCAGATTTCCAGCATCCACAGTACTTTTTTTTGTCAATTGCTTATCATCACTAATTGGGCTGATTACTGTGAAATAACAATTGGAATTAATAGTGCCTCCTGTCTATGTTTGCAACACTTGCCCATCCAAGACAAATCTAATGGTATAAAGTAAATGGAATAAAGGACCAACTCATTTTTAAAGCCACCATCCCCACGATCAATCTGTGCAATTTTGAGGCAATATCCATTGGTGAACAAAGATATCAGTGTTTGCAATGAAAGCATTATCTTTATTTCCTTTTATAGCCTTTAAAGAAAAATACACTCCCCACATTTACTTTGTAATGACTGTAATTACCAGTCAGTTAGATTAATTATTAACAGATGATCAAACCCACGGAGGGAAATTTACATTTTAAGAAAAAGATCACACGCATTTCACACTGTTGTTACACATTGTCAGAAAGCAGGTCACAGTTCTCTAGAAAACAATGATTTAAATTTTCTCAGCCCTACAGTCACCCTGATTTTATTACTATCATATTCTCTATTGAAATTAACCAAAGCAGATGATTAAAAAAATAAGATCTATCCCTTTTAAATATATATTTATCCTTTTTCTATACCTCTTCCAAAGGTACTGATTCGTTGCTAAGGTACGGTCTGATGGCCACTGATCACCTCCAGTACCCTATTGGCCCATCTTGCTTAGGCCTCACATGTTGTCAAACTATTTCACCAACTGAACCATCACAGTTGATCCAAGCTTTCACCAAAATGCACATGTATTTTCAGTAGGTTGCTACTAGATAGTGTGTAGGGAACAAAAGCCTTGCTGATTTGTACTGCCTAAATTCAGAAGTGCTGATCCCAACAGTAGCTCTCAACTACATCCCTTCATTTTAACTAAGACCCGTCAACTTTGTTCAGTTATTAGAGTCATGGAATCGTATGGTGCAGATGGAGGCCATTCAGCCCATTGAGTCTGTACCGACCCTCTGACAGAACATCTTACCCAGGCCCACTCCTTGCCCTACCCCTATAATCCCACACATTTATCCCACTAATCCCCTTAATTTACAGATCTTGGGACACTAAAGGGCAATTTAACATGGCCAATCCACCTAACCTACACATCTTTTGACTTTGGGAGGAAACCGGAGCACCCAGAGGAAACCCATACAGACGCAGGGAGAATGTGCAAACTCCACACAGACAGTCACCCAAGCCGGGAATTGAACCCAGGTTCCTGGCGTTGTGAAGCAGCAGTGCTAACCACTGTGCCATCATGACTTTGCTCATTACGATGCTAATGTTCTACTATTCAACTGAAAAGGCAGCCTGCAGTTTAAATAAACACAAAATTAGAAAATAAAATCTGAAATTTCGCAGGAGTTGTGAATGTGACAGGGTTTTGCTTCAAGGAGCCGGGTTTGAATTTGTTTCTGACAGATCCTCTCCCAAGTGTCTGACACACAACGAGTTTAGATATTTTCAATTCAGTCCCTTGCAGGTCTGCAACATAAAACCATCAATTGTTGCGAGAAACTGTGGTTACATTGCTATACTCCTTCACACAATGACTGTGCATCGTGAACAAGAGAACAAATTATTTTTTTCACCCAGCTTAAATAATCATTCAACATATGCAGTTGAAAAAAAACAGACCACTGAGATTTTTTGTGACTATCCCCCAACAGAGGACCTGATTACTCAGAGGTCTACATAGCACACCCGAGATGGTTAATTAAGTGAATGGTTCTGACTGGGCTTGGTGCCCATTTCTATAGAGTCCAACAATCCTCACTTACACTTTTATTGTACTATAAAAATAAAATAGACTGAGAGGGAGCACTTTTTGTTGAAAGTGCTCACCTTTTTAATAAAAGAAAATACCATCGATATCAGAAATCTCTGATGCTTCAGAGAAAATGTCAATTTCGCTGCAAGCAATGGAGTTAATGACATTATCTTGCTAGGCTGTTCTGGTGAAAGTACCCTTTTGCAGACGTATTATCAACTAAAATTTAACACTAAGGGGGGAATATTACCAGAATTTCTCCAAGTGTCAGGCTCCAACAGAAAACTGGCATCAAACTCTCCTGCTCCAGGGACCAGTTTTCTCTCCAGATTTTGAGCCTCTTAGTCAAAAGAATGGGTGGGCATGGTTTATATGCCGTCACTCTGGAGAGGCAGGGCCTCAGAGAGCCGGCAAGACCGACTCCACTGAGATCTGAGTGCCGTTTTTAAAGGGCACCCTGATCACAACAAAAAGTTATTCCCCCCCCCACCCCACACCCTTGCACCCCTCCCCCCCCCCACAATCATCACTGGCATTCCAATCGCCACCGCGCCCACCCACCGCCACACTTATCGTTATTCCAATCTCTTCACTCTCTCCAGAGGGCAGTGCCCGGCCATATCCCTCTTCCCCGGGATCCCCAGAGGGATCCCTCCCCACAGTGTTCCTGGTTTGGCCAAACCTGTTATGAACCTCACTGACACAGGTATGAATATTTACTGAGGGGGGTTCATGTGGCATTGGGGAGGGGGGGGGGGGCTTTTAATTGTATTAACATTTATTAAAATATATTTAAATGTGGTTCCCACCCTCTATGGACGTGAACCTTGTGACATCACCAGCGAGGGGCGGGGAAAATAAGGAAACGCAATCTCCCTGGAGAGAATTGCATTTTCCAATAGTCTCCGGATTCTGCACCCATGCCGTGATCCCGAACATGGACAGTGCGGGCTCAAAATCCCGCCCCAAATGACATCACTTGATCAAACTTGGTCAAAGTATTAACGGGAATCTTAAAGATGCAGAGAAAAGAAGCAGAGAGGTTTAGGATGGAAGGAACTAGGTAGCTGAGGACATAGCTGCCAATGAAGTGATTACAGTAGGGATGCCAAAGGGGTGTGAATTGTTGAAGCACAAAGGTCTCCGGAGGTTGTAGGGCTGGAGCAGGATACAGAGGTAACGAGGGAAAGCCATGGAGGGATTTGGAACCAAGACTGAGAATTTTTAAGTGGAGGCATTGGTGACAGGGAGTCAATGGAGGGTGATGAGCAGAGGGGTAATGGGCGATTGAGACTTGCTAACATTTGCAATGTGGCAGCAGAGTTTTGGACTAGCTGAAGTTTACGGATGATGGAAAATGGGAGGCCAGCCAGAGCTGCAATGGAACAGTCAAATCTAGAAGTAACAATGGCATGAATGAGGGTTTCAGCAGATGAGCCGAGAACAGGGAAAATGTGTGCGATGTTACAAGTGAAAGCAGGAGGCCTTTTGGTGATGGCACGGGTATGAGATCAGAAGTTTATCTCAGGGTCAAATATCACACCAAAGTTGTGAACTGCCTGGTTCAGCCTCAGACAATGCCCAGGGAGTGGAATGGACTCGGTGCCCGGGAACAGAATATGCTGGGGACTGAAGACAATGGTCTCCCCAACATTTAATAGGAGCAAATTTCTGCTCATCGAGTATTGGATGTCTAACAAATATTCTGGCAATTTAGTGAAAATGAAGGGGAGAGGTAAAGCTGGTTGCCTCCGCATACACATGGAAACCAACAGTGTGTTTTCCAATGATGTTGTTGCACGACAGCATGTAGGTATGTAGGTAAGAAATGGGGTTTGGGGGTGGTGGGGGGGGGGGGGGGGGGTGGTTAAGGATAGCTCCCTGGTGGAATCCAGAGGTAACTAAGAGGGAACATTACGCATCCTGAGTAGCTTCATGGAAAATAACAGGTACGGACTCAAACCCAAAACCAGAGAATTTCAATTATTGCGTAGTCTATATGATGCATTTCCAATGTATCTTTTCATGAAAGTACAGAGAACGTTCTTCAGTATTCAATGCTATTATTGATGAATCTTTTAAGTGGCAATGAACTGCCAAGCAACATGACTAGACAAATTGTTTGTCATTCTGCACCAACTGTGCATTCACGTTTCGCCGTGGGATTTCAAAAATGCGAAGATCATTCATGGAATTGAGGGATAAAAGGCAAAGTAAAACAGGCTGGTCAGAAAACTTAAATGCAAAAGAAAGCAGAACCAGAAAGCTTGATTTTTTTTAATGAAGGAACGCATATAAAATTAAACGAGGGCAGATGAGCCCCCTGTCTCCCCCTGCCCACAGCAAAGCTTAGCAATAAAGAAGCTCTTCATGTCCTTTACCCCTCCCCCAATGAGAATCCAGAGAATGAAAACGTCAGTGGCATTTCAGCCACCTGAGGTCATTGTGTTCTGCACAACCCTGACTAGCTTCTGAACTTTACTGAAACTGGAGCCTTCTTTCTTTTTCTTCTACTTCCTGCACTTGTTGGAGAATAAAAGAAACCTGATCAGTACTGAAATATATATTTTGTGGGTTTCTTTTTTAACAAGTGATAGCGCACCCGATTGGGGTTCTATTACTCAGAACTAAAAAAATAGCAGTGCAAATCTAATAAACAATTTCCTTTATTAATAACTTTCAAAATCTAAAATATCGACTAATCACAATCCTCAACAATGCTATTGCAGTAGCCAGAGTAAAGAGCCCAAAACCTCGTTTTTACTGCAGCTTTTGTTGATGAACCAGATCAGAGCAAGATGTACAGGACTACTCATTAGATGATTAAGTCTGTAGACTACTGCAATTTATGGTGAACACACAGGCATTTTTCTTGTTATACGCAGGGATAAACTCTCAGATGTTAGACATCCTTGTACCAGTTATGACATGGATTGTCTGGAAGTCTTGGGATCACAGAAAAACAGGAAATGGAAGATAAATGATGCACGTCAAGGAAGGAAGAGATAGAATGTCAATGGGAATAAAGGAAAAGGAAGAGAAACATAACAGAGGAGGTGAACAGACATTTATAAATAACTTGGTTAAGTATACTTCTTAAAACAATTCCTAATTCATTAAAAGACTTGTAATTTCATTAATGACGCAATAATTTAAAACATGTTCATAACTCTCCCACTCTTGAAAAAATGCGATATTGTTGGCAGTGAAATGGCAAAAGGGCAATTTTTTTAAAAACTGACAACTTCTTACCTGCTTCAGCAAGTCAAAAGATGACCATCAATTTTACTATTAAAGTATATTCACTTTCTCCCCCTTTATAAATGAAATGGAAAGTTAGAACCCACAACTCTGAAGGTAGTAATTTTTGCAAAGGTTATGACTCAAAGTCTGACTCTTTTGAAACCTAGAATCCTCATAAAAATGGTTTTCAAAGAATGTTTCATTTTTCAAATTATTATACTGCATATTGGCAAGATTGCCAAATCATATTGCTCAAGATTACGCTGTTATATTGCATCTACAGGAGCCAAAAAGGATACTAGTGTTTCAATTGTTATGTAAATTTTAAAAGGCAAAACTAAATTTACGTTTTACTCTAAATGTGCTGACACTTTTTCTTTGATTTTAGTCCACATGAAATGGCATTTCCATTTTTATATCTGTCGTGACTCCATTATTTCTAAGTACATAATGGTTTAAAGGTAGATCTACAGGAAAATCTCCATTATCTGGCATGTTTGGGGAGGTGCTGCTTAATCAACTATGTTGGGTAACGGGGACGTAAGGCGAGTTCCACGTTTTCATCTAAATCAGAAAGCTCCAGAGTGATCAAGCAGGTGGCTGAGGTTGTGCGAGAGGTGCAGGAGCACACAAACTAAGTGAGCACTGCCAGGGAGGGATGGTGCGACAGAGCGATGGGAGACTGTGACTGGAGCAAGGACAGCCATCGATAACAACTACTAGTCAGTTTGACAACTCCAGTCAAAAAGCAGACCTGACCCCAGAATTCCAGTTGCAGAGTGCCTGATTACAGAAACTTTACTGTAAATGGTCATCATTCTATGCCACAGAAAGGACAAATTGGCCCTTATGTGGAACAATATAAATTGGAATAGATCAGCAAACAAACATTAGAGTCCGAAAAGATATTTTAAGCTATTTAAGTCTAAATGGGAATTCGTTAAGGATCTTGACACGTGCCCACAAAATGTGAAGAATGTAAAAATATGATTGTGAATATAACGGAGATTTAGAAGTGGTGACAAATTCTGACTTCTGAAACCGACACTTCCCCTGCAAGCGAAACCTGTACCAGGGTGTGCTGCTATTTTCATTTCAATCCATTACAAAACGATGACTGCTTCTTTGTGTCTTGGTCCCTGTCTGTCAAAGAATCTGATCTCCCATCTCTTAACAATGTGGAGAAAACTGAATCCATAGCCCTAGAAAATGGGAGAAACACATTAAACAACAGTAGCTTTATTCTTGTCCCCTGTCCATCTGCTTCCGATCTGTTGCAGTTATCAAGTTTCAGGCCAAAGAATACCTCTCAAATTGAATCCCTACTGGCATAAATGTACAGTTATGTTCCACAGATTTCTTACTTTTGTACAGTATCACACTTTGAATCCTGGACTTCAGTTTATCTATAATGGTCAAGTTCTAAGTGAATTAACCATTCAAGTATGCAGAATGTGGATGTTCAGTCGGCACCATTCATTTAACTAAGAATTATTTCTGAAGTTTTCTAATGTTGGGGTCAGTATTTATTAATCCAGAAATATCCAAAAACTTAATCAGTTTGGAAGGGCCAATTCCAAATGTTTTTTTAAAAAATGGGTTTAACCTTCAACTTTGTTCTTTTTTATATAACCAAAACATTGCGGCTGAACTGGAGAAGGAAGTCCCAATGGTTCAGATTTGGCATGGCTTCAACAAGAGGCTCACTCATCCATACTCACTTCAAACATATTGGCGCCAGGCGGTGTGTCAATTTCAAGATGCCAATCCCAAGATGCCAATCCCAGTGCCAGCAATAATCAATAATGCAGGTGAAGAGAGGACAGGAATCCTGCTCTCTGCCTAACTGAGGCCAATCAAATCTGCTCAAATGTTTTCTCAAACATATCACAGCTGGAACTTTTTTTTAAAATAAAAGAGATGGAATGCTTACTCACGCCTTCAGAAACTGACCAAGTTAAGGCAGTTGGGTACACTGTGCCAGCTAGTTATGGCCATACTACAGATCACCCCACACCCATGGACGATTAGCAGGGCAAAGGGGAAGCCTTGGTAAAGTGGTGTCATTCACGTTGCACAAGTGGCTGGGTGAGTGGGCATTCAGCGCCCAGGCGTCAAACGGAGTCCACACTCCTCCCGGCATTATGAGGATAGAAGTGCAAGGGGCAAGCTACCTAGGACAATGCAGCAGCCACCTGCCCAGAAGGAAGCTTCCAGCTGGCAACGGGGGCAAAGTGTCACATTTTGGGCCCAGTTATGAAGAGGGGAAACACTCTCTGCAAGAAGGGCAGCGCCCTGAGCAGCAGGAGGACACAAGAGAGGAAAAGAGACAGCAAGCAAGGTGATGGGGGCCAAACCCTCAACAAAAGATCTACCACTGAAGATGGAGCAACTTGGGAGATGACCGAGAACCAATCCACAAGAGACTGAGTCTTTCGGCAGATGGTCACATCTGTACCCTCAGTGACAAAGACTTCGCATCTCAAAGCATTGGTCACCATGCACTGCCAATTGCTGTCCGGTCATTACAGCTTTGAACTTCTTTGTCTCTGGCTCCTTTTAAGGATCAGCTGTGGATGTTAGAGGCATCTCAAAACCAGCTGCACATCACTAAGTTACTGATCACACATGCCATCTTTGCTAGTGCCGGACAACGCATTCATTTAATGACAAACACGCTTCACAGGGATAGAGGGTATTGGGTTTCATCACCATTGCTGAATATCCCCAATTTCGAGACCTAGTTGATTGCAGCCAATGGTTAGGGTCAATGAGATCCAACAATAGGAAGAACTTCCACTCCCTCAACATCCAACTAGTCTATGACCACAACAAGAGCCCCTCCCATGTTCCTGCTCAATTTTCTGGCAACAGTTTTGATTCTTTCATCCTCTTCAATCCAGGAAGTCTCAGATCTTTATTCGAACCTCAAAAGTACATTGATGTAATCCGAGGGGAGAAGGGATATCCATTGAGACTGCTCATCTCTCTGCTCAGTCCCAGTCAAAGGTACAAAGGCCAAAAAATCAATGTCACTGCTTTGTGGGACGAACATTAACCGGGTCAGTTTGCTTCTGATACACAATTCCGGTATCTGGACCAAACTGTTGGTGAACTGTCAAACTCCTCCTGCAAGAATCTTGGTTATTGGTTGTCATGGTGGTCTGCTGATCTCCACCGAACATGGCCCGAACATTCCTACCCTCGCAGATTTTAAGTGGACAGGAAACGCAAATCCATACAATTAAAATTTGCATCAGAACAATGTAGGGCAGACTGGATGCATCTGTAGATCTTTTCCTGGCTTCCGTTTCCAAACATTTTCAGTGCAATTGGTATTTACATATTTTTGTCCCTGAAAATAAGTATCTCCATTGGGCGGCACAGTGGCACAATAGTTAGCACTGCTGCCTCACAGCATCAGAGACCCGGGTTCAATTCTGGCCTTGGGTCACTGTCTGTATGGAGTTTGCATATTCTCCCCATGGCTGCGTGCTCCGGTTTCCTCCCACAGTCCAAAGATGTGCAAGTTAGGTTGCTTGGCCATGCCAAATTGACCCTAGTGTCAAGGGATTATCAGAGTAAATATGTGGGGTTATGGGTGGGATTGTGGCCAGTGCAGACCCGATGGGCCGAATTGCCTCCTTCTGCACTGTAGGGATTCTATGATAGTGTACACTAAACCCGAATTGAAATTCACAAAACTAGATTCTATCACTTAAATCTGCCTATGTCAGTGTGGCCATTCATATTAGTCACTGCACGTGTTGCTGCATGGTGGAGAGACATGCCATTGTTCAGTTCTCCCTATTTGAACTGGCGTGCTTTTTAATCAATAATGGAGCAATTTTGTTAATAGCGGAGGTGAGGTCATCAGCCACTATTTTCAGAAAAGGCCATTGTGGAGAAGCAGAAGAAAAAGTGAAAATATGGACAGGTTCAAAAAGTTTGAGCAAGTCAATTAGTGAAATAAGGTTCCGCAATATGCAAGCTATTTCATGCAACAGTAACTTCAATGAAAATTCACACTGCCTTCAATGGAACTGTAATTACATAGATTTGCAGGAATTAGCAGCCAACTCCAATTGGAACATGCTGTTGGCAGCACAAGTTGCACAAACCTATCAAACTTGGGAGGTGTGGGTGCAGTTTAACTTGGATACATCCAAACAGTATGTTTCCACTGACCGAGAAAATTACACCTTTTCAGAAAGAAGTGACATTTTTCCTTATACATTCAGCTGAAGACTTTGTGATTATCCCCTTCAAAATGCGCTCTTCAGCAAATAGATGTCACACTCCAACCAGGAATTAATTCTGTAACCTGTAGAGATTGTTTCAATTACCCCGCTAATTTCCTTTCCATCTGCAAATGGTTATATTATGCCCTCCTGTGAATCACAAGTGTGTCATGGTGATCACTGTGCTCTTTCAAGTATAATTACGGAGGTTTTCATTTTGAGATCATAAAGCTGCAGTAATAATTGAGGAACCGTTATCTGCAGAAGGTGATAGTCTGTCAGTGGGCTGGAATTTTCCTGCTGACTGCACATCACTGCAGGGGATCCAGGGCCGACACGAAGCAGCACCCGGTCTGGAATCAAATTGGGGCTCGACTTCAGAGTCATTCATTTCAACTTTTTAAAATGATGTGCACCTGAAAAGATTTCCCTTTGATCCAAAAGTACATTTACTCATTTTACAGCGTGCAGAATGGCAAATCCAAATCATGCTTTGATGATTTATATCAGGTGCAAAATCCAAACACATTGCAATTTTATACTTACTTCATAGGCAATATTTTTAGATTTATTTTAATCAAACACGCTAAGGTAAACATTTAGCCCCCTGTAATGCAAAATGCAACATTCCTGAAGCATCAATGCACAATATAAAATTGTACCATGTCTCCAAGTCTCCCACAAACCACCAGGATCAAAGCTGGCATCAGTAACCTGGCAAGTTCCCAACTACCTTTAGCTGACTAATGCTGCCACTTTGTTCACTGGTGTCACAGACAAAATTTGTGTTTCCTTACTGTCTGTGGACAGATTTTAAACAACAAGGGAGACAAGGGTTAGACCATAAAACACAGGAGCAGAATTAGGCCATTTTGACCCATCGATCTGCTCCGCCATTCAATCATGGCTGATATGATTCTCATCCCCATTCTCCTGCCTTCTCCCCGTAACTCTTGATCCCCTTATTGATCAAGAACCTATCTGTTAAAGACACTCAATGCCCTGGCCTCCAAAGGCTTGTGCAGCAAAGAGTTCCACAGATTCACCACTCTCTGGCAGAAGAAATTCCTCCTCATCTCAGTTTTAAAGGAGCGTCCCTTCACTCTGAGGTTGTGCCCTCGAGTGAAGGGACGTCTCTCCCACTAGTGGAAACGTCCTCTCCACGTCCACTCTATCTAGGCCTCTCAGTATTCTGTAAGTTTTAATTGGATTCCCCCTCATCCTTAGACCCAGACTCCTTAACTGCTCCTTCTATGACAAACCTTTCATTCCTGGGATCATTCTTGTGAACCTCCTCTTGATCCCCTCCAAGGCCAGCACATCCTTCCTTAGTTATGGAGCCCAAAACTGCTCACAATATTCCAAATGAGGTCTGACCAGAGCCTTATACAGCCTCATCAGTACATCCCTGCTCTTGAATTCTAGCCCTCTAGAAATAAATGCTAACGTTGAATTTGCTTTCCTAACTGCCAATGGAACCTGCATGTTAACCTTGAGAGTCCTGAACCAGGACTTCTAAGTCCCTTTGTGCTTCAGATTTCCGAAGCCTTCTCCATTTAGAAAATAGCCTACGTCTCTATTCTTCCTACCAAAGAGCATAGCCACACACTTTTCCACATTGTATTCCATCTACCACTTCTTTGCACACGCTCCAAGCCTGTCCAAGTCACTTTGCAGCCTCCCCACTTTCTCAACACTATCTGTCTCTCCACATATCTTTATATCATTCACAAATTTAGCAACCATGCCCTCAGTTCCAAAGTGTAGTTAAGGTCACAATCAGATCAGCCATGATTTTACTCAATAGCGAAGCAGGCTCAAATGGCACACTGCTCCTGTTTCTTATGATCTTGTGTTCTGATTAAAAGTATATTCTAAGTTGCAAAATCCTATTACCAAACAATTAAACTAATTAAACTGAGCCTCTGTTGATTTAACTAGACTTTATGGCCTTTAAGTGACCAAGGTCCATCTTAACAGAACATTAACTTGTGCATTACATGGCACAATTCTCTATACTTATGAAGTTCACCTAATCTGACTTATTGTAAGCAACATCACAGGGTAAACTGATGGTATATATGAAAATCTCAACAAATGTGCGTTGTATTTGAAATGTCTTCAATCAATGTTTTGTATCAATTGTAGGCACTTGTATTCCTTATACCTTTGGTGTCAGCTTTCAAATGCTAATGTCTGTGTAAGGACTTAATTGGTTCAACATTTTATTTAAATTACATTAATAAAAGCACACACAGTTATGGAATGTAAGTAGAAAAATGAAGGAATATGAAGGTAAATATCAAACGATGACCTGCCAAGAAAATACCTCAAGAATGAATCAATCAAGAACAGTCATCAAAGCAAATTCATATTTAAACCAAATAAAATGTTGCTAAATATTTTTAAAAGATGCTTTGAGTAACTTTGTTTGCTCCATGGAGAAGCTGGATAGATGTGAATGGATGTCAATTTTTCTAAAAACCACAACACTTACAGGAGGATATGACTAATCTCAACAAATGTGCTTCGTATTTGAAATGTCTTCAATCAATGTTTTGTATCAATTGTAGGTGTCCACATGGGAAACCTGTGATTCAAGATCATCCAGTGGTATCCGAGTTAGACAAAGGGATTCAAATTCATATGCTCAGCCCCTGGCATGTCTTCTGATTTTAGACATTTATAAGACGAGCAGGCATTCATATGGCATTCAGGAACTTGTTCTTTGCAAGTTGCTCCCAATGACTCAAAATGACAAATTGGAACCCCTCTGTTAAACCACTGCATAAAGTGAAAGTAATGAAAACAATTCAGATCGTTATATTCAAGCCATTGTTCACATGTTACAGGTGACAAAAAATAAATAGGTTTAAAGTGTATTTAGTAATGTCACAAGTAGGCTTACATTAACACTGCAATGAAGTTACTGTGAAAATCCTCTAGCCGCCACACTCTGGCACCTGTTCGGGTACACTGAAGGAGAATGTAGCTTGACCAACGCACCTAACCAGCGCATCTTTCTGACTGTGGAAGGAAACCAGAGCACCCGGAGGAAATCCACTCAGACACTGGGAGAACGTGCAGATGCAAAACAGACAGTGACCCAAGCCGGGAATCAAACCCGGGCCCCAATGTCACATTTCAGGATTGAGTCTTCTAATAGGTTATGAAATAGTTAATAGTTACTGGAGCTAATCAGTATCTATTATTTTTTATTAAAACACACGATTTCTCAATGTGAACAAAAAAAGGTAGTAACTTGTGGAAGGATTATAATCACAATTGAAGACAATTTTGAATAAAATGAATTTAAAATATTGTTTGACTGGATTCAATTAAAATGAACTTATTTTTCAGAAAAAGTAAAAACGTAAATAAGGGAAGATCTTAGACTGTTACTAAAATCCACACTTCAAATTACGTGGATAACAATGAGTTGTTTTCTGATATTACAAATGGATGTTTATTAATACTCAGTAAAAGGGCTGAAAGGTAATTTAGCAAATAACTTTTTGATGTACTGTAGACTGTTACTTAAATAATTAAAAAATATATATATATAGGATGTCAGAGGACAGAAGTAGGCCATTCAACCAAATAAGTTGGTGATTGCTTCATACTTTTGTTGTTGAACTTTAAAATGAAAGACTTTTGATTCAGCAAGGCTGTCATGTGATTATTTAAAAACTGTCTGTATTACATGGAGCAAAGGAATTGTTGAAAAATTAGAACAAATGTTTTCAGGCTGTCCTGAAGAGAAGGCACTAAAAATGAAGAAAATATGACAGGTACCATTAACTGCTGAAAGCAAATCCATAATTCCAAAAAAATAACTGCCAGCAAAGCGATACATTTTTGTGCGTTCATGGCAACCTTCATTAATGTAACACGATTAATTTTCTGAATTAGCCAGGTTAGAAGACCTTGTCTGCAGATTGTGTGTTCTGTTTTTGAAGCCTTTTGATTGGTCCTCAACTATCTGCACAACAGACTAGTTAACCGAAGATACAATGTCTATCTACAGACCAGTCTCAATGAAATTTCCTATCACAGCCAGGCATCTGGGGCTAGCAAGGGATGGGCAATTCGTAAGACAGATAAAAACAGTGCTCTCCTTATGGGCACTGCCCTTTGGTCAAACTTAATTTTGCTGAACCACCTTTCATTAAAAGGCTAGCACAGCAGTAATTATTTCATTACCCCAGTGACTAAGTACAGATGGCAAATTCAATTTCTTCCTTTTTAAAGAAAAGGAAATTACAGTATGGAACAGAATGTTGTACGGAGGCAAGATGGGAAAGTTGTGTAAAGTGCAATGACAGTCACACAGTGCTGCATTCAAAAGGATACAAACGCACTTTACATCTCCATGTAACAAACATTTTTCCATTCCATATTCAACAACTCTTATTTTCTCTGGTACGAAATATGGGGCAGAATTCCCTCTCTGACGGCAGCACATAACAGTATGGGATTGACTGCCTGTTGTGCACAGTTTAACGTTTAAAGTTTATTTATTAGCGTCACAAGTAGGCTTACATTAACACTGCAATGAAGTTATTGTGAAAATCCCCTAGTCACCACCCTCAGCACTTGTTCGAGTACACCGAGGGAGAATTTAGCATGGCCAATCTACCTAACTCGCACATCTTTGGACTGTGGGAGGAAACCCACGCAGACACGGGGAGAACATACAGACTCCACACAGCTGGTGATCCAAGCCGGGAATTAAACCCGCGTCCCTAGCACTGAGGCAGCAGTGATAACCACTGTGCCACCCCAAAATATTCAGTTCCATTGTAGCCAAAAATTAATAAAGCATAATAGAGAGCTAATCCCATAATACATGCTGCGTGGCGCTGCCCAAGACCAACTTCTACCATGATCAAGAACCTGATTTTTTTTAAAATGCATGTATACATTCAGACGCAACATGGGTGGTGCCACTGGAGATCCACATGCATACTGGTTGTCCACACTAGAACATCTCCAACGGCTGGTCAAAGTTGATGTTGTTGCAAGTGCATATCATTATACAGTTGGCATAAATTACTCAGGGAAGATCGGTAGCATGGAACAAAATACAAAACTCCAATATTCCAGCATTAGGCAGCCAACAATCATACAGCTAAAGACAGATCTTTCCTGAAATTTCTTTAGAAAAATGTAGTAATTTTAGTTATCCCATCTGGCAGATAAGATACTTCACACTACCGCAATCATGCTTTAATTCTAAGCATCAACTGACAGCCTATCAATACTCCCCATGCTCCTGCAGTGTTGCTTTATCAGAAAGAACATAAGAAATTTGGTGACATCTCCAACACATACAAGAATACTTAATTTAAAAGTAATTCTTCAGTACAAAACTCTCTTTAAAAAAAACTCATTTGAAAATCAAACTACAAATTTGATTGATTTGAAGCTAATAAAAATAATTGAAAACTTTACAGATTCCATTTTAATGAGGAATATTTACATTGTATATTATACAACTTGGCCAGCAAGTTCACAGAACTAAACATGTAACCAATGATTATCTCCAATGACTGGCTTGTTTTTCCTCAGTGTTTTTTTATAGCATTTGCTTATTTCAAGCTATTACCATCATTCCATTAACATATGGTTTGAAAACATTTGTGAACCAATTTTCTGAGCTACATTTTAATAGAATGAATCATGATGCCAGAGTCCAAGTCAACACTAATAAATCACAGAAGGGGAGGTGCAGGCAGGCAGATGGGGGCCATCTTTACATGTTCTAGTTACATTTTTTTTAAATGAAGCTATTCACATATCAACAGTTGCAAAAACTTCTTTAAAAGTGAGGTAATCCTGGCAAGGCCATGTCATCCTGAAGGCATTTAGAGTCAGCCACAGAGACTGGAGTCATATGTAGACCAGACTGCACATGGGTAGCAGGTTCCCTTTCCCAAGAGATATTAGCGACCCAGTTTCTTTTTGTTCCAACTCAACAGTTTTCATGGCCACTTCTGGTACTAGCACAAATTACCAGAGCATTCATCACTCTACTACATCATGCCAGAGTCAGGTGTACTTGGTAGGGGAGAACACTAATTGCTTTTATTCTTTCTGCATAACAGTGAAACAAATAAACTTTGTTAATAAATGAAACTATAACACTTGTTACAAATATGAAGCTCACATAAGATTGTAATGTTTTGGGACTCTAAGGTAAAATGGAGGAATGAAGTGGGTCATGTGACCTGCTCTTGATACTGTGCATCAGCAGGCTTGGGCGGTTTGGTTGTTAAAAGTTTAAGGGAGGCTTGGGTTTGAATTGCTGGGAAGGTGGTGCAAGATATTCCCGTAGACAATGGCAAGGGTCCCTATGCTGAACTTGGGTGGACTGTTAGTCTCCATGTCTCACAAGGAGATGTTAGGAATGACAGGTTTTATAAACTTTAATGGAGTTAGGGGTCTTGTGGATAGCTAATAAGTATTTCTTCCTGAATACAAGATCCTTTTGATTCACAGTACCATGAAGAGGGGAAGAATCCACTTGAAATCTTGTTGTGTGATTCCTCCAATCACTGAAAATTCAAATAAGTTTTTGACAAGTTATCTACCTCTACAACAATTTATGTATCATAATATGCAGTTTTGGATGCCTATTTCAGATTCAAATATACCAAAATAGCATGGTATGACTTCTATAACACTAGACTAATGAAATAATAAGTATTTTTCAGCACATCATTGTTCAGGCAAAAACATGATATTTGATAAAGAAAGTCTCACGCTTAAACCATTCATTTTAAATTACAGACACGATGATAAAGTGGCATGATACAGTCAGAGATTATGGCCAAAAGATTTTTATTTAGTTTAAAGCAGTGAAAATGAAACAACAAAAGAGAAGTTTTATTAATTTCCCCAGTCTGACTTTTACTTAAGCCTGTCCTGCTGATGAAAACCACCATGAAATGAAATGGAGTTACTTTACTGATTTCTGTCCCACCCATACCTTGCATCTGGCAATGTATAAGCGAAAAACATCTGAATAATCTAAATAATTTATCCCTCCTGCTGCATCAGAACAACCAGTACTGCCACAGACTGTGGTGTTCTCTATGACCTTGGGCTTCTAAAAATTAGGATTGGACAGATCTCAGGAGGGGGGGGGGGGAAGGAAGAGGGAGTGAAAAGATAAAATGAAGAACAGAAGAGTTTTTATCTTTCAATAACATTTCTGCAAAGAATAATAAATAGGACGCTTTATGTTATTCAAACTGCCCTCGAGTTTATCCCGATGTGAGAGCTGATTTAGAAAATAACATTTCCTCAAACTGACAAATATTGGAAATAAATTTTGCTTGCATTAGCGACGATCTACCAGTCTGCTCCTAAAATGATTCTTCCCAATATCAAGCTATAATTAAGCTTGATTGACTATTCTTGCGCTTTATTCTGAAACTCTTCTTGTTTGCTTGGGGAGCTCATCACCTCCAAATAGTTGTCCACCAATCATGTCTCCTCTTTCAGCTAGGATAGTGGGATGGTCGAGTTAAAAATCATAGAATCGTACAGCGCAGAAGAGGCCCTTCGGCCCATCGAGTCCACAGCGACACATTCAAAACAGCTGAACTCCCAACTAATCCCATCTGCCAACACTTGACCTGAATGTTACGATGTGCCAAGTGCTCATCCAGGTACTTTGTAAAGGATGCGAGGCAACCCGCCTCTACCACCCTCCCAGGCAGCGCATTCCAGACTGCCACCACCTTCTGGGTAAAAAAGTTTTTCCTCACAACCCCCTAAGCCTCCTGCCCCTCACCTTGAACCTATGTCCCCTCATGATTGACCCTCAACTAAGGGGAACAGCTGCTCCTTATCCACTCTGTCCATGTCTCTCATAATTTTGTAACACCTCGGTCAGGTCGCTCCTCAGAGTTGCAGAACGTTTGGCTTTGTCTAATGAATAATGCTTCATTTGCTGCGAACTGTTCCCATCTCTCTCTCTTTCCAGGTACTTCTGTTAAAATTATCAAATTCCTAATCTTAATTTGAACACTTCGGTTTGGATCCTATGTTTTTCTATGTCCAAGCACATTTTTTAATGGCTGAAATTTAGGGAGCACGAAATAACCTCTGATATACAGAATGCATTAGAAACAATATGGGAGACAGGCGCAACCTCAAAGTATAGCAATAATTACTTCCAGGATAATGTTTAGCAACATTTCTTTTAATACTACCACTCAAATACCATACCAGTTGACCATAAGTGCACCATAGAGAATTATGCACCTGATAGATTTAGGTCCAAGAACGGAGCAGTAACAGAGGCCGGCTCAGTTGGGATTTCCAGCTCACCCACTTTTAAACCTAACGGGTGGGGATTCATTTGCAAAATTAATGAGGGGAACAACAAATAGCTCTGGCAAATCTCTCATTATCGGCATAAATTTAACTTTACTTATTCAATACCTGTGTATGTAGAAAAGTAAGAAATGTTAATATAGCATGTTGCACGTACCCAGGATGATCCAAAGCCTACAGATTACTTTTGACATGCAGTCACTGTTATCATGCAGATAAATACAGCAGCTAATTTTGTACACCCGATTAAACTTGACAAATCCCCACAAGTTAGCTCATTTACTGTCACGTTAGTTTGGAGAGAAATATTAGCCACAAAGTTACTATTTATTTTTAATATAAATATGAATAGGCAACTAGCTTCACTATTCAGCAAGATACATACATTAATATATGATAATATAAAAGTTTCTTAGCAGCAATATGTTAATGTGAAGCAATGTGCATCACAAAGTTGTATGACTTTGTTTAACAATTCCAGCAACACAGCAACTGAAATAGATAAGAATGTAAACAGAAGGGGGAAAGGGAAAAAATAAAAATAGCAGAGGTTCACAGAGGCAACTGCGCATCTTTAAGTGCAGCTGCCTTTAGGCTGAGCCGAGTTTGGTTGGAGGAATGCCCAAAACACAACTTGTGCATCTTAAACCTGTTAGGACAAAGTCTAAAGTCATGAGAGTTATTCAGAGGTATAGAGCACTCTTTTGAAGAGGTACAGCACCCTTTTGGATAAAGGCTTGGGATACCTAAGGGAGAGGAAAGGTGCCCTTTCAGATTCTAAAATTAGACATGAATGTATGTGAAAAGTGGATAACGTCACTGGAACTGTGAAAAGAAACTGTCAAGCTGCCATATGATTTAAATCTCCCGTCCTTTAAATATCTACAGTTTTTAAAAAATCAGTTTTTACTTTTCTATGACAAAAGTCTGGGGACTACCATTATAGGATTAGTGCTACATGACTAATTTCACAAGCTATTATCAAAGTGAGATGCCCATCAGTTTAGTTTGATTGACAGCTTCATGTTTATAAATATTGAACAATGAATGCAATTGTTTGTTGTCGTAAGCGGTTAAGCATTTGGAGGAATTTAAATGTAGTAATGAGTTTTTAATCAATGAATGTTTTTTAAATGGTAAATTAATGACAAGACATGCAAGAACCTTATTTAATTTCAGCATAGATCCTGAGGTTTGCCCATGGTGGCTACTGTGTGAGTTGGAACGGCAGCTGTAAGAGTGAGGACATGGGCTGGCAAGAGTTGGCACTAATTTGGTATTGGGGCATAGGTTGACATGCAGGGTATGAGGGGTCATGGAGCTAGGTAGAGGGGCAGAGGTTAGTATGGAGGGCATGGGAGGCAGGTGCAGGGGCTTGTTTTAATGCTGCGCATGAGGAGACATGTGACACCAAGGTCAAACTTTTACCCAGCACATCACTGCACCTGACAGCCTCCTAATACTCCAAGGCACTTTTCCCCAATTTCAGGTTTGTGAAGCTGGGAGTTAACCCGAAACGGAGTGAAAATTCAAGCCACGGTCTTGCAGATGGTAAAGATTAAATTGCATTGTACTAGGAATGAGAGACTTCAGTTTTTGGTTGTCGCATTGTTCTTTTTAGAATACACAAAGTTAGGGAGATTTAATAGAGATGGTCAGAATTAGAAAGCTTTTTGATAGAATAGTAAAGGAGAACTGCTTCTACTCATTGATGAGTCATCATCAAGGGACATAGGTTTAAGATAATTGGCAAAAGAACCAGACGAGAGATGAGGATACTTTTTTAAAAATAAACACAAAGGGTCATGATGATCTGGAATGGATTGCTTGAAAAAGCAGAGATATTGGTAACTTTCGAAAGGGAACTGGATATATACTTGAAATGGCAAGGAAAGCAAGGCTATGGAGAAAAAGCAAGGATGCAGGTTAAATTAAATAGCTCCTTCAAAGAGCTTGCACAGGCGTGGTCGACTGATCATTCACCTTCTTTGCTATAAGATTCTATAATTGTTTTCGATTTGTACTGCACTTGTTCAACATACAATTAAGGAAGGATATTTGAACAACTGTGATCATATTGATAATAAATTAATCATGTGTTTTATTAAATATAAATTGGGTTAACGTTATTAAAATCTCAACATAATCATATGCTTGCTTTTTGATTATTCGTTAATAATGAAAGGTCAATAGCAATTCAGCATTACAAAGTGTGCACAGGAACAATGATGTTTCAGTGTCGGAAACAACATGTGATTGAAATAAACCAAAGTATAAGATTCTTAATTATTAGCTTTTTAAAAAAAAAAAATCAGTACAATTTGGTAGTCATAAGACTCAAAATAAAATGAAGAATCAATGCTATGAGCTAACTTGTGAAAGCAAACTTAAGTGAATTGTAATATATAGAATCACAGTATCACTACTGCAGGAGGCCATTCGGCCCATCGAGCCTGCATTGACTCGTCAACAAAGCATCTTACCCAGGCCCTATCCCCTTAACTCCAAGTATTTACCCCACTAATCTCCCTAACCTGCACAGCTTGGGACACTAGGAGGAATTTAGCATGGACAATCCACCTAACCTGCACATCTTTGGACTATGGGAGGAAACCGGAGCACCCGGAGAAGACCCGCACATATACCCAACTAGAAATTGAGAAAATAAATAACTATGTCTAAACGTTTTCACAGCAAACTTATTGCTTGGAATACAATCTCAAGGAAGACTTAGAACAGTCATTTGCAATACTTTCATATTACTAAGGTTTCTATTGTGAGCCAAAGTTTGTGGGAGAAAAAAATGTGTTAATAGTTAAAATTATTGTCCAAAAATCTTCAGCTACAGACAGCACATTAATGAATGGATTCAAGTCCAATTGGAAACTATATCAGGAAGAATTATTTTTTAAACTAAAGATGTCACAAAATGCAATTAAAGGACAATGTCCCCAATAAATCTACCCTGCAGTTAGTGTACAAGAATGGTACTTTCTTTTAGAGCAATGTAAACTGGCAGTACTAAGTTACAATGTCAGCTACACACTGCTTTTAGAAGCAGAGCATGTGCACATGCAAAAAAATCTCATTCTTGGGTACCCAAATCCCAATTAAATTTTCACATTAAAGCTCATTTATAACACTCCTTACCCATTTAAGGAAATCCGATTGTACAATAGCTTGATTCCTAGTTATCCAACTAGAATACACAGCTCGCTTGCTTCTTTGCACATTGCACATTTTTTCAATCAGTGCCTCCATTATCAGTGAGCTATCCAGTCATTAAACCATCATTAGACCATTCTGGAACTCTCTTTCAAAATAGAACAATTCAAGCACAAGTCATTTCACATCATTCTGATGTATTCAACATAGTTTGTTTGTGTAAATCAAAGAAAAATGGAGCATGCAGTTTATGTGAATACAATAGATCAAGTCCTTCATTCCATAAATATGTATATATATAAAAATATATATATATATTATATATATATAATATTTATAGTTAATATAATACTAGATTATGTTTTAAGAACACACATGCTTCTGGAGTCTGTAAGAAACAGTAATTTGATAGAAATACATATTTAAATTTGTACTAAAATTTTTGCTGGCCAAAGTCTGACCATTTATTCTCTCTCCAATTGTAAACTTCTTGCTACTCACTGGTTTTCTAACTGAGAGAACAATTACACCAGGAAACTGGAAAAGTATATTTGATGCATAACATTTGACCAAAAAAAACCCAGTTTCATTTGGGAGCCGAACAGTTGTGCAGGAACAATTTGTGCAAAAGTGAATAAAATTTCTTCCTCATCCTTTTGAAAAATTTGAAATGGGAATACTGTGCTGTACTAATCCATTTTAACCTGTTATATAGCTCCCTGGACAAAGATTTAAACCAACACAATTAGCTGAATTATACTCTGACTCCTTGTCAGTTTACACATTTTTACTCCCATCTGCGTACATGTTGTTTCAGCCATACATTCAAACTGTTGTATGGCTACAACGTAGCAGAATAAAATAATTGTTTTAAACTAAGTGAAATGTATTTATTTATAAATAAGTCGTCCTGGTTTTGACAGAGAAAACAGCACTTTTTTTTTAAAGAAAATGCCAAAAAGAGAAACATTTGCTTAGAAGATAATCACATAATACAACTATATCAAATTCTTCTCTGATAAAAATTACTTTGTTCTAAAACAGTTTCCCTGTACAGGCCAAAAGATCAGCCTCAACTGCCCAAGATATAAGATGGTCCTGAAGGCCGCTTCAGTTCTCTCACGGTGCTGATTACACTTATCAGTTTTTTGCATATCAAAGTTCTGAAAAATATTGAACCCTCTGGCATACAAGGTTATTTTGAAGATTAAAAGGAATACTTCAATTCAGTTTGCATAACTAAGCTCATATTTTCATGGATATATACAGAGGCTGGATTATTCACTCAGTCTCAATCAACTTTAACTTTCCTGCTGCATCGCCTCGGGGGTTTGGTCCTATGGAAACAATCCTGCTTATGCAACTGGGCAGATGCAACAACAGCTGGAACAGAAAACCAAACGGATGCCATGGCGAATAAGTTGCGCAAAGGCCTAAAAGAAAACACTTTATTCGCCTGTGTAGGGAGGCTGAGCCATTTAAGCACACCAATGACTGAAACACAGCTGCTGTTCCAGCTCCCTCTGCTCAGATAGCAGTGTTGATAATACTGTGAGCAACCAGGGTGGGGGTACAGACCCTATGGAGTCTGCAGCAGCACCTTGTCCACTTTCGCACACTCTCTTGCCAATGTCACGGCTGTCGTCAATGGCAGAGCAGCCAAGGATTGGTTGCAGTAGTGACTGCAGAAAATGATTAGTTTAAATTAAATCTCTTCCTGGAATTGTCTCTCCTCTGGTCTCCCATTCTTTAAAATGGAGACAAAGGGATTAATCTTCTTTATCTTCCACACTCGTCTCTGCTGCTTCCTTCCTTCCTCCGTGTGCCTTGGTCCTACCCCTGCTGACCTGGAATGGCTCTGATTTACTTGTCTCAAATTTAATATTCTCATCTTTGAGTGTAAATCCCTCTTACACTTCCTCTTCAGCACCTTCCTGCCCTACAATCACTGTTGTGACTTTTAAGGGTGTCTTGACAAATACATGAATAGGATGAAAATAGAAGGATATGCTCCCCGGAGTAGGGGGTTTTAGTTCAGTCAGGCAGCATCGTCGGTGCAGGCTTGGAGGGCCAAGGGCCTGTTCCTGTGCTGCAATTTTCTTTGTTACCTTCCCTGTTCCTCTAATTCCAACTACATATACATTCCTCCATCCCTCCCTCTCACCATTTGCTATCGAAGCCCACTTTTGAGTTTCTACCCTAATTTCCTTTGTTTTGCGAGCCATACACTATTCCTTCAAGACTATCCTTAAACACAACTACCATGACAAAGTTTTCGGTTACCTCCCCGATATCTCCTTCAGTTCAATGCTTGTTATGATTTAGAAATTTTTTATATGATAAGATCGGTGAGGGTGGCACGGTGGCACAGTGGTTAGCACTGCTGCCTCACAGCACCAGGGACCCGGGTTCGATTCCCAGCTTGGGTCACTGCCTGTGCGGAGTCTGCACGTTCTCCCCGTGTTTGTGTGGGTTTCCACCGGGTGCTCCCACAGTCCAAAATATTTGCTGGTTAGGTGCATTGGCCATGCTAAAATTCTCCCTCAGTGTACCAGAACAGGCACCAAAGTGTTGCGACTGGGGGATTTCCACAGTAACCTCATTGCAGTGTTAATATAAGCCTACTTGTGACACTAATAAATAAACTTAAAACTATGTAAATGCAAGTCACGTTTCTCATTTTAAACTCCGTACCTGTTTGAGTCCGACATTCTCACTTTCTGCCCTTCCGCTTTCTAAACACCCATTTTTCCCCTATCCTCTCTCTCTTGTGCCCAGATTCCACGGCAACCCCTCAAACTTTGATATTCTCTTTAGAACATAGAACATAGAACATAGAACATTACAGCGCAGAACAGGCCCTTCGGCCCACGATGTTGCACCGACCAGTTAAAAAAAAAACTGTGACCCTCCAACCTAAACCAATTCCTTTTCGTCCATGAACCTATCTACGGATCTCTTAAACGCCCCCAAACTAGGCGCATTTACTACTGATGCTGGCAGGGCATTCCAATCCCTCACCACCCTCTGGGTAAAGAACCTACCCCTGACATCGGTTCTATAACTACCCCCCCTCAATTTAAAGCCATGCCCCCTCGTGCTGGATTTCTCCATCAGAGGAAAAAGGCTATCACTATCCACCCTATCTAAACCTCTAATCATCTTATATGTTTCAATAAGATCCCCTCTTAGCCGCCGCCTTTCCAGCGAAAACAATCCCAAATCCCTCAGCCTCTCCTCATAGGATCTCCCCTCCATACCAGGCAACATCCTGGTAAACCTCCTCTGCACCCTCTCCAAAGCCTCCACATCCTTCCTGTAATGTGGGGACCAGAACTGCACACAGTACTCCAAGTGCGGCCGCACCAGAGTTGTGTACAGTTGCAACATAACGCCACGACTCCTAAATTCAATCCCCCTACCAATAAACGCCAAGACACCATATGCCTTCTTAACAACCCTATCTACTTGATTCCCAACCTTCAGGGATCTATGCACACATACACCTAGATCCCTCTGCTCCTCCACACTACTCAAAGTCCTCCCGTTAGCCCTATACTCAACACATCTGTTATTCCTACCAAAGTGAATTACCTCACACTTCTCCGCATTAAACTCCATCCGCCACCTCTCGGCCCAACTTTGCAACCTGTCTAAGTCTTCCTGCAAACTACGACACCCTTCCTCACTGTCTACCACACCACCGACTTTGGTGTCATCAGCAAATTTGCTAATCCACCCAACTATACCCTCATCCAGATCATTAATAAATATTACAAACAGCAGTGGCCCCAAAACAGATCCCTGAGGTACACCACTTGTAACCGCACTCCATGATGAATATTTACTATCAACCACCACCCTCTGTTTCCTATCCGCTAGCCAATTCCTGATCCAATTTCCTAGATCACCCCCAATCCCATACATCTGCATTTTCTGCAGAAGCCTACCATGGTGAACCTTATCAAACGCCTTACTAAAATCCATATATACCACGTCCACTGCCTTGCCCCCATCCACCTCCTTGGTCACTTTCTCAAAAAACTCAATAAGGTTAGTAAGGCACGACCTACCTGCCACAAAACCATGCTGACTATCACCTATCAATTCATTACTCTCCAAATAACTATAAATCCTATCCCTTATAATTTTTTCCAACATCTTGCCGACAACAGAAGTGAGACTCACCGGTCTATAATTCCCGGGGAAGTCTCTGTTCCCCTTCTTAAACATACACTTTATACATCTCCCTCTCATTTCCCATCGATAGCTCCTGATGTTTGACACTGATGCAATTGATATCAATGCCAGAAAACGCAGGTTTCATCATTGTAGGCATCCAACGTTGGCATCAAGCAATTCCATTTCAGATAAAGCACAATTTGTAAAGTTTCCACTACACAATTCCAACAGTATCCCTGAACTAGAACCTGAATGAGATTACCAATTTAGTGCTATTTCATATTGCTGCAAATATCTAGTTCTTAATTCCTAATTTTAGAAGATAACTTCGAGCTTTGGGTAGATAACATTTGTACGGGCAAGCTAATTAAAAGGCTGGACTTTAGAATCAGCCAGAATACCTCAGGTAACAGCAATTCAAAGGGTTCCATGTGCGAGGTCGGAGTTAGGAGAGTGAAAGCCATAAAAGTAGCAAGTGGTCTATTTCAGCTGGGGAATTGCAGACTGTAAGTCTGAGGAGAATTGCCCTGACTTCATGAGAAATTTGAATCATTCGTGCAAACCTCATGATCAAGAGGTTTGTAGCTAACAAATAATTTAAATATCTATCAGATATCTCAGATAACCTTTGTTGCCATCCGGATGAGTGATTCAAGTGATGGCTTGGTTGGAATTCTGGAAAGTTGTCTGTGGAATTTTTCCTGAACGCCTCTGGGGTTGGAGCTAAAAGCACACAAGTTGATGAGTGTGAACCAAGAGTTCTTCAGGTAGAGAAAGAAAGTCTGAACAGCTGAAAACAGACCGGAATCAAAAATCATGACAATTTCTGAGTTGAAGGTTCAACGATCGGGTGCAGTGAAGCCCATACTTGAACTGGAACGTTCATAACTATGAGGCACTTAAGGGGATCACTTAGGTAGAGGATAGTGGAAAGACCACATGAAAGCTCATACCTCGGGGGGTAGCAGGAACAACAAGAGTCAAAGTGAATTCCTGAGAGCTGTGGCACTTTGGTTTGGTCCAAGGAAATGAAGGAACCTCCCAGAAGCTTTCTGAGGTGGATGTCACAAGAAACAAGGGAAGGTTTAGTTCTGAATCTTAGACCAGCGTACATATGAATGTGCTTGATTATGCTTTTCAATGTAAAGTACAAGTACTCACTTAAGACAGCATTCATTTAGTAGTGTTTGCTTTACTTGTTTCTACCAGAATTGTAACAAGATATGCAAACCTCAAAAAAACTGACACCTCAAAACAACGCACAACGGAAGAGTGGCCTGCTTAAAGGCCTACCAACCAAGGTTATTGTTTAAAGATAACGGAATCAGTTAAATTCCTGATGGCATTCTATCCATTTAGGATTTTTGTTAGTGCTGTGTCATCACATGCTGCAATTCAGTCTGCTTTTCCTGTCAAATGCAACAGGCCCGACACATGAAAAGATTTAACTACATTAGGTGTGTACAGTGTCACGAATTAACAGTTGCTGTACCAGATATTGCAACATTTGCATTATGGGCAGAAAAAGAAAATCAAAAATTCAGTTCTTATTGTGGTAGATGCACAAATATTTGTCAGGGGAACTGAATTCTCATTGCAAAATTTATTTTCTGTGGAGGGGGGAATCTGGGGCTCATCTCCCCCTCAGAAATCTTGATTCCTGACACTTTGTTGGTCTCATTTCCAAGTATATTGAATCTCCATCCTTCTTATCCTTGTCTGCTTGTTTTTGTCCTGCGACTCCCACAGCAAGTCAATTTCAATACCAGATCTCCATCTCTAAACACTAACCCCACGTAGAGATGCAGTACAATCGAACAGGTTTGCTTTTACCCACGTGGCTCTCTTCAGCTACGGCAGGAGTTGTGGTGCGGAAAACTATTGTCATGTGAGAATTCAATGCTGAAGATCCACTCTCTTCCTCTTATTCACTGATATTCAGGAGGGGAACACAGTTTTGGTCCTCGGCACAGCTGTCAACATTGCAGCATGGTTCTGCTTTGCTGGAACACCAAATGCAAATGACCACTGACCGTGGTGGGAATGCAGCCTAAGCATTGCTGAGTAGGACTAGTTCAAGGGCTAGGCTGCAGTTACCAATAGCTTCTTTCAAGGTGCTTTGTTTGATATTGCATAGTTTTCAAGGTTTATGTTGCCGAGTGCAGATCATTGCTGGACGGTTAATTGGGAGGATGAGGATGTCAGATACTTGAATGGAAATCCCACAGGTTTGACTTCTCCATCAGATTGGTTCAGAACTGGTCACTGACACTTTTGAGGGCTTGTCTCATTTATTTTTGGTCGATATGCTTGAAGTAACATTCTTTATAACTAGTGGTGCAACGAGTTGTTGCCTTTTTATTTCCATTTTTCTCCCAAAGCTCCAGGATGCCCAAGGCACCGACTCAAGAACAGCTGTCACTGCAACCCCAGATATCAAGAAATGTAATTGTTGTTTGATAACTTCCAGACCCCCTGATGAAGCAGGCGGGCTGTAATTTCTGACGCAGTTGGATTGCCACTCTGCTCGAAAGTTCTTGCATTGAAATCCAGATGATCCAATCTCGCCCAACCTTCTGACACAGATTGGGCGGTATCTGGACAGTGCAGCGCGTCCCAGGGCCTAGTGTCAAGGGCTGCAGAGTCAAAGGCAGGTAAGCCATGTCACCTTTTTTTACTGCACCAGCTTCCATAAATCAGGTAAATTTAAAGGTCTTTGACAAGGTAAGTGTATAAGCTAAGTGGATAGGATTTGGTGATGGGGTCGGGTTAGGCCTTGGAGATGTTGTCAGGGACTTGGGGGGTGGGGAGAAGAAGAGAGAGAGAGACCAGGGAGTCTCGTACAGTGAGGGAAACGGGGAATCTCGGTGGTCTTGCCTGGCCCAATGGAGGCCCTAGAGCTCAGAAGTTATGGCCTACAAATTTGGGACTCGGGCCGAGCACATCTCAGTGAATTAAACAACATGACAGCCCATCCTGGGGTCCGAGGATCCTATTGTGTGTGACACACACAGGATGGCATTGAGTGGTATTGACCTGGAAGCCACTGCCCATGAGGGGCAGTGGAAGCAGAGGCAGTCAATGATTTCAAAAGGAAATTTGATGGGCACTTGGAAATAAACCCATCAGCCTCCCACCCATTGTCTACACTTCCCACTGCCTCGGAAAAGCAGCCAGCATAATTAAGGACCCCACGCACCCCGAACATTCTCTCTTCCACCTTCTTCCGTCAGGAAAAAGATACAGACGTCTGAGGTCACGTACCAACCGACTCAAGAACAGCTTCTTCCCTGCTGCTGTCAGACTTTTGAATGGACTTACCTTGCATTAAGTTGAGCTTTCTCTACACCCTAGCTATGATTGTAACACTACATTCCGCACTCTTTCCTTTTCTTCCCTATGAATGGTATGCTTTATCTGTATAGTGCGCAAGAAACAATACTTTTCACTGTATACCAACACGTGACAATAATAAATCAAATCAAATCGAAATGTGCTGGGCTATGGAGATAGTATACAGTCATGGGACTGAACAGGTTGCTCCTCGGAGAGCCAGCATTGACTCAAGGGGCCAAATGGTTTCCTTCCAGGCCATAAATGACTCTGATTCCTTGTACAAGCAAATGTTTTCATTTCAGCTAGAGCAACGCAAACATGGACAAAAAGATTAATGATTACTCCTGTGAAACCCAAATGGTTGACAACTAGGAAATATTATTGCAGTGTGTGGGGAGGATTATTGAATTATCTAGCTCCAAGGGTTTTTTTAATAAAACATGTGGGTAAATTAGGTGAATAATATCTAATGCTAGGAGTCCATTAGGTGTGAGATCAATTCTTCACTTCTTTTTAAAAAAATGATACATTAACATTATCAACAACTCTGAAGTGGACAGCACTCATCTATTAAAATTAATGCTGAATTAAGATCAGTTTTGTGTTACAGGCAAATATACAGTGGGAACGGAATTGGGATTACCCAAACTCATGTCACATCATGACCTTTACTGCTAGACAGAGGATTTTCATCCCATCAGCCTCAGCTGAATTCAAGCTTGTAACACAGTATCAAGTCGTAGATAATGATAAGGAGTGTGGGCAACAAGTTAGTACAGTACACAAAACAGCGCAATGAAACTTCAACTTCAGGTCCATTATAGGGGAAGTAGATACTGGACATGAACTGAACTTTAGCAGCTAGGATAAGCCAGAACTAGTTAAAAAACATAGATCCTCCAAAATCACATTTGCAATTAAAACAGCGAGACACACACAATCTTTATTGAGAGCGAGAAGGGGGATAACATTTAGCAATTAAAGAATCGCAAGCTAAACAGACCTTAAAAGTAATTACTTCACAATTAAATATTGCCACCTTACAAAACATACCATAACATAGCACTGCAAATATGAATGTGATTGAAGCTCTCAAAATAATAACATATTTTAAATTTAACTAGGATTAGAAAAATACGCATTTGGAATTAAGGTAGGAGAAGATGCATTTGGGCAGGACAAATAAGGAGAAATGTGAATACAGGATGAATGGCAGGATCCTGGGAAGCACCAAGGGTCAGAGGGACCTTGGTGTGCATCTACACCGGTCCCTCAAGATAGGGGGATTGGTGGATAAAGGATGATGTACTTGCCTTTATCTGTCAAAACATGGTGGTCAAGCTGGATCTGTATAAAACGTTGGTACGGCCACAGTTAGAGTATTATGTGCAGTTCTGGAATCCAATTTATAGGAGAGATATAATAGCATTGGAAAGGGTACAGAGGAGATTTACCAAGATGCTGCCTGCGCTGGAGAGTTTTAACTGTGAAGAAAGATTGGACAGACTGGGGTTGTTTTCCTTGGAGCACAGGGGGACATGATTGAGATGTATGAAATTATGAGGTGCACAGATAGGAAGAAACTTTTCTCCTTGGTGGAGGGATCAATGACTAGGGTGCATAGATTTAAGGTAAGGAGGTTGAGAGGGAATGTGAGGAACAGCTTTTTCACCCAGAGGGTGGTGGGAGTCTGGAACTCTCTGCCTGAAAGGGCAGTGGAAGCAGAGGCCCTCAGAACCTTTTAGTAGTATTTTGAGGTGCACATGCAATGCCAAGGCATACAAGGCTATGGGCTAACTGCTGGAAGGTGGGATTAGAATAGTTAGGTGGTTGTTTCTTGACTGGCACAGATGCAATGGGCCGAAGAGCCTTTTCTGCGATGTAGATCTCTAGGACTCTATGACTAAAATAATCTGAATAGATCATGAACAATAACCTATGAACAATCGAGGAGCAGATTAGAAATCCAGGCACCTATAAAAGTGCTATTGCTACTTTTCCCTCTGTAACTTACACCTATGTTCCAGGGATGGGGTAGTTGATGTTCTTATTTTGGACCATCAAATCTGCATACATTTTAATAGTAAATTAGAAAAAAGACTTGTATTTATATAACACTTTTCATAGCCTTGGGACACTAAAAGTGCTTTACAGCCAGCGAGATATTTTCCAAGTGTAGTTACGGGTTGTAATGTAGAAAACAGGGCAGCCAATTTACTCAAGCAGCAAAATGGAAATGACTAAATAATCTGTTTCAGTGATAGTGGTTCAGGGATAAATATTGGACGGGACACAATGATAGCTTAAGACAGGGCACTAATTGAATTTCCTCCAAGCTACGGGAAAACAAAATTTTACATTTAAATTGAAGGAAAAATCTAGTTAACTTAATTTGTAATGGCTCACTAAGTAAAGTGTCAGCAGTTCGTTTTGAAAACCAGTCCGCTAGCTTAAATAGTCAAAATGGATAAATAAGTAGTACATTGGAACACATTAAGACTGCATTTTAAAATGTAACATTAGAATTTTGAAATTGTACTTATACCACCAGTTACACCATGCAGTTTGAGAGTTGATATGAGTTTCAGCTTCCATTAACACAAACTTATTTAATTTAATTGGCGTCATCCAAATTGCATTTAGGCGTGTGGTATGACACCAGCTCCAGGCAGTAGTCTATCAGAAGCCATCTATCTGCAAAGTCAAGTAGAAAAAATTCCAAATTGGTTCACTGAACACCTGGCACTTTTTCAAAGTTCATTTTTAATCATTGTTTTTCCATTGCTGGCAAAGAGCAGATTGTGTCATGGTGCAGAGTTCTTTTTTTTCCCCCTTACCTAAAGTCATTGCACAGCCAGCTTTACAACTCAGGTCTTCCAACGATGCATTACCCTCAAACTTAAAAAGGTGTCAGTCTTGGCTCAGGTGCACTCTCACCCGAGTCACAAAGTTTCAGGTTCAAGCCCCACTCCAGGACTTGAGCACAAAAATGAAGGCCAACCCTCTAGTGTTGTGGCACTGGGGGGAGGAGGTGGGGGCTACATTGTTTCAGGTGCCACCTTTCAGATCAGATATTAAACCCAAACTCCATCTGCCCTCTCAAGTGGACATGAAAGATCCCATGACATTATTCAACAAAGAGCAGGAAAGTTATCACTGACCAAACATTCCCCCAGTCAACATCACAAGGACAGATTATCTGGTTATCATCACATTGCTACTTGTGGGAGCTTGCTGTGCACAAATTTGCTGCTGAATTTCCAACATTACAACAGTGATTACACTTCAAAAGTACTTCGAGACATCTGGTGGTTGTGAAAAGTGCCAAGCCTTTCTTCATTGTGGAGACAATTCTCGGTAGATGACCAGCTGCATTTTGTAGATGCTGAAATGGTTGCATCAACTTTATGAAAAAAGTAAATCAATGTACTAGAATATAAAACTTATAACCTATTAACTCTCAAAGTTGAGAGTTCAACCGAGCAAAAGGGGAAGTGCTGCTCCAAAACAGAAAGGTTTCCTGTGCAATACATGGATTACAAGCAGCTATGTACATCCTGCACATCACTCCTGACCATTCATAGATCAACCTCTACAGCAGTTGCAAGATGACCTGATCTCTTTCTCTGCCCCCTCCTAAATACTTTCTTTAGGTCTCCATATTTAACACTCTTTGACAAGGGAAGTTTAAGAGCCAAGTTCTTTCATGGCTATTGTCACTCCCCAATCAAACAAGATGGTTTACACAGAGATGGGACTAGATTAGCTACTATTTCCTTCTGAAGAAGGAATATTCTTGTTTTCACAGAGGTCTGAACCCAATATAGGAACCTAGCCAAGAATTGTTGATATATAATAGGTAGGTGACATCAAATGCTTCTGGAGGCTGGGATTTGTAACCACAAGATCTCTGAAGTCAAATGGTTTACAATACATGCAAAGGATGTAGCATATTTCTTCAATTTTCAAGTATTCAAAAAGTTACTGTATCAAATTCTGGCACGTGAAATTTACTAAGAATGTTAAATCTTTCCTGCATCATTGTGCAGCCATTTGACTGTCCAGGGCTATGCTTACCTGTTCCATTTTGAATCAATTCATATTACCATTCCTTAGTTTGCCTTCTCTCCCTTTGCTCAATAATAAAGTACAGCAGATTATAATTATGGAGTTTTAAACTTGAAACAAATTAGACCCATTTTGTTCAGCAAAGATCTGTACATCCTGATTCTATCCATATAGTCAATTGCCCAGTGATTGTGTTCTAAATATGTTGGAGGGAAATACAAAGCATTGGTTCAAATCAAGTAATGAACTGCTGGAGTTTGTTCCTGTTTGTGCATGTATCTCAAACATCAGTGCTGACTGTCGCTTGTATTTTGGTCTGTATACAAGCAATTTAGCGCACAAAGAAAGCCATATTAGACAGGACATATACATTTTAAGAAAACTTTAAAGATTAAGAAAAGCACCAAAATAATGTTGTTCTCCAGGGTCATGCAAAAATACAGCGAATGGAAAATTAGTTGCTCACATCCAACAAGCAAAATGCCTACACCCATTTAATTTTTATTATCATTTTGTATAGAAAATGAGAGATAAGGAGGAAAAATGTCCAGGATATTTAGTCACTGAAGTGGCCAATCTATATCCTTCCCATCTCTATGGTTATCCAGTTGACAGCAGCCGGCGCTGAGACAGCTACCTCAAAAAGCGCCAACTCTTCCTTCCCCGAATCTCTTTAGCTGATAAGCAAAATGGCTGGAATGTGGCTGATAGCTGGTCTATCACAGAGGGGAGTTTTGAAAAACCCACAATCATCCCACGTATCATCATCCTGCCATCAGCTCCAGACCACAGAACAATTAATATTCACAATTGCTGCTCTAATGGCAGGCTGTGAGATAGTGATAGGATTCTGCAATATAGTATCTTACTAATAAACATTATCCCATTTCACTCACACATTTCTTTATGGTGGTGATGGAATTCCACGCCGATTGTGGAGAAACACTTTGAACTTGCAGTAAGTTTGAGACCAATAATTTAAATTTACTAAACTGTTCTGTGAAATCAACGTGGAATGCAACAAAACCAGAAAATAAATTGAAATGCAAGTTTCAAATTAAGAAATTAAAAGTGTCAATTCTTTAACTTTTAAAAATCTGTTCGCTTGTTACAACAATGCTGATTAACATGCAAGTCAAATTAGAGAATATGCAAGTTAAAAATTCTTCAAGCACAATCAAGATGCCCGAGTGGTTAAGAAATTTATAATCAATTTTCATGCAAGGTTCAGGTTACCAAAGGATCTTTACAACTCAGTTTCAACTTGAATTTTGCTGAGAAGAGACATATTGTCAAAGTTTTTCATCTTGCACTCATCAGGCCAAACACAAGCATGACAAATTTCAAATGATCATTGCAATTCATCCTACAGGAGAAAAGGATACTGATTAGAGTCAACTTGCCAACCAATGGGCTAAAGCATTGTCATGGAGAAAGCAACAGGTAACTACAGGCTCCCCACATTCCTGGGTAATTTAATAAAATGCAAGGCTTGAACATATTTCCTTTATTTGCAAAGAACAGGACCCTGCGTGTGAATGCATGTCACTTCTCGCAAGCGTAAATGAGTCATACTCCAAGTTTCAACTTAAAACCTACTACTATATTTTCTACAAATGTTTATAATTACACAATTTTGCCACTATCCAGTTATGTATCCAAGGAAAATGCTTAATGGATCAATATTGCCTCAGTGAAATGTAGACTAGGCCATTCAGCCACTTGAGCTCGTTTTGCTATCCTGGCAATGTGCACTAAATGGAGCCCCTGACACTACCAGAAGATACTTGACTGGAACTGGGTGCAATGTTTTTTTTTGATAAATCTCCTCCGCCTATTCTCCCATTGGGAACTACTCCAATACTGCTCACTGACTCCTTAATGGAAGTGTACACTCCGATGCAATTTAATCATACCAAATGCTACATCAAATGGGAATCTCCTATATGACCCAGAGAGGAGCTTCAAGCCACATCACACATCCCCTCAAACTACTTGCTTTCATCTTCACATCATTCTATCCTTCTCCCATATTTCAGTGTGTCAAAATCTTTTCCCCCCTATTTCCAGGCTTAATTTCTCTGTATAATTCCAACTCATTCAAACTTCCACATCCATCCCCATTTTGTTTTGTAAGTTCCAGTCACCTACCTCCACTCAAATCCCTCAACAGAAGAATAGCTTCTTCCCTTCTGCCATCAGACTTTTGAATGGACCTACCTCGCATTAAGTTGATCTTTTTCTACACCCTAGCTATGACTGTAACGCTACATTCTGCACTCTCTTCTTTCCTTCTCTATGGATGGTATGCTTTGTCTGTATCATGTGCAGGAAACAATACTTTTCACTGTATATTAATACATGTGACAATAATAAATCAAATCAAACTCCAACTTGAAAATCCTAATTTTTGTGTTTCCTAAGCCCACCTTGCAATTTAGTTCTCCAACATTCTCCAGCCTTAACCCCACTGGAAAGATTGGACAGGCTGGGCCTGTATCCATTGGACTTTAAAAGAATGAGACATGATCATGTTGCCGCAAATAAAGTCCTGACAATGTGGATACTGGAAGGAGGTTTCCCTATATGGCAGAAAGCAGAACTAAGCAACACAGTTTTAAAAATAAGGAATGTCCCATTTAAGATGGTGATGAGGAGAATTTGTTTCCTTCAGACAGCCATGAATCTGTGGAACTCTCATCCCCAGAGAGTGGTAGAAACAGGGTCATTGAATATTTTTAAGGCAGAGGTAGATAGATTCTTGACTAACAAGGGAACCAAAAGGTATCGGAGGTAGGCAGGAATAGGGCACAATAAGATCAACCATGATCTTATTGAGTGGCAGAGCAGGCTTGAAGGGCCCGCCTCCTGTTTCTAATTCTATGTTGTGTGCATGTTTGTATCTGAAAACATCTGCTGCAGCAATTCTGCTAAATTCTCCATATGCTAAAACTCTTCCCCAAATCACTCTATCTTCATCCATCATCTAAAGTCTTATTAAAACCACATTATCACAGCCTTTTTGGTCACTTCCCCAATTCCTATGAAACTCTGAGACAATCTGCAATGCCAAAAACTCTATTTAAGACAAATTGTGTAGTACTGTGCAACAATATACACTTGCTTTTAACTTTGAAAGGGTTTGTGGAGAATTGGAAGCATACAAGTTGAAGGCAATAAAGTTATTTAGATACAATGTTTGATAATGCATGACAGTATCCCTCAGGCTGCAATAACACATCACAACTACAGCGGCAGCTACTAAAAAGGTCAAAGTATTCAGTGAGTGCAACCTCCTTTCTCCATTCTCCAAGCTGCGAGATCGTCAACCTCTAAGTGTCTGGCCACTAATTTGGCTGGGAAACAAACAGAATTTCAATAAACAGCTGCAAGAATAAAAAGATGATTCAGAGAACCAGAATTGGTTTGGATGACTATGGTGCTCATTAGATTCAGACTGCAAGGAGGTCAAAAGATAGCGAAATTTGATCATCACGATCAAATAACTGATAAAATAGTGCTTCAGTAATAGAAATATTGAAGTGGAAATGATAGAATTCCAAATCTGTGGTGATGGGGGCAGGAGGGGGGGGATATAGCACAAGTTTTTAAAACTGAAGATTTTGAGGTGATAAATGTAGAAGATTGTTCGCATTGGTTGGCAAATCATTAAAAACCTCCATTACGTACACACAACTCAGTGTTTGACAGTTTGGATACAAATGCAATTTTACTGGCCCATAACTTAGTCATGCAACATAATCACAAAGTCTTCAATTTCTTTTTTTGTTACACTCAAGGTCTCAGTTCATGAGCACTTGGTGTATTTTGCAAGTTATTGATCATCCAGAGAAAATGCCTGCTCAGTAGCGCGATTGCCCTTAGAGAAGGATACAATAATGATTTATTACAACTAAATGGTCTTTCTGCAAAAAGTAAAATGTAACTTTCTACTAAGTTTGAAGGGTAGTAGTGGTATTGAAAGTGTATAGAACAATCTGTTAGCCAACCCCACAAGTGAAAACGAACATGCCATGAGCTTGAAAGAACACTTGGGAATTAAATATCTAAATACAAGAATAAACATGATAAAATTACACCCAACCTAGAAAATAATTTACAGATATTACTGTAATACATTAAAGAACTCTTCTTCTGGCCAATTTCAGCATATGTTATTTCCCAAGCTGCATTAATTTGATTAAATGAAATGCTTATCAACATTACAATCTCCAAAAGCAACACTAAATAAATGTAAAACTGGGAATCATTGTAAATAAGCATCTGTTGTCTTTTTCCCCACCCCCAAACATTTAGTTGTGTAACTAATCCGATTGTTAAAAAACCTGACAGCTCTGCTATGAACATTACTCAAAATAAATGGCAGTTTTGAAAAATAGATGGGCAACATTTCTACATTTACATTAGAAAGTCACTCCTGGAAAGATTCAATGTTTACATCTTAAATGGAAAATAAGTGCCTGCCCAGTAGCTCCAACAGCGTAGTTAAGCAACTCTGTCATTTTAACATAAGCACCAACCTCTATAATAGCACACCAAATGGAGTAAAGTACATAGAACATAGAACATAGAAAGCCACAGCACAAACAGGCCCTTCGGCCCACAAGTTGCGCTGATCATATCCCTACCTCTAGGCCTATCTATAGCCCTCAATCCCATTAAATCCCATGTACTCATCCAGAAGTCTCTTAAAAGACCCCAACGAGTTTGCCTCCACCACCACCGACGTCAGCCGATTCCACTCACCCACCACCCTCTGAGTGAAAAACTTACCCCTGACATCTCCTCTGTACCTACCCCCCAGCACCTTAAACCTGTGTCCTCTCGTAGCAACCATTTCAGCCCTTGGAAATAGCCTCTGAGAGTCTACCCTATCCAGATCTCTCAACATCTTGTAAACCTCTATCAGGTCACCTCTCATCCTTCGTCTCTCCAGGGAGAAGAGACCAAGCTCCCTCAACCTATCCTCATAAGGCATGCCCCCCAATCCAGGCAACATCCTTGTAAATCTCCTCTGCACCCTTTCAATGGCTTCAACATCTTTCCTGTAATGAGGTGACCAGAACTGCGCGCAGTACTCCAAGTGGGAGAGATGGAGGGGCTACTGGTGTATGAGTTTCGGCAGTAACATGACTCATGGTGAACTGGTTGCCTGTTCTACGTCTCTTTTCCATCGTGGGAAAGGAAAAATAGGCTGCTGATTCACTGCAGGCAATGAGATTCTGACACCTCCCTGCCTCCAATGGCTGATCCAATACTGGCGAAGGTCATTAATCTGTGGAACTCTCATCCCCAGAGAGTGGTAGAAACAGGGAGATTGAATATGTTTAGGGCAGAGGTAGATAAATTCTTGACTAACAAGGGAATCAAAAGGTATCGGGAGTAGGCAGGAAAATGACATTGAAGGCACAATAAGATCAGCCACGACCAATATGTGGATCAATATGTAGCTAAGAAGCAGATGTCGCCTATGGAACCTGAAAACTATCATCTATACAAGTTGAGGCAGTGATGGCACTCACCACCAATGATAGTGCAGTGCAGGTAACTGAGTATTCTAGCAGGCTTTAGTAGTCCACATGACACATCACAATCACTAGGCAGCCACTGTTTCTTCAGGCATAACTCTCAGTACACAAATACAGTTAACTGCACTATCTTGCTTGGAATATAAAGAGCAGCATTAAATGCATGCTTCCCCCCCAAATTTCTACCATTATTTACTCCAACAAACATTTACACCAAGATTCATAAATAGTGGACCACTGACGACCCCCCCCCCCCCCGCAATATTTTGAATGGTAGGTTCAAATTTATTTCAGAAAATTTAAATATTGTATCAATACCTCACCACGTGCTTCTTTTAAAAGAAGTCAGAGCCCTTCTCTCTCCCAATCCCTCTCAGCTCCGTAAATGGAAACACAAATGTTCATCAATTCAAAGAATGGCTAATGACGCTACAGCTTTCAAAGTATAAATTATAAGGTTGAGGATTTTGTGGAACTATTTTGTTCATGAAAATTCCTTTCCTCTGTGGAATTAAACTTAAATTGTCTCGTTTTGTGTTTTTTTTCAACGTTGAGGAATGGAAAGAGAAATAGACCACTTAAAGTCATTGAGTGCAAACTTGAATACTGCAGAATTCCAACAGATATCCAAGAGTTTTATTGTACATTACAGAATATTAGAAAGAGTCATGGCTTCCTTGAAAGGGGTGAGAAGCACAATTTTAATTATGTTTAAACACAAACACTCCCATTCTACTGAATACGCCTGTTTAAGATATCTGTTAAATGTTATGAAATGTTGTTAGGATACTAAATGTTCAAAAAACTGCAACTATGCTAAGATTTGATTTTTGCCTCTTGCTCATACAGTCAAGAGTTCAAGTCAAAGGAAGATTACACTATATATGCTTACCCCCAGCCTATGCATCCCTCACCTTAACACATCCCTCAGCTCCCATTTCGTTGTCCTACCCAAACCCATCCCTTTGTTAGTCAAACTTCTAATGTTATAGGCATCAGAAAATTTACATGCTTCTGGGCTTATTTTCGGAAAAAGCAAGGCAGAAAATTGATAAATGAATATGGAGAAAAAAGGGGGCAAAGGTGGTTAATAGTACATTCTTCAATACAAGGAGTATTGCTGTACAATGCTAATGCTGTACAATTGCCCAAAAAGGTAGAAAGGGATAGACCAATAATTACAAGCCAGTCAGTTTAACCTAGGTGATGGGAAAACTTTTGGAAAAGTTTTGAGGACAGTATAAACCAGTGCTTCAAAAAAAAAGGCACAGATGAATCAAGAACAATTAGGATGGTTACAACAACACAAAAGCAAAATACTGCAGATACTGGAAATCTGACTAAAAACAAAAAAATGCTGCAATTACTCAACAGGTCAAGCAGCATCTGTGGAAAGAAGCAGAGTTAATGTTTCAAGTCAGTAGCGTTGATTTGTTAAGGAAAGGATGTGGCCAACTGATTTTTTGAGAAGGTAACAAGGAGAATTGATGCAGTGTCTTTTTTTTTAAAAAAGAAAGACTTTTGCCAAGGTCTCACATGGCTCACTGGTCAGAAAAGTTAAGGCTCATTAAATTCAATGACATATGGCAAATGTTGGATCCAAAATTGACTGAGTGCCCGAAAATGCAATAGTCGACACATGTTTTTGTGACTGACAGACTGTTTGCAATGGGGTTCCTCAAAACTCAGTATTAGGTTCCTAATGTTTTGTGATATGTATCAATGATTTAGACCTAAACGTATCAAGCATAATAAAGACGGTTGCAGATTATACAAAAGTTGGCTGTGTGGTTAACTGTGAGGCAGAAAGCTGTGGATGGCAGGAAATATCAATGGACAAGTCAGGTGAGCAGTTGAGTGGTAAATGGAATACAATGCAAGGATATGAGGTAATGCATTTGGGGAGAGAAAACAAGACAAAGAAAGACAAAATAAATAGTAGGACACAGAGCAATTTATACTTGTGTCAGATATCAATCAGTTAAGCTGCTTTACTTCACAGCAAATGAATACAAAGAACAAGTTATGTTTTAATGAAAGGCCGTTGACCTGAACTGTTATTCTGTTCCTCCCTCCACCGCGGCACAGTAGCACAGTGGTTAGCACTGCTGCTTCACAGCTCCAGGGACCTGGGTTCGATTCCCGGCTTGGGTCACTGTCTGTGTGGAGTTTGCACATTCTCCTCGTGTCTGCGTGGGTTTCCTCCGGGTGCTCCGGTTTCCTCCCACAGTCCAAAGATGTGTGGGTTAGGTTGATTGGCCATGCTAAAAATTGCCCTTAGTGTCCTGGGATGTGTAGGCTAGAGGGATTAGTGGGTAAATATATAGGGACATGGGGGTAGGGCCTGGGTGGGATTGTGCTCGGTGCAGACTCGATGGGCCGAATGGCCTCTTTCTGTATTGTAGGGTTTCTATGATTCTATGATTCTGCAGCAACTACTGAGTATTTCCAGCATTTTTGTGTTTTTATTTCAGATTTTCAGCATCTACAGTATCTTGCTTCTGTAACATTTAACTCAACACCAGGAATGGGCAGGTTCTCTTATAAGGAAAGGCTGGAGAGACTAGACACGTGTCCACTGGAGTTTAAAAGAGTAAGCGGTGATTCGATCAAAACCTTTAAAATCCTTACAGGTACTGACAGGGTGGATATGGAGGGGGGGACGTTTCCTCTTGTCGGAGAATCTAGAACTAGGGGGCCGCTGCTTAGAAATAAGGGAGTCTCATTTGAGTCAGAGATTAGGAGAAATGTTTTCAGTCAGATGGTCGTGAGTCTTTAGAACTCTCTTCCTCAAAAGGCAGTGGAGTATTTTTAAGGTAGAGATAGATTCTTGATTAACAAGGGCAGGTAAAAGGTTATCGGGGTAGGCATGAGTATATGTGAGTATATGGTGAATATGTGGTTGAAGTTACAATCAGATCATCCATGATCCTATTGAATTGCACAGGAGGGGCTAAGTGGTCTACTCCTGCTCCTAATTCATATGTTCATATGTAATTGCGTTTAGGTCCCACAAAACAATTATACTAAGTTATTACATCAACAATTTATTTTCGATAACATTTGTAACCAAATGAAGCATCACCAGGCACTTCACAAAAGCATTATTAAAAAAATATGACATTGAACCACATAAGGAAATGCTCGGGCAAAAGCTTGGTCAATGTGGCAAGTTTTAAAGGAGGAAGTCTTAAGGGAGGAAAGGGAGGTAGAGGGGCAAAGAATCATAGAATCCCTACTCTGCAGGAGGCGGCCATTCGGCCCATCGAGTCTGCACCAACCACATCTCACCCAGGCCCTATTCCCATAATCCCACATATTTACCCTGCTCATCCCCCAGATACTAGGATTAATTTAGCATAGTCAATCAACCTGACCCACACATTTTTGGACTGTGGGAGGAAACCGGAGTACCCGGAGGAAACCTACACAGACACAGAGAAAACCTGCAAACTCCACACAGTGACCCTGAGACCAGAATTGAACCCGGGTCCCTAGTGCTGTGAGGCAGCAGTGCTAACCACTCTGCCACCGTGCCGCATGGGAGGTGGAGGTGTAATTCAGAAGTTCGATATCGATAACTGAAGGCATGGCCAAGAGCTGTGGTGGAGCAATTGAAATTGCGGATGCTCAAAAGGCTAGAGTTAGAGAAGTACAGGTATTTCAGCAGGTTATGTGGCTGGAGAAGATAACAGAAATGGGGAGGAGGGGGATCATTGAGGGCTTTGAAAACAATGATGATAATTTTAAAATCAAAACATTGTTTGACCAAGAACCAATGGAAAATCAGGGGATAGCACTTGCTGTGATTTCAGGCAGAATCAACAGAAATTGGATGACCTCAAGTTTATGGAAGTCAGCAGTGCATTGGAATGGTCAAACCTAGAGATATCAAATGAAAGTTTCAAGCAGATGAGCTGAGACAGGAGTGTATTCAGGCAATGTTACAAAGCGAGAAATAGGCAGTCTGAGTGATGATGTAAATATGGGTCAGCAGCTAATTTTGGGAGCAGGAAGATACCATTGCAAGTGATTCTCTGGCTATGACTAGATAGATAAGAAGGAAAGCAGATGCCACCACTCCTGATGTGGCAGAAGTGAAAGATGGTTGGCAGGATTCAAACATGGAATTCTGAGAAGGATCAGAATGGATTTGGGAGGCCAGTCAACATTCAAGAGCTATTGAGAGGAAAGGGAGTTTCCAGATGGAACACTGTTGTGCAAGGAACTAACCTGGCGGAGTTTTTTGAAGTGACTAGAATGGTTGACGAGGGAAGGGCCGTGGATATCGTCTATATGGACTTTAGTAAAGCGTTTGACAAAGTCCCTCATGGTAGGTTGGTGCAAAAGGTTGGATCTCATGGGAAAAAGGGGGAGGTGGCTAGATGGGTGGAGAACTGGCTTGGTCACAGAAGACAGAGGGTGGTAGTGGAAGGGTCTTTTTCCGGCTGGATGCCTGTGACTAGTGGTGTTCCGCAGGGCTCTGTATTGGGACCTCTGCTGTTTGTGATTTATATAAACGATCTGGAAGAAGGTGTAACTGGGGTGATCAGTAAGTTTGCGGACAACACGAAATTGGCTGGACTTGCAGATAGTGAGGAACATTGTCAGAGGCTACAGAAGGATATAGATAGGCTGGAAATTTGGGCAAAGAAATGGCAGATGGAGTTCAATCCAGATAAATGCCAAGTGATGCATTTTGGTAGAACTAACGTAGGGGGGAGCTATACGATAAATGGCAGAACCATAAAGGGTGTAGATACACAGAGAGACCTGGGTGTGCAAGTCTACAGATCCTTGAAGGTGACGTCACAGGTGGAGAAGGGAGTGAATAAGGTATATGGCATGCTTGCCTTTATAGGATGGGGCCTAGAGTATAAAAGTTGGGGTCTGATGTTGCAGTTGTATAGAACGTTGGTTTGGCCACATTTGGAATACTGCGCCCAGTTCTGGTCGCCACACTACCAGAAGGACGTGGAAGCTTTAGAGAGGGTGCAGAGGAGGTTTACCAGGATATTGCCTGGTATGGAAGGGCTTAGTTATGAGGAGAGATTGGGTAAACTGGGGTTGTTCTCACTGGAAAGACGGAGGATGAGGGGTGACCTAATAGAGGTGTATAAAATTATGAAAGGCATAGATAGGGTGAACGGTGGGAAGCTTTTTCCCAGGTCGGTGGTGACGTTCACGAGGGGTCATAGGTTCAAGGTGAGGGGGGGGGAAAGAGAGGTTTAACACGGATATCAGAAGGACATATTTTACACAGAGGGTGGTGGGGGCCTGGAATGCGCTGCCGGGCAAGGTGGTGGAGGCGGACACACTGGGAACGTTTAAGACTTATCTAGATAGCCACATGAACGGAGTGGGAATGGAGGGATACAAAAGAATGGTCTAGTTTGGACCAGGGAGCGGCACGGGCTTGGAGAGCCGAAGGGCCTGTTCCTGTGCTGTATTGTTCTTTTGAACATGGGATCAAGGGTTGGTCCTTACAAAGCCGCGCTACACTACTGCTCATCAATGACCACCTTGCTTGACAAACAAAATAACTTCTAACTTAACCCCCTCCATTATTCTCCCGATCGTGTCAAATTTGTCTTTGCAGCTTTCTGTTTACAAAATCTGACTGCTTTTGTGTCCACAAGAGCAAAAGCTTCCCCACACAAAGGGCGAGGTGTTTATCGATTGGCGAGACATACTAATGGTTTAATTATTCACAACCTGGGAAGGAACAAGATGAAAGCTTATTCATCAGCATTTTATCCACTCATAATCTCAGTGGCTTTCAAAAAAAAAATACACAGATACATATTTTAAACATGACTTCCCCTCCCCTCCACAAATCTTTGTGAAAGTATTGCCAAAAATATCCTGAAACGCAATAATTATTCAAGTCCATATATTGCTTTTCAGACAGTAACAGAAACTTTTAACTGCACGGAGTTTACCTGGCATCTGCCACACTTCTGAATCCTTCCTCTTGCCTGTTGACCTGTTCACTTCCTGTTCTTCTGGAGTTTTGGGTACATCCAGCAACCCTTGGTCTGAAATTTAACAAGGTACTTATTACTGAGAGTTTAAATGAATCACAATATTTTTAATGTCATAAGTAGGGAATTAATAATAAGATTACCATTTGTAATTTTACAATTAGCACAATGCTTTTCACACACATATTAAATTTTTGTTTAATTTTTTAAGAACTTGGCACATAGCAAGAGTTTTGGATCCCGTACACACTTCCCGTAGGCACTGTTGTAAATTTTTACTGATGCAGGTAGAGAAACACCAAGGCAGATAGCCATATGATAAGCAGTTTATGAGTCTGCCCGTGGCCAAGCGGGGAACATCAATGTTAATGTATTTAGAGGGATGCCACAACAGGGGGACGAACTCAATCTTTGATGGAAATAACCGGCAGTTTTAATTGCCTGCAGTCCTGGCAATACACATTCTTCTTTGAAAATGCAATGGTGTGATGGGCCTTCAATGCAGGGTAGAATTATTTAAATTGAAGACTCAGACAGCATCTTCAGTAGGCCTATTTGTTGCGCTCTCCAAATGTTGTTTTAAAAAAAATAATTACTTTGATATATGACCTATGTATTCATTGCACAGAAGGCAATTCATATCCTTTACCACACCTGGGGCAAGTAAACAGTGCCCATAAATCACTGATCCAGTTTATAGATGTATAAATGTTCTGCCTTTAATTGATATCTTTGTGATTTTACATACTTCCATGGCAAAAGCAGCTCTATCTTAAAACCACAGAGCATTCAAATTCTATAGACATCGGGGAAGTCATCCCGTCAACAAGTACAACTCCTCTATTAACAAGAAACTCAATGTAATGTGATGCAGAGGTGCAGGCAAGACTTGGCACTGGGGCAAGTAGAACTAAATATATATTGCCGCTTGAATGCATACCCACTCACTGTGGGTGAAAATTAGTAGTGGTGCTGGAAATTTCCAACCTCTACCATCTGGAAGGACAATGGTAGCAGATGCATGAGAACACTATCATTTACAAGTCTAGTCATTCACATATATTCAAGTTTCTTCAATATATCACAATCCTGACTTGGACATACATCACTGTTCCTTTGCTTTCAAAATTCTGGAACCCCTTTGGTACTGTTGAATCACTTTTACCACATAGTGATCCTTCTCAGCACCAGTATTTTCTCAAAGGTAACTGATGTTAAGCCTGGCCTACAATGCCTTACATCTTTAAAAAGACGACCTTGGGTGGAATTTTCCCATCCTGCCAACTGTGGGAATCATAGCCGGTGGGACACACACCAGGCAAAGGTCTGTTAACCTCAGTAGGATTTTCCGGTCTTGAGGTGAGCGCGGCCGGAAAATCCTGCCCCACGAGTCAAACATCACAGCCAAAACACTAAATGCAGCCAAAGGTACAACACCTTTCACAATACCTTTGTCTCGTATTCATGTATAAACACAAATTCCTTTCGACTCTCAACATCAAAATGCAGTTTTATTTAAGTGACTTTTAATTACAGTACACCTCATATATACATTATACATATATCATCATAACAATGATCAAATTACCAAGCGCAAGTGAACATATGCTCAAGGTGTTCAAAGTCCTGAACAACGTATGTCGAGCATATATAGGTCCAAGACTCTCGATTATATGCAAAGTTCTACGATCATTCCAATTATACATGTGTAATTTTGTTGATTAAAACAATACCATATACTTCCAACAAGCTATTTGAAATTATCTGGAATCAAATCAATATAGCCAAAGATATTAAATTATCAACTAAAAGGCAATGTCCAGAGACAATCTCATCAATCCTCTTAATAGTTACATTTTGTTGAAGATTTCAATAAAATCTCCCTTTCAATTTTCCATCTTGGTCACTGTTGAAGCAAGAAGGTTTACCCATTCTCTTCTGTGCTTAACACGTGACTGCTTAACTGAAACTTTTCAATTACCTTTCAGCAAACATCCCAAGGCTACCTTTGTGATAGGTATGTTTTGCTTTGAATGTGAAATTAGGCATTATTGGAATATCATACCCAAATCAGAAATGCTGACTGGACAGTTTTTGTTCTGTAATTTCAGAACAATCAAGATTCTAGTTTTGTACCTTTACACCCAAATGGCAATCAAGCAATAAGTGAGTGCATTGGCTTATAGACCATCAATACACTGCACTTTTGAAGTAATATGAATGTTTTTCCTCAACTAAGCTCCGTAAATACAGCATTGCACTGTTGGGAAAAACTTGAACAACTTTGGGATAATCATTCTGATCAATTTTCCCTTTTGCCACAATACCATGAAAACATGAGCAGCATTACTGCTTTTGTTTCACAGACATGTGCATCATTGTCCCATTGTCTGTCAGTCCAACATCAGCATCTCCACATCAGTGAATAATTCGGCAGACATACAGGAAACAGAGACTTAAAGGGTTAAATTATGAGATCAGGTAACAAGCTTTTGCCCATTTGTATCACTACATAAAATTGAGTGGTGGTCTAATAGAGGTGTTTAACATGATAAAATAATTTATTAGGGTAGATAAAGCAAAATAATTTGCTTTAGGTTTGTGCCCAGGTTAAGGTTGGGAACATTGAGAACAAAAGGGACAGAATCATAAAATAGCCTCTCCATTCAGGAGGGAAACGAGAAGCATTGCTGCACAAACAGTAGTAGACATCTCAAATACTTTTCCCCAAAAGGATCCAAATGCTGGATCAACTGAAGCTTTCAAGACTGAAATCATTAAAGAGTTTTGTGAACTTAGGTATCAAGGGATATGGAGCAAATGCAGGAATGGGTCTCAGGTGCAGATCAACTAAGACAAAGCTCAATGATGGACAGGTTCAAGTGGGCCTATTCCTGTTCAGTTCCTATGAAACCTGCAAACCACAGGTCTTTGGTTGTCTATGGTACTTAGAGTTGCACAAGTTCACTTACCTCTGTATGTGTTACTATAAAAGAGAACCGAATGAATTAACATAATTTAAATCACAAATATCCTTCATTAATATCTTCTCTGGGCTAATTTCAACACCTCCATAATTTCATACACTGCAACTTTACTCAGATAGATCTCCCAAAGCTTACTGTTGAAAAGATAAATTAAATTTATTGGCATTCTTTGTAGCTATTATTTTTAACTAACGGGCAAAACTCATTCTAAGTACAGGAGGAACAGGGAGGAAGCCATGCTATGGCTATCTGAAAAGTCATCTTAATAATGTATTGGAATTATTTGCTAATATAGTGAGTAATGGTGTGCCTTAACAACTGTCACAACATGCTTTCATAGCAACTTGATAAATTCTATATTTATGGCAGCAAGATTTCTTTGATAAGTTTACCTTGTTAGTCTGTATATGACAGTGTGTAGATTATCGCCCAAAGTGCATGTTTGTCTTTATACTGAAGCCATGATAACTAACATTTTCAAATTGATGTGTCATAAACAGCTATTCCGCCACGTCATTAACTTTTATATTATCAATACTGAAAAGATAAGAAAATTATCACATAAATCAAAAAGCCGCCAAACTTGAATGAATTCTAAAAGTAATAACAGAAAACATGCAATTCCAATTTTAAAGTATCATCTTCTCATGAATAAAGAAAGTTGATTGGAAATACAGTCTTCCTCCATGACCTTAATATTGTTATCAACTTATCATTTTGACAAACAAACCAGTACCAGGTGTAACATACACACTGCTTCCAAACTCCCTAACCCTAATCCCTGTCCAAGCTCACATCTGATAAGTATGTACTTCCCTTTTATACAGCGAGGGCAAAGTCTGGTAAAAACAAGCAGCCTTTACTGGAGCATTTCCAAATAATTTTCCTAAACTTTTTTTGAGTGCATACTCTGCTGAAAGAAAAGAAAAATGAGTAATAGTGGGCATGGGTAAAATTGTGTGATCTATCCAGTAAAACATTCTTGCAATCTCCATTTATTCCTCTGTAACATGCAGAAGAAATTTTCAGTCAGCTCAACCATGTATATTCAGAACTACTGATTTAAACAAAGTTGAACTTAATGCTGTTGAGACAATCTCTATACAAAGCATATGATATTATATTGGACTCTGAAACAGCAAATTATTTTAGCTCAGGTTTAGAGCCATGCAATGTCTGGGCATAGAGATGCAATTCATCGTGGAGGAATACTGATTACCAAAATCTTTTTTTGCTCATTCTTATGCAAATTAGCCAAAAGGCTGGCATGCAATAATATTAATTTTAATCCAAACTGACTTCATCAATGTGCAGCTTCAATCCCAAACATTTTCATAATCTTTTTCTTACTGTTGTTTAAAAACTACAACATCAATCCTCCCAGGCGCCCTTGGACGCTCCCAAAGACAGTAATGAAGAGATACCATCCATTTCACGCTACCTCTTGCCGTTTTATTTCACCCAGATCATGACTGTTGTGTGCCACAATTCTCTCTCGCTACCCTGCATTACTTGGGGTTGCCAATGCACAACTTGTATGCACAGATGTGCAGCAGTGTGCCCCATCCACAAAATGTACTATAGGAACTCATCAAGGTTCCTTAGACAGCACCTTCCAAAACCACGATTGCTACCATCTGGAAGGACAAGGGCAGCAGATACATGGGAACACCGCCAGCTGGAAGTTCCCCTCCAAGTCACTCACCGTCCTGACTTGGAAATATTTTGCCATTCCTTCACTGTCACTGGGTCAAAATCCTGGAATTCCCTCCCTCACAGCATGCTGGGTATACCTACACCACTTGGACTGCAGTGGTTTAAGGCAGAGGCTCACCACCATCTCCTTGAGGGCAATTAGGAATGTGCAATAAATGCTGGCATAGCCAGCAGTGCCCACATGAAGGAATGAATAAAAGAAAAGTGCCATTCAACCTCAACAACAACATAACTGAAAATAAATAATCACCACTTTCAATAAACATAAGACTGGTTCTTCCTTAGTTCCATTACTACTCTGCAGATTACAATACCAACAACTGCTCTAACATGAGGGGATACTTCCACATCTTGGTACTAGGGGTTGAATACCTGTGTCAAAATCAGCAAGGAGGTCACATAATTATGTATAAATGGGATATGTCAAACCATGCCATATCAGCCTAATCAGATGGATGTAAAAATCTCATGGTAGTATTTGAAGAGTTCACTCAGTGCATTGACTAACATTGTTCTCTGAACCAACTGCATTAGAATAGGTTTACTGGGCAATCACCTCACCGCCGATGGTTGGACAATGCTGTGTGCAATGTGCCAACAATACAAGTACATAGTTTATTGAAAGCAGCATCACAGGTAGACAAAGTGGTGAAGAAGGCATTTAGCACACTGGCCTTCATCAGTCAGGGCATTGAGTATAGGAGTTGGGACATTATGTTACAGTTGTACAAGTCATTGGTGAGGCCGCTCTTGGGAGTATTGTATACAGCTCTGGTCACCCTGTTTTAGGGAAGACATTGATAAACTAGAAAGAGTACAGAGAAGATCTATGAGGATGTTGCCAGAACTAGTGGGCCCGAGTTACAGGGAGTGGTTGGCCAGGTCAGGGCTTTATTCCTTGGAATGTAGGAGAATGAAGGATGATCTTATTGAGGTGTAGAAATCATGAGGTAGGATGAACGCATGTACAGCCCTTTTCTCTGGGTAGGGGAATTGAAAACTAGAGGGCATAGGTTTGTGAGAGGGGAAAGATTTAAAAGGGATCTGAGGGGCAACTTCTTCATGCAAAGGGTGGTCCGTGGATGGAATGAGTTGCCAGAGAAATTTGTTGAGGCAGGTTCAACAGCAACATTTAAAAAGCATTTAGGTAAGTACATGAATAGGAAAGGATTAGAGGGATATGGTCAAACATGGGAAATTGGTACTAACTGGGAGGGCACCATGGACCGGTTGGGCTGAAGGGCCTGTTTTTGCGCTGTATTGCTCTATGATGCTCGAACTCTAATACAACAGTGAATAGGCTTCAAAAATAATTCATTTGCTGAGAAGCACTTTGGGTAGCTCGAAGAAAGCTAATGATATTATAGAAAGGTAAATTCTATCTTTCTTTGCAATGCATTGAATTGAGATGGTTGTTGTAAACACCAAGAAAGGGTGAGGGGAGGGGTAATAGTCAATACCGAAGAAGCCTGTATTGCAGGAGAACATTAATAACCATGGAGAATTGGCAAGTGAAGTTCAACACAGATAACTGAGGTTGTACTTTTGGGAGGAAGAACAGGGAGGTCACTTATTATTTGGAAGGTGCAAGTGTAGGCGAGGTACAAAAACAAAGGGATCTCAGAGTACAAATGCATCAATCACTAAATGTTGAGCCACAGATTAGCAAGGCCGCAAAAAAAAAAACAATTCAAGCACTAATTTTTATTTCGAGGGGGATAGAATTGTAAAACAAGGAAGTTACGCTAAACCAGGGTTGAAACTTGGTTCAACCACACTTATTTGCTATGTGCAATTCTGATCATTTTTTATTAAAAAAAATAGAGGCACTGGAAGGGGGGCAGAGATTTACAAGGATGATGCCAGAAATGTGTAGAGACACTGATCAGGAAAGGATTGAAAGGCTGAGTCTCTTCTCTCGTGAAAAAAGGCAGCTGATGGGTTATCGGATAGAGGTCTTTAAACTGATGAGCGCTTGTGATTGGTGTGTCCAGAGAGAATGTTTCCACTTGTAGGGAAGAGCATAATTAGAATACATCAATACAAGATAGCCATGAAGAAATTCAATAGGGAATTCAGAAGAAACTTCTCCACCCAAACACTGATAAGAATGTGGAACTTAGTATCACAGAGTGGTTAAAGTGAATAGTATAGATGTATTTAAGGAAAAATTAGACAAGCATATCAGGGAGAAGGGAATAGATGGTTTAATGGTTGATTTCAATGAGGAAAGATGGGAGGAGGCTTGAGTGGAGCATAAAGACCAGTATGGACTGGCAGGGCCAAATGGCCTGTTTCTCTGCTGCATATCCTATGTAATCTGAGGAAGTACATCTGCATGAAGTACCAATAGTCCCTCAAGAGCAAACTGTCTGGTCCACGGATCAGCTAACTACATTGTGTAATATATGCAAAGAGGAAACGCAACTGGAAGGCAAGTTTCATGAGGTTTGTCACAACAAAGTTAAAAGGAGACAGCGCAGAAGCCTAAAACACAGATGACAGATCTAGAAATATATAAACGATAGGCAATAAGAGGTTCGCAAAGAACCAGAAAGGGATGGTAATTATGAGCAGATGAATGACATAGGGAGCATGTAAGATTGATGGCAATATTGCAGTCGTAGGGGATACCCCTATGTAACAAGGTTCAACAGAATCTGTTGACTAAGAATGGTGTGCTACTCCCGAGATACTCAAGTTTGATATAGTAGTTGACTGAGTAGATGGGTCAGATTGTGGAATATGAAGGATATACCAGATCTTGTGGTCCATATGGAAACCCACAATATTTGTCGACATATAATTACATTTCAGGAACTGGAGATTATATTGAAGAAAAGGGATTCAAAACTGTAAATCTCAGAATGGATCCCGGCGAAACAGACAGATTAAGCTGCTCGATACATGGTGTAGAACAGAGGATTCCAAATAATTGGCTCAGTCCAACTACTTCCCAAAGTAGGAAAGTTTTTACAATCAAAAGCTGCACATTAATCTTAGCCAACAGAATAAATTAAACAGTAGAGAAGGACTTTAAACTGAGGAAGCAGGAAGAGTGGAAGTGTGAATCAAGATGAGGGAAGCAAATAAATGCAGCAAAGAATAAACTAAAATGTATTTACATGAATGTCAAACAATTTTTAAAAAGTGGATTAATAATAAGTATAGCAAGTCAAATGCGAAAAAAAATTGTGCTAGTTGCTGAAACCTAATTGCTGTGTGTGAGTAGAGAACATATCTGTACTACTGTGTGTATAGGAAAGGAAATAAAAGGGTGTGGTGGCATCTTCATCAGGAAAGGTTCATACTTTGTAAGAGGAAGGAACTGGGAGTTAGCAGAATCTTTTGGGTGGACCTGGAAGACTCAGAATGGTTACAGCACAGAGGGCTTCCATTCGGTCCATCATATCCAACTCAACTAATCCCATTTCCCCCTCCTTTCCTGGAGCCCTGCAAGCATTTTCACTTCAAGTACTTCACCAATTCCCTTTTCAAAGACATGATTGAATCTGCCTCCATCACACTCTCAAACAGTGCACTCTAGACCCTAACCACCTTTTGCATAATGAGGTTTTTCCATCATATAGCCATTTTTTGTGCCAATCACCATAAACTGATGTCTTCTGATTCTCAACCCCTTTGCCAATGGAAATAGTTTCTCCGTAACTACTCTTCCTAGATCCCTCATGATTTTGAGCACCTGTATCAAATCTCCTCTTAACCTTCTCTTAATGGAACACAACCCCAGTTTCTCCAAATTGTCCACATAATTGAAGCCCCTCATCGCTGAAACCATTCTTGTAAATCTTTTCTGCACTCTCTCTCTAAGGCCTTCACATCCTTCCTAAAGTGCAGTGCTAGTATTGGACACAACAGAGGTTCATCCAAACTTCACTGCTTTTATACTCTTAGGCCCAAGATCCTGTATGCCTTTTTAATTATTTTCTCAACCAGCCCTGCCATCTTCATTTTGTGTATTTACACCCTCATATCTCTCTATTCCTCTATCCAACTTACAATTTTACCATTTATTTTAAATTGACTCCTCTCATTCTCCCCACCAAAACATATCACTTCACTCTTCTCAATGTCACCAGCCTACACCCTCTGGAAATCCATCACGATCCTCGCAATTCACTATATTTCCAGGTTTGTGTCATGTTTTGAAATGTATAGATGCACCTTAGTCTAAGTTATTAATGTACATCAAGAAAGCATTTGTCCTCGTATTGACCTGCGGGGAACCCCAACACATAGAAATCATAGAAACCCTACAGTACAGAAAGAGGCCATTCGGCCCATCGAGTCTGCACTGACCACAATCCCACCCAGGCCCTACCCCCATATCTACCCACTAATCCCTCCAACCTACGCATCTCAGGACACGAAGGGCAATTTTTAGCATGGCCAATCAACCTAACCCGCACATCTTTGGACTGTGGGAGGAAACCGGAGCACCCGGAGGAAACCCACGCAGACACAAGGAGAATGTGCAAACTCCACACATGCCTTCCTCCAGCCAAAACAAAACTGTTCACCAATACGCTGTTTCTTGTCACTCAGTCAATGTTATATCCATGCTGCCACTATCCTTTTTATTCCATGGGCTTCAACTCTGGAGGCAAGTCAATCATGAGGCACTTTATCAAATGCCTTTTGGAAGTCCATGAACATGGCATTATCTTCCTCAACCCCCTCAAGGTAATTAGATGAAGTCTGTCCTTTTACAAATCTGCGTTGGCTTTTCTTAATTTTATCTAAGCGACTGCATCTTTTGTCCCAGATTATAATTTCTAAAAGGCTTTCCCACCATCAAGGTTAAACTGACTCATCTAATTGTTGGGTTTGTCCTGAAACTCTCTTTGAACAAGAGTGCAACATTTGTATTGACTGGTTAAAAAAGTCAATAGGCCATGCTACAAATGTGAGTCTGCCACATGTACTTGCCGAGAGTTTAATGGAGTCAGTCACTTTAATGAATGGTCGAGTGTCACCCCTGACTCCAGAGGCAGGGTTTAATTTGGCAATGACCCTTGTTTAATTGGGATGAGTACAATCACAAATATCTGTGATTGCCATCATAATGCATTTTCTCTACTCATTCTCCTTGACCTCTCTGTAGTCTTCCAAATAGTTGACCACACTACCCTCCCGCACTGCCTATCGCTCATGTTTCATCATCTCTTACTATCAAATTGGAGCTAGAGTATTCCTTTTTTAATTCATTCTGGAGATGTTGGCATCACTGGTTTAGCAGCATTTATTGCCCATTCCTAATTGCCCTCGAGAAGGTGGTGCTGAGCTGCTTTCTTGAACCACTGCAGTTCATGTGGCATAGATACACCACAATGCTGTTAGGGAGGGAGTTCCAGGATTCTGACCCAGTGATAAATCCCTGCACTGTTCAAGAAAGACTTGCATTAAGAAGCACCTGACACAAATCTCAAAGCACACTACAGCTAAAGAACGTTTTGCAATATAGTCTCGGTTGGTAACAGCCAAGTTGAACACAGTAAACTCCCACAAACAGCAATGCGGTCATGACCAGGCACTTTTCTTTGAAAAGTGAATTGGCCAAGGGATAAGTATTAGCCACGTCACCTGGTCTTCAGAATAGTGTCAGGAGATACATATTGGCCAGGCTGTGGGGGAGAACGTTGCACAATATTTGAAGTAGTGCCATGAGACCGATTACATCCACCTGAGTGGCTAGATAGGGATTCGGTTACTGTTCCATCTGAAGGATAGCTCGTCAGTATTGCACCAGAATATCAAACTAGATTCTGTGCTCAGTTTTTGGTGTGGGACTTAGGATGTGGGCATCACCATCTGGGCCAGCATTTCCTGCCCACCCCTAATTGCCTTCGAGAAGGTGGTGGTGAACTGCCTTCTTGAATGGTTGCAGTCCATCTGGTGCAAGTACGCTCTCATACTGTTAGGAAGGGATTGTGACCCATTGATAGTGAAGGAATAACAATATAATTGCAAGTCAACTTAGTGTGGGACTTGGAGGTGGCAGTGGGAGGGGGAAATGATTCCCATGCATCTGCTGCCTTCATCCTTCTGGGTGGTAAAGATCACAGGTTGGAAGGTTGTGTTGAATGAGCTTTGGTGAGTTTTTTTGTCGATGGGTGCACATTGTACGTCAGTGGTGGCTGGGGTGCCAATCAAGTGGCCTGCTTTGCCCTGGCTGGTGTTGAGCTTATTGAGTGTTGTTGGAGCTGCATTCATCCGGACAAGTGCAGAATATTCCATCACATTCCTTACTTATAGAAGGGGGACAGGCTTTGGGAAGTCAGGAGGCGAGTTACTCACTACAGAATTCCCAGCCTTTGACCTGTTGTGGCCATAGTATTTATATAGCTGGTCCAGTTCAGTTTCTGGTCATTAGTAATCCCTGGATGCCGGGTAGTGGGGGATTCAGCAATGGAAATATCATTGAATGTCCAAGGGGAGATGGTTGGATTCACAATTGTTGGAGAAGGGCACTGCCTGGCACTTCTCTGGCATGGAAATTATTTGTCACTTATCAGTCCAAGCCGGAATGTTCCGGGTCATGTTGCATACTGCACAGAGTGTTTCAGTATCTGAGGAATTGTGAAGGGTGTTGAACATTATGCATTCAGCAGTGAACATTCCCACTTCTGACTTTACGATGGAACAATAATGATCGGGCTTAGGATACAACGCTGAGGAACTCCTGCAGAAACACCCTGGAACTGAGTTGATTTGCCTCCAACAACCATAGCTATCTTCCTATCTGCTAGCTATGATTCCAACCAATTCCCATTTTTTAAAATTCTTTTCCAATTCAATCAAATCAAGTCCAATTCAGAGTCTCAACAAGTTGAGACAGTTCCGATCCAAGCTGACAAGACAGGGTATGCGACCCTTTATCCTGTCTTGGGCCTGATCTACATGAGCCAAGCTGATTGGAGTAGGCAGACGTCTCCGCCCCCAAGGCTTGATCTCATTTGCATCTTAGCCAAAAGGCCGAGGTGCCGCTTTTAAAAATTGCTTCATATGAAAATGAAGCTTAACTGCAACCCAATGGCCACGGCCAAGTGCAGCACTGGCAGACTACACTTGATCTTAGCCAAAAGGGAAAGGCCGAGATTTACTTCAGTTTTGCCAGGGCTCCACAGTCGGTCAAATATTGTCTTGATGTTAAGGGCATACGCTCTCACCTCCCCTTTTTAGTACAGCTCTTTTGCTCATGTTTGGACTCAGGCTTTAATTAGGTCAAAAGTCAAGTGATTCTTGATAAACAAGGGGGTGAAGGATTACCTGGGGTAGACAGGAGGATACAGTCAGATCAGCTATGATTTTATTGAATGGCAGAGCAGGGTCGAAGGGCTGAATGGTCTACTCCTGCTCCTTGTTTGGTGGATTACACCTCCAGCCAAAGTTCTACTTTAAAGATGTTATCTTAATCACTGCTTTGTTATGTTCAAAGATGTGCGGGTTAGGTTGATTGGCCATGCTAAAATTGCCCTTAGTGTCCTGAGATGCGTAGGTTAGAGGGATTAGCGGGTAAATGTGTAGGGATATGGGGGTAGGGCCTGGGTGGGATTGTGGTCGGTGCAGACTCGATGGGTCGAATGGCCTCCTTCTGCACTGTAGGGTTTCTATGATTCTTCTATGTTATCGTGAACCTACAGGGAAATATAGTCCACATAGCACTTCATTCTTTGGAAAAGATAGAGCAAGGCAGGACAGGTGGGAAATTTGAATGAGGTCTATAAACTTTTCACAGGCAATGAGAATTAGCATCCAGGGAAGTTCTTCCATTTGCCACACAACTGAAGCACTAGGCACATGGTTTAAAATGTTATGGGTCTTAAAAGAAAATAGGAAATTAATTTATCTGAAATAATAGGGTGATAGAATGGTAGAAAAGATCAGCAGGTCATGGCTTTTTATTTTTAAAAAACAATTCAATAAACTATTAGCACAACTGCTTCAGGGTTATCCGTTCCAATATCGCAACGAGGGAACCGCAGGGTCATTTGGTTTGTCTGGCTTATTGTTCCAATGGTCTTCCCCTGCTTGGCATATTATATAGAACATACTCCAGCCTGACCATTTGGGATGTCACCTCTCTTTCACCCACCATGCTCACTATGGAGTATTCCTTTTAATTTGATTTCCAGCTTTCAAATACTGCACACCAAACAACATGTAGCACACTCACAAAAGATACACCAGGACAGAAAGATAACTATGGGATCTTTTACCACTACCTCAGAAGATAACAATATACAAGAATGATGGGAGAAAAATTAAACAACATTAAAGTGAATAAGAATTTAGAAAGTTGGACAAAAGGCTAAATATTCCAGATGGAATCTTCATCAGAGGGTCCCTTTCAAAACATTTACCATCTATAAAAAAGAAAATCGCTGATGAAACACCAACAGAAATGAGAATCAAGGATATGGATATGCATGTTGGTCTGATTCTAAAATAACTGCATCCACACTATACAGGTCATTCAATGCAGGGTGAAATGTAATAACCCAACCAGAGAGGAAACAACATTGCCATAAGTAAATTGACCTTGTTCAGGAAACTGAAATCAAGGCCGTGTTAACTCCTGATCACATGCCCTAAATAGTGGAAAAAATAACAAATGAAAGACAATGCTGAAGGAGGAAATTTTCCAGAAAACCATATTTGTATCATCAAACATATTTTTATTGGACTAATTGGCACCACTCATAACGGGCCAACAATGCAGAGGGGCACCCCCGGATGGATATTCGATCGGGTCTCCCCCTGCACAGCTGAGAGACTCACGAATTTCAGAAACTGCGGGAGATCCCTAATCTGCCTAGCAACAGCCTGTAGCTGCATTTTAAACTGGTCGAGGACGATCAAGACCCCTATGAAACGAGCCATAGAGTGGGTTATCAAAACCAAGCTATCACTGAAACATTACTAATTCGGCCAAGGCAGACATAAAAATCTGATAAACCAAGATATAAGAATAAAAGGTTAGAATGAAGTACTCCAGACATCCAACAAGACAGGATAACATTAACACTCAATCTCACAAGCAGGAAACACAGACACGGGACAATAGGATCAAATTCAAATAAGGGGACACATAGAGATGATAATGGGAAACGCATTTAGACACCGGGGCAGGACCAAGTAATCCCATTAACACGAACACACACCATACAAATGCAAATTGACAAGCCTCCCAGAGAACTTCCCGACCTGACAGACCACTTTATACATATTGTAAAAAGATGCATAATCAAATGTTCCCGCTCAAATTTGGAGCCCTATAAAGATCCAGGGCTGATGTAATCCAATTGAGATCAACGTGGCCAAGCCACTGTTTCTGAGCTGGCTACGGGGGTCTCCCTAGGATCCTAGTAAATTGTACAATAAAGACACGCTTTGAACCTTGATTTGCGACTCGGCTTCGATTCTGTGCTGGTAAGGGATTTTTCCCTACAACAAAATGGCGTAGTCAGCAGGATTTGATATCTGACTTCTGACTGATGGCCACAGTTTGAAAGTCGGGATCAAATTAAACGAATCTGATACAAATCCAGAACAGTCAGAGGCGAGTACAGGTCTCCGTTCAAAGTGAGGTACCTTTAAGGGTTAGGGTTTGTCTGTTTTGAGTATTGTTGTCTTGTAGAACTGTATAATCTTGCCTAAGTTTTAAATTGAAACAGAAGTCCGCACTAAAGAGGTACAGGTCAGAACAACCGCGTGGAAGAAGGTAAGTAACTGTTAACTTTAATAGGAGTAAAAGACCAAAGGTAAAGATAACAGGTTTTGGGCTATTTGATAACAAAGAATTAAGACTAATATAAAGATAAGTACCGCATGCAGAACTAATTGGTGTAACTAACCCAGGATTGTAAATGAAACCGCTGTCTGTGCCAAGGCAATAGGACAAGGGAGTGCTTGACTCAAGGTGCCCTACCCTAAACTGGACGTTAAGAGGAGAAATCTCCCACGCTAAGGTTGGGTTTTGAAGCGGGCGCTAAGAGAGACAGGCACTCAGGGTGCAAGGCACGGACAGTGTAAATCGGGTAACAACACTGACTCTGAAGGGACGAACAACCTCGGAGTCGATACAGTTACTAACTATAACAGGGGCTTTGATAACAGAGTACAGGTGTGTAAGTGTTGAGGAAAAGTGGACCCGATCCATCCTGACCAAGAGACACGACGACGGAGGATCCATTAGGGACCCGGGCGGAGTTTGATAACCTTGTTCGTCTGTAGAGAACACCACAGCCCATAGCAGGATACCCGGTTTTGGGGGGTAACGGATCAACCCTGCTAGTGGGGGTGGTGGCCGAGCGGGAGGCGTTGTACTTAGAGGGGCTGGGAACAGGGGCGGACAAACCCACTAAACAACCAGCACACATCCCAATAAGACAACACAAAATAGTCCAAGCGTGAGGTGTCAGGAATAGTTGGGGGAGCCCAGGGGAAAGAGACCCACTGGAACCTCACTACGAGGCTCTACAGCAATACAGACGGTGCTGGGGCAGTATCAGTGACAGGAGTTGAGGCACTTTTACTGTAGCAGCCAGCATACGGGGGTTGCAGGACTGCTAGACAGAAAAATGGCAGACCACGTTGTTAAGGGAGAAACTGCAGTAGCTCTCATTTTGAAGTATCTGTTAGCCAGAGAAGCGATTGTTGCAAAGATGAAACGGAATGGGTGGAACGCATCACAAACTTTAGAAGATCAAAGAAAGTGGGTAGACGGAGTTAAACGGGACAAAACAAAAGTAATGGGAGTAATATTAGTGACCCAGTTAGCTGGACTAATTGAGGAAGTAAATGCCTCTATGGAGGAGAGACACAAAGAGACAGAGCAAATTAAAGTATTACAGGAGAGAGTGAGGGAATTAGAATGCAGAAACCACACTGCGGAGATAACGCAGAGATCAGAGGAAACGGACCCTCGGCGCCCATACGAGTCAGTGCAGAAACATACAGCCACTCCAGCATCAAAAGAAAACATAGACAATTATAATCTAGCGCCAGTCACGAGAGGAGGGACGTTAGCACAACCAAAGGCAACCTATAAGCCTTTTACGCCAGAGGAAAGGCAGCAGATGGATAGGAGAGATCTTAGTTTTTGTATTTCAGTGTGTTTGTGAGATCTGGTAGCTTGTCGAATGTAGGTAGTTGTTGTTGTAATTAGATTGAGAGCAGGGAGCTCTTTGCTCCTGTGGAATGTTTGCTACAGGCAGTAGGTGCAGTACATTGCACCTTGGTTTAGCCTCAGGGGGGCTGGGAGAGTGTTAAAACTGTAAAGATTCAAGTGATAGGATTTCTTGAATTTACTTCTGCTTTGAGTCAATTACAGTTTGGAAGAAAGAAGAATAAAAGCGATTGTCTTAATCAATGCTCAGTATTCTCTTTGAATGTTTTACACTCATCCCAGTCTGAAATGATAAGTTTGAATGAAAAAGGATGTACTGTGGAATGACTTTTGGAAGCTTCCATGTGTGTATGTGTGTGTGTGTTTAAACAAAGTGGTTGCGTGGATGCTTTGTTGTTGTTTGTTTTAATGTTAAGAAAGGATTTAAACCTTGGAAGGAAGCATGTGCTCTTTCCTTTGTCTTGAAGTAGAAATTATAAGAGTTAGTTGAGGAGTTAAGAGAAGAAAATAAGTTATTTTGTGGAAAGGTAGAAAAGCAGGAACAAAAGACTGAGGTCTATGAATTAGTTTAAAGTATATCAAGTCAGTGAAATACAGTATTAATCGCAGAATATCGCGATTTGCGAACGTCAGATAGTTTAGTATTCTGAACTAGTTAAAATTATGTACTGCCGTCAGAATTTCATGAGCCATCAAGGTTCAAGGTTTGCCAAATATAAAAGCACTGCAAAGCTTAAAACCTAGCCAGTTAAGAAACCAAAATGTTCCTAATCAAATAACTGGTATGTATTGTACCTGCTTTGATTTTGATTCGGCGCCTGTTACTTTTCCTAGAGTGCGGGGGTTTCGATCTGGAGCTCAGTTTAAAAAAAGAAACGGCTTAAATTAAAAGGGTTTGGATATCACGGGTACGATGTGTAAAGTGGTATGATACAACTGCCGCTTGATTATTTTTATTATACAGTATAGCACTGCCATATAGACACAAGAATAACATCAAATCCTGAAAAGCCTTAACCAACTTTGTATGATATATTCATATACTATATTGAATATTGATAAAGACATAATTATTTTGTGAAGTACTGTGGTGTAGCGCTTGCACGCAAACAAATGATCAAATTAGAGATAGTGTAAGAGTACTCATATAAAGATCGGAACTGTATGGCATGTGATTTTAATGGGGAAAGCGATGTCTTTTGATAAGATTACATACAAATGAATGGATGTCCAATTGCAGCCAAAAAAGGCCAGTACAAAGTGTTATTTAATTCACACTAAGCTTGCTATGGATGGGGGATGCCAATTCAAGTTGATTCGGACCAGGGAACACATTTCACAGGAAAGGTTCTGAAAAACATTTGCCAACTATTAGGAATAAAACAAAAATTTCACATCCCCTATCACCCACAAAGTTCCGGGATGGTGGAGAGGATGAATCGGACTCTAAAAATAACAATGGCAAAAGCAATGCAATCCTCAGGTAGAAATTGGACAGAAGTCCTACCTGCAGTTCTGATGAGGCTTAGGGCGACCACAAATCGAACTACCGGCTTGACTCCATACGAGCTGATGACCGGGCGAGCAATGCACTTACCCGAAAACATTATTACAGGCTGGACAGATGTGGGTCCGATAAAAGATAGGATCCGACAATACATCCGAGACCTTAGCACCCAATTGAAGGGGATGCGCCGGTCCGTAATTTCTAATCAGGCACAGGTCGACGCAGAGGGGGACTCAGAAATATTACCAGAAGTCCCAAAAGCCGGGAGCCGGGTATTAACAAAAGTGCTTCCTGCAAAACCAGGATTTGCCCCAAGATGGCACGGACCTTACGAGGTCATTGTTAGCGGAGATACCTGTGCCTGTATAGATATAAGGGGACAGGGGGTCTGGAAACACTGGACCCAATTAAAACTATATGAGGACAAATGAACTAAAAAATACCGTTTTGCTCATTCAACTTCCACAGGAACCAGGACTAGATCTACTATCAAGACGTCGGAACCAACTACTTTTAATTTAATTGCCTGTTTATTTTCTGTATATACTGTAATTTTAAAATACTGTTGAAAAAAAAAGAGCGATATGGGAACAGGGACATATCTGATAATAACCCTGACCATTGTAAATACACTCCAACATATGGGGGTTAGGGGAGCAGAACCACCAATCATGGAAGGAAACCTATTCCTGAAAACACACATCCAGATCTATGGGAATAGGACCGCTTGTTACCCCTCAGCGCGATCAGTAAACTCCCTATTCATAGCAACACCAGGGTGGCTCCCACAAGAGTTATTCACTATTGACACATCGGGGGCACCCTGCAAGGAACATATTGGGTACTTTAAACAAGGGATACAAGGAAGGTGTGTAGAGCTCACTGAGCCGGGAATTCTAAGGGGGACGGGACCCCAACCGGAGGAGACACATGGGAACTACCCACAATGTTTTAAGGGAGAGGGATGGGGGTGCGTGCATGCCTTTGTCCCTAAAAATGATTCGTGCGCTGAGGCACATTGTGCTCTCCAGGAGTGCCGGGTCCGGGAAGGACACTTCACCTGTGACTGCAAGCAACAGAAATGCATTTCAGTCACCGCGGGTAGGCAGCTTATGTGTGGCAAGTGCAACGGCACCCACGTAAGCTCAGCCTCAGGGACATATCCATTTGATTCTCACCAAGAAGTACAATCAAGTGGACAGTCCAGGGGGAGGGAAGGTCCCACAAGATGGGGCCATGCGGTCAAACGACCCCGGGAAAATGCATGTTATCGGGTTAAAGACGGGTACGTGTTTTTATTTAAAAATGTATATATGACGGCCACAGACAGGCCTCCAAGGTTCTTTTCCGTAGGGACAATCAGACCTCTCACGGTTCCATGCCCAAGTGAAGGGCATGTCCAGAAACGCATAGTGACCAGGGCCATCAGCGCAGAATTTTGCTCCGACTGGCAGGCCCCTGTCACACTAGGGTCTTCTTTAGGATATGGATTTCTGGGGACACTATCCCTGGGAGGCGCCGCAGGGGTGATCAGTGCCAGTAATAGGAACTTCTTCATATGTGGACTGACCATTTTAGGAAACAACACCCTACAAGCATTAGGCGCAATTGACCAAGAACTCGCAGAACTCAGACTATACACACAACAAACGAGATATGCGGTGGACTATCAGCTAGCCAGACAAGGGGGGGTATGCACCATCATCAAGGAAAAAAAATGCATCACATACGTACACGACAAGACACTAAACATAACAGCAGCCATGTCCGGGATACAAAAGCAATTGGATAACTTTAAACAGGGGTTAACAGGGACTGATGGGTGGTTAGGATGGCTGTTTAACACAGTTTGGGGAGCATATATTATGAAGGGATTAATCCTAGTGGTAGCCATCCTGTTCACACTCTGCCTTGGCCTAACCTGTATTAAAGTGATATGTGCAAATATTACATCAAGAATGCTACCCACTGCCAGTATCCAGATGCAAGAACTTAACAACGACCCAGAAGAGGAGGAACAACGGCAAGGACAACAGCTGTACAAATCACTGTTCCTCTGAAGGTCGTCCATGGGGGGTCAGCCATGAATGGCACCCCCTGGACGAGAGGAGGGACTGAAGGAGGAAATTTTCCAGAAAACCATATTTGTATCATCAAACATATTTTTATTGGACTAATTGGCACCACTCATAACGGGCCAACAATGCAGAGGGGCACCCCCGGATGGATATTCGATCGGGTCTCCCCCTGCACAGCTGAGAGACTCACGAATTTCAGAAACTGCGGGAGATCCCTAATCTGCCTAGCAACAGCCTGTAGCTGCATTTTAAACTGGTCGAGGACGATCAAGACCCCTATGAAACGAGCCATAGAGTGGGTTATCAAAACCAAGCTATCACTGAAACATTACTAATTCGGCCAAGGCAGACATAAAAATCTGATAAACCAAGATATAAGAATAAAAGGTTAGAATGAAGTACTCCAGACATCCAACAAGACAGGATAACATTAACACTCAATCTCACAAGCAGGAAACACAGACACGGGACAATAGGATCAAATTCAAATAAGGGGACACATAGAGATGATAATGGGAAACGCATTTAGACACCGGGGCAGGACCAAGTAATCCCATTAACACGAACACACACCATACAAATGCAAATTGACAAGCCTCCCAGAGAACTTCCCGACCTGACAGACCACTTTATACATATTGTAAAAAGATGCATAATCAAATGTTCCCGCTCAAATTTGGAGCCCTATAAAGATCCAGGGCTGATGTAATCCAATTGAGATCAACGTGGCCAAGCCACTGTTTCTGAGCTGGCTACGGGGGTCTCCCTAGGATCCTAGTAAATTGTACAATAAAGACACGCTTTGAACCTTGATTTGCGACTCGGCTTCGATTCTGTGCTGGTAAGGGATTTTTCCCTACAACAATGCTAACACATCAAATTAAGGAATATATACTGGACTCTAGGTACGAGGGATCAAATTGATTGTGTATGTGTTGGCTGCTTCAATTCCATGGGCCATTGCAAATTAGAAAATTAATGTCCCTCGTTCTCATAATCCCATCCGTATTCACTACTTCCTGTTCATATTTTTACATCTATACCCTTACAGTCCTGATTTTCGCCCTTTGCTGGAGTGTCAGCGTACAGTTCTCTCCCCGCCATGCCACCGCAGCCTCCTCTAGGTAGTTTTATTTATAAAACTGACCTTTTTCTTAAAACAATTGGGAATCTCTATTCTGGACATTTCCTCACCTTTCTTCCACCCAGAACAGAGCTTCCAAAGTTTACATAAGACAGCTTTATTCTCTGTTGTGAGAAGACAGGCTACGCAGATCAACATTCTTGATTGCTGCACGGGGAGGGAGGAAACCATCTTCTTAAAATAGAGTGGGTGGAAAGGGAACTTAATCACACATTGGGCTGGAAGGGTGATTCAGTCAGAGACATGCTAGGTGACTTAGAGGAGGTACAGATGATTTTTTTTTGAAACAGGCAAAGTTAAATTTAAATAAAACATATTACTCAGTATTTTTTAGAAGTTGGAAAAATACAAACTATAGCCTAATTTAGTTTTTACATATTTAAAATAGAAATGGAATATCTTAATTTAAGGAAGGAAATCTGAGGTAACATGGGAAAATTGCCCCCTGATAGCCGAGTACTTTTTAAAAATGAAATAAAGCTACCTTTTCCAGAAAAGTCTAAACAAGGTTATACTGCAAAAAAAATGTACATCAGAAATTTCATTTTACATTATCGCCATAAAAGCAGAATCAATTTAAGTCAATTGCAAAATGATTCCACCTATGCAGGAGTGTATTTTAACCTAAATGATCTTCCAGAAATTGCGTTTGAGTGATCCAGTTCACTAGAAAAACCATCCCCTGGATCTCCTCATGTAGCCCAGTGGCTCCATTTTGGATCCCTCCTGCACTCAACTGCTCAGTGACAATACGTAGCTACGGAAAACTCAACATATATGAATGACCTCAAACTCTACCTTTTTGCCTAACCCATTAGACTACTGCTGAACAATTCAACTGGCCACCCAAAATCCTGGAAGAGAAATTTCCTCTCTTCCAAAGTCAAAGTCATCCTGTTACTGAAACCGATTCCATTTTGGTGCTCTCTTTCCAACCTCCCACCAGATCTTTCCATTCTCTCAATCTCAGTGATTTATTAAACACTTTCTCAACAAGCAATGGCATATTCAATGCCCCATGTACAATTATCTTTTCTTGTTCTTCTGACCAAAATGAATCACTTCATTCTTCCCTGTATTAAATTTCATCTGCTACTCATCCACCAGTTTGTCCCCGTCCTCTTGACATTTATCGTTATTCTTCTTATAGTTCACAATACTTCAAGGTTTTTGTCATCTGCAAATTTTGAAACTTCACCCTGGATACCCAAGTCTAGATCATGATTATACATCAGACAAAGCAGGGTCCAATAACTGAACATAATTTATCTGTACCATGTATAATCAATCATAGAATCCCTACAGTACAGAAGGAGGCCATTCGGCCCATCAAGTCTGCACCGACCACAATCCCACCCAGGCCCTATTCCCGTAACCCCTCATATTTACCCTGCCAATCCCCCTGACACTAGGGTCAATTTAGCATGGCCAAACATCTTTGGACTTTCCTCCAGTTTCAGAAATAATATTTTGTCACTACGGTTTCCTTCAACTCTGCTAATTTCATATCCATGTTGCCACTGTCCCTTTTATTTCATGAGCTTTAACTTTGCCCACAAGCCTGTTATGTAACCCATCATTAAATGCCATTTGGCAATCCATGTACATCAAGTTAACCTTCATCCACTTCATCACATCAAAAAATTCAAGCAAGCTGGTTAAACACAATTTGCCCTTAACAAACCCAAAATTACTTGAATTCATACTTTAAATTGAAATTGGTCTTCTCTGCTCCTACCTGCAGGAAAAGAGACAACTTAGCGGCAATATGGTTTTCTTGTGTAAATGTCTTTTGAAACTGCTAAATAATGGATTCTAAATAGAGTATTATGCATTTTTGCTGCAGTAAATTATTTATTATTTTGCTGGATTTCCTTAATTAATCTACATTTGTACAAATGGTTGTTAATCTTGTTCCAATTCATCATTTCTACATGTTTTCACACCTCGAGGTTAAACTAACTGGACTCAACCTTATACCCTTTTTTAAACAAGAATGCAACATTTGCAATTCTCCAGTCATCTGGCACCATCCCTGTACCAAAGGAGGATTGGAAGATTTTGGCCAGTGCCTCCATAATTTCCCCCCTTACTTTCCTCAATATCCTTGGGTCCATCTCATCTGGCCCCCCTGGTGACTTATCAATTTTAAGTGAAGCCAGTGTATCTGATACCTCCTTTTGATCAATTTTTAGCCAAGTTAGTATCCCAACCAAGTCCCCTTTCACTATGACTTGGGCATTCCACCAGCTGCCATGATGGGATTTGAACTTGTCTCTCAAGCTTTAGTTGAGGCCTCTGCATTGCTAGTCCAATAACATTATCACTAAACCACTGTCCTCTAATATTGAGACAGAGAAAGGGGTGGTAGCTTTGGTGTGCTACTGCAACAGGTACGTCAATATGATCGTGTATGTGTTTAGTCAGTAACCTGGCACTGACAAGATACCACTGACCTCACAAATGCCACATTCTCCTTGGCTGTCTGCTTGAAGTGAGGTATGCAAAATCATAAGTAGTACTTTTAGTAAAACAGTCCACAAACGTATTACAAATAAAACTTGATAGCAAACCAAGCGCAAGGATATTAAGACATCAGGAGCTGTTAAGATTATAGGGAAGCTTTTACAGCAGTAGTGAGATAGGTGGAGAGGTAGAGGGATGAATTTCCCACAACTTAGGGCCTTTGAAATTGAAAGCATAGCTAGGAACAGGAGATCAATTAAAATAGTGGGACGTGCAAAAAGCCAGAATTGGAGGAGCACAGAGATCAGAGATCGAAACAAGGGTGAACGTTGTAAAATTCTGGTGGTGTCAGATTGGGAGCCAATTCATCAGCGAGCACAAGGATAATGGGTGAACGGAACTTGGTATGAGTTAGGATATAAGCAACCGAGATTTAAATGAGCACAGAAGCTGGGAGGCCAGCCATAAGAGTGTTGGAATAGTCTGATTTAGCAATAATAAAAACATTAATGAGTGTGTCAGCAGCAAATGAGTTAAGACAACAGCTGGATTTGGGTGATGTCATGTAAGTGGAAACCATCTTGCAAACGTTGCGGATGTAGTAGGAATCTCATCTTGGCGGGCGGTAATAAATAGGACATCAAGGCTGTGGCATTTTGGTTCAGCATTAAACCATTGCCAGGGGATCGCTTTCATGACCAGCAAACAGAGTCTGTGGCAAAGGTAAAGAAAATGGTTGCAATCTTCCCAAAGTTTAGGCGGAGGAAATTTCTCTCAGTCCAGTCTGGATGGCAGATAAACAGTCTAAGAAAGCAGAGGCAATGGAGGGGTTGAGAAAGATGGTGATGAGGCAAAGCTTGGTGCCATTAGTATACACCTGGAATCTGAAGTCGTGTTTGTGGATGATGTCCGAGCAGTAGCTTGTACATGGGAAATAGAAAGGGTGGCCAAGGATAGATCTTTAGGAGAGGCCTAAGATAACAGAGCAGGAGCAGGAGAAGATTACTATCTGGCAAAGCCTGGATAGATAAGAATGGAAACAGGCAATTGCATTTCCATCTAGCGGGACAATGGAGGGAAAATACTGAAGGAGGATGGTGTTATCAATAGTGTCAAAGGCTGCAGACATTTCAAGAAGGATGCAAGGTTGGGAACTCACTTTCTGTTACTTCACCTGCGGTGGTGGATCCTGCAAGAAGAGTGAATGTGGGGAAATCTAGCAGTAGAGGAACATGTGTTAAGTGGAAGGGGTTTTTTGTAATTCGTTCATGACATGTGTGCGCACTGGCTAGACCAGCATTTACTGCTCATCCCCAGTTGCTCTTGTGAAGGTAGTGATGAGCTGCACCCTTGACCCACTGCAGTTTAGAAGGTATAGGAACACTCAGTGCTGTTAGGAAGGTAGTTTCAGGGTGTTGACCCAGCGACAGTGAAGGGAGGGTGACATTGTTCCAAGTCAGGATAGTGAGTGGCTTGGAGGGGAATTTGCAGGTAATGGCTTTCCCATGTTTTCTATCCTTTTAGGTGGTAGAGATCACGGTTTTGGAAGATGCTGTCAAAGGAGCCTTGGCGAGGTGCAGTGCATCACATAGATGTTGACACTACTGCCTCTTTGCATCGGTGGTGGAGGAAGTGAATGTTGAAGGTGGTGGATGGGGCATCAATCAATGGCGCAGCTTTGTCTTGTATGCTATCAAGCTTCTTGACTGTTGGTGGAGCTGCACGCATTCAAGCAAATGGAGAGTATTCCTTTACAGCCCTGATTAATGCCTTGAAGATGGTGGACAGATTTTAGGGAGTCAGGAAGTGAGTTACTCATTGCAGAATTCTTAGCCTTTGACCTGCTCTGGTAGCCACAGTATTCATACGGCTAGTCCAGTTCAGTTTCTGGTGAATGGTAACCCCCAGGATGTTGATAGTAGGATGTTGCTAGCGATGGTAAGGGAAGTGGTTAGATTCTCTCTTGTTGGAGATAGTCATTGCCTGGCACAAATGTTATTTGCCGCTTATCAGCCCAAGCCTGGACATCGTCTGGATCCTGCTTCAGATGGGTACGGACAGCTTCAATATCTAGGTCATCACAAATAGTGAACATTGTGTAATTATCAATAAACATTCTGACTTCTGACCTTATGATGGAAGGAAGGTCATTGATAAAGCAGCTGGAGTTGGTTGGGCCTAGGACACTACCCCGAGGAACACCTACAGCAATGTCCCGGGGCTGAAATGATTGATCTCCAACAACCATCTTCCTTTGTGCCAGGTTTGACTCCAACCAGTTTACTCCCTGCTTCCCATTGACTGGAATTTTCTAAGGCTCCTTGATGCCATACTTGGTCAAATGCAGCCTCTTTGTCAAGGGCAGTCACTCTCACTTCCCTTCACGTGAATGAGATGTGGTGGTACAAAGTGGGGGGGGGGGGGGGATGGATCCATAAACCAAAAGAACCAAATGACACCCAAATTAACAAATTATGGAATAAGATTTCACTTCTTGCAATTTTTACCTTGACACTAATCAGAATCAAGGTAAATTAAATATAAATTAGTGTGCAAATTAGGGTCAGGATGAATTATAAACCACACCAATAAAAGCCGATACAATAAAGATAGATCTTGAGTATTGCTGAAAAAGACATGTTGTTGAAGCTTTATGTCTTGCATTCATCAGAACAATTCAGAGGATTACGAGATGCATTAGGAGCAACAATTTATACTATATGAAAAGAGAGTGCTAATTGGTTGGCAAGTGGAATCTGTTGTTAGAGTCATTGCCCTGGAGATTGCACCAGTTAACTGATGACTGACAATTAACTGCCAAGCTTTGTTTAAATTCAAACCAAGCTGGTTGACACTGATCGGTCAAGGCATTGTCCTGGGGAATGAACAAGACAATGGCTGCCACCTATTTTGTTTTGTTGAACCAGGCGCAGTGTGTGCAATATTCTATTTGCAAAGAACAGGGTCCCGTATATTAATATATGTTACTTCTGGAATGCGCAAGTCCAACTGATGATCTTAAATTGATTGTCAGTATAATTTTCAGCACAATCAGGATTATTTACTAAGTTCTGTCCAATCGCAGAATCACATCTAATATAGGGCACACTGTTTTGAGTTTTGTAAGCATGGGCTGGTTGGGTACAGCTGGTACCTTGTATTTTGCAAACAGCTGAAGAGACATGTTGTTTGATAATACGATCCGTCAGTCTTTAGGCCACATTACTCATTAGTGTGACAGGCAGAACATCTTTTTGGCTTGATGGCAGCACCCTGTTAGTGCCAGATGCCACTTGAGTTGCTACTGCATCGTACCAGCATGAAGTGGCTAGTTTCACTTGTTGCTCAAAGTTTTGAGATACCTTGCCTTTCCAGGGTAATCTGAGGTAGATGGGATACTGTTCAGGACAAAAAGTGGCAGAATTAAGCTCATTCAGGTATTTGCACAATAAACAGTGAGCAACGATCTGATCAGGGTGGCCATTATCTCGCAGGATGCCTTTGATGCCCCTATTTCAGCATTAAGCTTGCATTGTGAGCAAATAGCTCAGGCCTTCTTCAAGAGGCTGCTTGCAAGGCCAATCCAATGGTGCATGGAACTGTAGGTATCCCAACATGGCAGACAGTGGTAGAGAACCCCATCTGGCAAAATTTCCAAACAACACATAAGTGCCCCACTTCAAAAGTGAATTTGACCACAGGATAGAGCCTATTAAGGTGTGTAAGAAGGAAGTTCTTAGCTGCAAATTTAAATATAGCAAATATATTATCTACATAGCGGAAATATGTAAGGGGTAGGTGATTGGATGTCATTCCATCAAAGACACTTCTATCGTGGAATCCAACAATATGTTTGAGAGGACTAGGCCGAGAGGCAATCCCATGGCAACACCACACATTTGCACATACATTGTGTCGTTAAAACTGAACTCATCTGAGTTCATAAGTTCAGTGAATACTGATTTACAGAATGGCAATGAGTCTAAGTCACGATGATATAGCGCTGCAATGAAAATGTCTATGGATAGATCTTGTGGATCTTCCAGGCAGTCCACGCTGTATGGCACTAACTTGAGCCAAGAAATTCTTCCCATCTCAGGTGCTCTTCGGTTTGTCCCTTTCCTACATATAGACAATTTTGGGCATTTAACCAGCCGTGAGTGAAAGAAGCAGATGCAGCAGTCCCCAACTTGCTTTCCAATTACTCAGAAATCCAGCTCTCCAACTCAGCTTACTAACCGCCTCCTCTCTTTTTGTGTCCCTCTGTCACACGGCCACCATACTTCAATTGCCTGTTTGTTGGTACTGCTTCCAGGTCAAGGGTCGCTAGGTCACATTTATTTTATTCATTTATTAGCATCACAAGTAGGTTTACGTTAACTTTGCAATGAAGCTACCGTGAAAATCCCCTAGTCGCCACACGTCGGCGCCTGCTCGGGTACACTGAGGGAGAATTTGGCATGACCAATGCACCTAACCAGCGTGTCTTCTGGACTGTGGGAGGAAACCGGAGCACGTGGAGGAAACCCACGTAGACATGGGGAGAATGTGCAGACTCCAAACAAACAGTGACCCAAGGCTGGGAATCGAACCCAGGTCCCTGGCACTGTGAGGCAGTAGTGCTAACCACTGTGCCACCGTGCCGCCCTTTGGGTTCAAATCATTGAACCCTTTACTAAGTCCTTTGGAATTGAAGAAGAAAAAAAAAATCGATTGCAGATTCTCCAAACATTTTAATGAAATTCAAAATTTTCCTTCCTGTTCCTGCTTCTGGGTCAAAGGCTGTCATAATATTTAAAGGAAGCAGAGCTAGCACCATAGTGCAAGTTGCTAATTCTACTCCCCCTTGGCAAACAGCCCTGTGATGGCTTTGTTGTACATATGTTGCTAAATGAGGGTGAGAAGTGCCATGGTTACTCGCATGGGTGAAGAGGAAAAGGGAGACAGGCTCAGTACGTAACCCTGTCTGTCCTGCTGAGAGCGTGGAACTTATTCAGCATTGCTCTGCATTCCAGAGAGTGAAGAATTGGGAGTCAGTGTACCACTCTGTAATCAAAACAAGTGATCATTCTGAGTGACTTAGTGGCATCCACAGCAAGGAATTTGTTTTCTCCACTTTCAAAACCCTTCAGGGGGGATTAGAGTTCCGACTTGAGTAATGCTATGCATTCCTCTTGCTTGGCTTGGCTCCATGCCTTCCTTTCCTCTGGGCCCTAATGGTGCTCAGAATTGTGCACTTGTTCATGAAGCTAAGAAACACTGTGAAATTATTACAGGGTGAAATCAAAGAGTCAAGTACAGTCCCCCTCTCATTTGTCTGTCTCCCAATCTGCTGCAGACAGCAAAGGAAATGGCTGTTCTCTGTTAGTCACCAGGCTAAAATGCTTTTTTAAAAGATTGCCACAGGATCAACTTCCTTGCGGTTTATCCCATTCAATGTCATATCTTTGGTGTAAACTGAGTTACTGCAAATTTCCAAAGATATGGCAGCAGAACGCAAGTCCCAAAGAAATTCACCCCCCCCCCCCCCCCGCCCAAACAATGATGTAGTTCAGTTCCTTTCACCCATTTCATATTGGTTTATATTCCCATTAGTGGATCTTAAAGTAGTACTTTTCCTTTGGGTACAATTGTGAAATTGCCCCCAAAATGCACTTGATAGTAGCTTGGTTAGGATAGGCCTCAGGTTTCTGCTAAAATTCATTTGTACTTAAAATCTTCCTTGAATCAGTGCAAATAAAGCATAATAGATTGCAATCATTTTTTTGTCAACTTCGAAACCAGGAACACAGTTAAGGGTGGTAACCTGGTGCAGTTATAGGAACACAGTTGAAAATGAGCTTAACGTTAATAAGGGGTGTTTAGTCTGCCACCTGACAGCAAGTTTAAAAACACTACAGTGAAAATTTGAATATTTGGTGAACACCATCTGGTTTCTTGGGTAAAGCGAAAAAAACATTTTGATACAACGGAATCTTTGAATATGTTCCTACTTGTACAGCTAAGAAAGTAACCGCAATAAGAAGAGCCTTCCTGACCCAGAGCAATAGAAGGTATCTTGCAGTTTTGACCTGGAGACATACCTAACTTTGTGGCTAAGGTCTGATTCGGGTGAATTGAATCTGGAACCAGTGTAAAAGATTTCAGGAAACAAGCACAGGCAAAAATAATGTATTTTTAAAATTTATTTCCTCACTTGTAAATCAACAATTTAATTTTCTACAATGAAGATCAACTGTCGCCTATCTGACCATCCTGCTGAAGAAACCTGCCGATCTTTCACAACCTACTTTAAATTATACCATGTAGGATCAGCAAATTTCAATATCGATCGCACAAGTCCAGATCATTTATGCATATAGTAAATAACAGAAGCAATTAATTTAATGTTGTAAAATCTCATTGTTTACCGTTACGCCCAGCAGTAAAATGTAAAGAAACACGGAAGAGTGCAATCAAATCTGAGGCCATTTGATTGTTGAACTTGTCCTGTTCAAATAGGGGAGGCGATGGCCTACTGATATTGTCACTAGACTATTAATCCAGAAACTCAAGTAATGCTCTGGGGACCTTTGTTCGAATCCCGCCACTGCAGATAGTGGAATTTGAATTAAATAAAAACTAATGTCTGAAATTAAGAATCTACTGATGACCATGAAACCATTGTTGATTGTCAGAAAAACCCATCCGGTTCACTAATGTTCTTTAGGGAAGGAAATATGCCGTCCTTCCCTGGTCTGACCTACATGTGACCCCACAGCCACAGCAATGTGGTTGACTCTCAATTGCCCTTGGGCAACTGGGGATGAGCAATAAATGCTGGCCACCCAGTGACACTCATGTCCCACAAATGAGTAAAAAATAAGGTGTCAATATTGTTAGGAATACAAGGTTTTATAAGATAGCTGGGTTTTAAATTCTCTCTTTTAAAATCAAGCTAAAATGGAGCATGTAAAGTCCTACATTTCTGCCCAGATGGTTACCATGAGGACTTGGCCTGGGTTGAATTCCGCTGAAACTCAAGCACCAGCTTTCAAACCTGAACACAAAGGCAAGAGCATCTGGCCAGGCCTTCTACGCATTTACTGAAACAGGGCCCGGAGCAGGAGAATTAAACACCAGCTATTGCAGACAGCCAAGGAAATGGCTGTTCTCTTGTTAGTCACCAGGCAGAATGTGGGTGAGAGGACACTGTCTGGTCAATGAGACGGTCGAGAGATTTCAGCACACTGGAACACTTGCCCCTATGTGGCCAAAAGAAGGAGCTGCCAGAATGAGCCACTCTGTTCAAAGTCATCTCGGGGATGCTCAGAAGATGAAGGGAAATCACTTGATGGACACTGGACTATACGACTCAGCAAAACAGGAAGAAGCGAGCGAGCCTGTTGGAAGCAACTTTGAACTTGTTGCTGTAGAGACTGCTATTCTGCAGAGTGCGCAGTGTAATATATAAATGTGGCGTGGAGCTTTTAGTTGGGTTAGGAAGTTACGGTGGAGATATCTATTATATAGCTTAGTACATTAGTTGTCTCCTCAGTAAAGTTCACTAAGAAATCTCACACCACCAGGTTAAAGAGCAATAATGTTTGGTCATACAGATTTTCTTGTCTGGTGATCCTGTGAATTGTCACTGGGATTTCAAATCTCTTCTTAAAGGGTTTCAGTCTCTCCAGGCATTGGAACAAATAAACATCCGGGGAATGAATCCAAAGGCTGAAACAAGTATACTGGAGTTTGCTTTAAATAAATAAGATTTCACTGTTACCTTTGCTGTATTCACTTAAAGGTCTGCATGGCTACACCTACTCCTCAAGTATTTCGAGAGAGAGAAAGGACATCTGTGAATGCCTTGCAACATTTAACAAAGGCCTTTAAAAAGCACGTAACTAGGTAGCAGTGCCTGAGGAGTCAGGAGCAGTTTTAAAGTTAAGAGCTAAAAAAGTACCTTGCTGAAATATTGGCTCAACACAAAAGAGAAACTAAGAGAGAGAGAGAGAGAGAGAAAGAGGCCCAAGAGAGAGAGAGAGAGAGAAAGAGGCCCAAGAGAGAGAGAGAGGCCCAAGAGAGAGAGAGAGAGAGAAAGAGGCCCAAGAGAGAGAGAGAGAGAAAGAGGCCCAAGAGAGAGAGAAAGAGGCCCGAGAGAGAGAGAAAGAGGCCCGAGAGAGAGAGAGAGAAAGAGGCCCGAGAGAGAGAGAGAGAGAAAGAGGCCCGAGAGAGAGAGAGAGAGAGAAAGAGGCCCGAGAGAGAGAGAGAGAGAGAAAGAGGCCCAAGAGAGAGAGAGAGAGAGGCCCAAGAGAGAGAGAGAGAAAGAGGCCCAAGAGAGAGAGAGAGAGAAAGAGGCCCAAGAGAGAGAGAGAGAAAGAGGCCCGAGAGAGAGAGAGAGAAAGAGCGAGAGAGAGAGAAAGAGGCCCGAGAGAGAGAGAGAGAGAAAGAGGCCCGAGAGAGAGAGAGAAAGAGGCCCGAGAGAGAGAGAGAGAGAAAGAGGCCCGGAGAGAGAGAGAGAGAAAGAGGCCCGAGAGAGAGAGAAAGAGGCCCAGAGAGAGAGAGAGAGAGAAAGAGGCCCGAGAGAGAGAGAGAGAGAAAGAGGCCCAGAGAGAGAGAGAGAGAGAGAGAAAGAGGCCCGAGAAGAGAGAGAGAAAGAGGCCCGAGAGAGAGAGAGAGAGAAAGAGGCCCGAGAGAGAGAGAGAGAGAGAGAGAGAGAGAAAAGAGGCCCGAGAGAGAGAGAGAGAGAGAGAGAGAGAAAGAGGCCCGAGAGAGAGAGAGAGAGAGAAAGAGGCCCGAGAGAGAGAGAGAGAGAGAGAGAAAAAGAGGCCCGAGAGAGAGAGAGAGAGAGAGAGAGAGAAAAAGAGGCCGAGAGAGAGAGAGAGAGAAAAGAGGCCCGAGAGAGAGAGAGAAAGAGGCCCGAGAGAGAGAGAGAGAAAAGAGGCGAGAGAGAGAGAAAAGAGGCCCGAGAGGAGAGAGAGAGAGAGAGAAGAGAGAAAAAGAGGCTCGAGAGAGAGAGAGAGAGAGAGAAAGAGGCCCGAGAGAGAGAGAGAGAAAAAGAGGCCCGAGAGAGAGAGAGAGAGAGAGAAAAAGAGGCCCGAGAGAGAGAGAGAGAGAGAGAGAGAAAAAGAGGCCCGAGAGAGAGAGAGAGAGAGAAAAAGAGGCCCGAGAGAGAGAGAGAGAGAGAGAGAGAAAAAGAGGCCCGAGAGAGAGAGAGAGAGAGAGAGAGAGAGAGAGAGAAAAAGAGGCCCGAGAGAGAGAGAGAGAGGAGAGAGAGAGAGAAAAAGAGGCCCGAGAGAGACAGAGAGAGAGAGAGAGAAAAGAGGCCCGAGAGAGAGAGAGAGAAA